>NW_024100881.1:0-300000 GCF_016161935.1 Mauremys reevesii | reverse complement strand
CAGTCCGTACTGCAGAGAATCTTACCTGGCGGCGACATGTAGATCAGCTGTTGCCAGGTCATGCCAGTCTGGGCAATGGTCACATTGGGGAAAAAAACTACCAGAGCCTCACCCGGGATAGTGATTGGGGTGTGCTATAGACCGCCGGGATCTAGCTTGGAGACAGATAGAGAGCTCTTTAATGTTTTTAAGGAGGTAAATACTAATAGGAACTGCTTGATCATGGGACTTTAACTTCCCGGATATAGATTGGGAAACAAATGCTAGTAATAATAATAGGGCTCAGCTTTTCCTAGACGTGATAGCTAATGAATTCCTTCATCAAGTGGTTGCTGAACCGACGAGGGGGGATGCCATTTTAGATTTGATTTTGGTGAGTAACGAGGACCTTGTTGAGGAAATTGTTGTAGGGGACAACCTTGGCTCGAGTGATCATGAGCTAATTCGCTTCAAAATAAATGGGAGGATAATCAATAGTGCATATGAGACTAGGGTTTACGATTTCAAAAGGGCTAACTTTACTAAATTAAGGCGACTAGTTAGGGAAGTGGACTGGACTAACATATTTAGGGATCTAAAGGCAGATGACGCCTGGGGTTACTTCAGGTTGAAGTTGCAAGAGTTGTCAGAGGCATGTATCCCGAGAAGGGGAAAACAGCTTGTAGGTAGCAGTTTTAGACCGAGCTGGATGAGCAAGCGTCTTAGAGGGGTCATTAAGAAAAAACAGAAAGCGTACCAGGAGTGGAAAATGGGAGGGATCAGCAAAGAAACCTACCTTATTGAGGTCAGAGGGTGTAGGGAAGCAGTGAGAAAGTCAAAGCGATGGGTGGAGATGGACCTAGCGAAGGGGATTAAAACCAATAACAAACGGTTTTTTAGCCATATAAATAGGAAGAAAACCAAGAAAGAAGAAGTGGGACCGCTTAAAACTTTAAACGGAGTGGAGATTAGGGATAATCTTGGAATGGCACAATATCTGAAATATTTTGCCTCGGTCTTTAATGAGGCTAATGAAGGGCTAAGGAATAGTGATAGAGGGACCGATGGGAATGAAGATATGGGGGTAGACATTACGGTATCTGAGGTAGAAGCCAAACTTGAATAACTTAACGGAAGTAAATCGGGGGGCCCGGATAATCTTCATCCTAGAATATTAAGGGAATTGGCGAGTGATATTGCTAGCCCGTTAGCGATAATTTTTAATAAGTCTCTAAATTCGGGGGTTGTACCGTTTGACTGGAGATTAGCTAATGTAGTTCCTATATTCAAGAAGGGGGAAAAGTGACCGGGTAACTACAGGCCTGTTAGTTTAACATCTGTAGTATGCAAAGTCATGGAAAAATCTTAAAAGAGAGTGGTTCGAGCATGAGGCCGATGGCAACTGGGATAGATTACAGCATGGATTTACGAACGGTAGTTCGTGCCCAACCAACCTGATCTCCTTCTTTGAGAAAGTAACAGATTTTTTAGACAAGGGAAATGCGGTGGATCTAATATATCTGGATTTCAGTAAGGCGTTTGATACGGTACCGCATGAAGAATTACTGGTTAAATTGGAAAAGATGGGGATCGAAATGAAAATCCAGAGGTGGATAAGGAGCTGGTTAAAGGGAGACTTCAGAGGGTAGTATTGAAGGGGAACTGTCAGGCTGGAGGGCGGTAACCAGTGGAGTTCCTCAAGGTTCGGTTTTGGGTCCGATTTTATTTAATCTATTTATTGCTGACCTGGGAACCAAGAGTAGGAGTGGGCTGATAAAGTTTGCGGATGACACCAAGTTGGGAGGTATTGCCAATTCGGAAAGGATCGGGATATCCTCCAGGAGATTTGGATGACCTTGTAAACTGGAGTATTAGTAACAGGATGAAATTCAATAGTGAGAAGTGTAAGGTTATGCATTTAGGGATGACTAACAAGAATTTTAGTTATAAGCTGGGGACGCACCAGTTGGAAGTAACGGAGGAGGAGAAGGACCTAGGAGTCCTGGTTGATCGGAGGATGACTATGAGTAGGCAATGTGATGTGGCCGTTAAAAAAGCTAATGCGGTCTTGGGATGCATTAGGCGAGGTATTTCTAGTAGGGATAAGGAGGTGCTAGTCCCGTTATATAAGGCGTTGGTGAGACCTCATTTGGAGTATTGTGTGCAGTTTTGGTCTCCCATGTTTAAGAAGGATGAATTCAAACTGGAACGGGTACAAAGAAGGGCCACTAGAATGATCCGAGGAATGGAAGGCCTGTCGTATGAAAGGAGACTTGAGGAGCTCGGTTTGTTTTCCTTAACCAAAAGAAGGATAAGAGGAGATATGATTGCACTCTTTAAATATATCAGAGGGATAAATACCAGGGAAGGAGAGGAATTATTTCAGCTCAGTGCTAATGTGGACACAAGGACAAATGGATATAAATTGTCAGTCAGGAAATTCAGGCTTGAAATTAGACGAAGGTTTCTAACCATCAGGGGAGTGCAATACTGGAACAGCCTACCGAGGGAAACAGTGGGGGCGAAGGACCTCCATGACTTTAAGATTAAGCTAGATAAGTTTATGGAGGAGATGGTATGATAGGATAACGGGCTTAGTCAATAGGTCAATTAAGTGCCACACTGGTAAATAGTACAATGGGTCAATGATATGATATAACCTTTTTCCAGAGGGTATGGCTGGAGAGTCTTGCCTGCATGCTCGGGGTTCAGCTGACCGCCATATTTGGGGTCGGGAAGGAATTTTCCTCCAGGGAAGATTGGCAGTGGCCCTGGAGGTTTTTCGCCTTCCTCCGAAGCATGGGGCAGGGGTCGCTTGCTAAAGGAGTGGGTGGATCGGCTTATGTGGCCTGCATCTAGCAGGAGGTCAGACTAGATGATCATAATGGTCCCTTCTGATCTTGAATTCTATGATTCTATGATTCTATGATTCAGGACGCATCTGCAGTTGAGGGGTCTGACTTCACCCCTCCTGGTGAGACACCGAATCATGAGTCACCTGTTTCTGACTGTTCTCCTCCATTACCGCTGGCAGCTGAGATACCCCTTTGCCCAGCACGAGCTGATACCACCTCCTCACCTATTCGTGCTGCGGACCCTGAGCCCCTAGTACTTTCGGGTGCAACAACACCAGAAGTTCGCCGTAATCCACCTAGAGACAGAAGGCCTCCTCATCGGCTGGATCTTTAGTTAGGGCGAACCCACGGTTACGGGGCAAAATAATCCCCAGGGTTTAGCCGGGAATGGAGGCAGTCTACCCTCCTTCTCTAGTTTAGTGTGTGTTTTATTTAGGGGATGTTCTTATTGGGGGGGAGGAATATGTTGTGTATTTGGTTGTCATGGGTTTTGTTACTATGGCAACTGAGTTAGACTATTAAGGGATAGCTCAGCCGGTTTCAACCGGCTGAGAGAGCTCTCTGTGTCTGTAAATAAAATGGAGGTTTTGGTTAGCTGTCTGCTCTCTGGCCTCAAGTGATTGCTTCCTACACCGGCTGCCCCTAGGACATAACAGTTAGAAACTTTCTTCTAATTTCAGTCTAAACTTCCTGATAGCCAGTTTATATCCATTTGTTCTTGTGTCCACATTGGTACTGAGCTTAAATAATTCCTATTCCTAGTATTTATCCCTCTGATATATTTATAGAGAGCAATCATATCTCCCCTTAGCCTTCTTTTGGTTAGGCTAAACAGGATTTAAAAAAGAACTAAATAAGTTCCTGGAGAATAGGTCCATCAGTGGCTATTAGCCAGGATGGAGAGGGATGCAACACCATGTTCTGAGTGTCCCTAGCCTGTTTGCCAGAACTGGCAATGGGCAACAAGGAATGGATCAGTTGATGATTACCTGTTCTGTTCATTCCCTCTGAAGCACCTGGCCCTGACCACTGTCAGAAGACAGGATACTGGGCTATATGGACCTTTGGTCTGACCCAATATGGCCATTCTTATGTAAAAATTCATTATAATAATAAAAATATTTAGTACAGAAATTCCCCAACATAATGACCTCTCAGATAGCAAAGAGGTGACATAACCACCTTGGCAAATACTGCATTTTAAAAATATTGGCCTACTAGGAAACATATGTATATAAGTTTCCATTCCCAGTCACAAATCTAGCATTCTGGAGCAAAGTCACTAAAATATAGTCCAACAAAAAAATGTTTATTTAATGTGCCCCTCACTTTTCCCTTCACAGCACCCCACTCACCAGTGTTGTCCTTGGTCAGTGGAGACTCAGAGTTCAGAGGTGCTTTCACATGAGTTCACCTCCCAGGTGGAGGGCAAGAAGGCACCAGACAATGCGAACCCACCCCCTTTGACAGCGCTGGGCGCCACCAACGCCCCACTGACAACTCTGACCCATTTCCTTTCCCAGGCACTCTCCCTGCCCCCACCCTCTACCTGAGCCAGACGTCTGCTCGGCCAAGGGACTCCGTGTGGTTCAAGTGTTTCATGTTCTCCCAGGCTCTGGCCACCCGTGTCATCTTCTGCAAGGATGGGGAGGAGGTTTCGTCCCAGAGGGGCTTACAGGAGAAGGCCATCTACGACTATGACCACGTGGTGTCCAGAGTCAGTTCTGGAAATTACACCTGTGGGTATGAGATTAAGGACAGTGACAACCGGGTAAACAGATCCCAGCTCAGCCCTGCCCAGCACCTCAGCCTCACTGGTAAGGCCAATGTGTGTGTGTGGGGGGGGGGGGCATATCCCAGCTCAGCCCTGCCCAGCAACTCAGCATCACACCAAATTGGGGGGAGGGGGGAGGGGAGCGCAAATGGCAGACCAAGAAAAACAATTAAATAATAAACCCCTGAAAATCCAAATGCTGAATTTCATCAAAATCTGAAACAAAAATTTCTAACATCTTTGTTCAAAATTTGACACAGGGAACCCCGCCCCTAATTTTCACCCATCTCAGCTCAGACAGCCCAACCCTGACAGATAGGGGACATCATAGAAATGTCAGTCTGGAAGAGACCTGAAGATGCCATCAAGTCCAGCCGCCTGCACTGAGGCAGGACCAAGTAAAGCTGGACCGTCCCTGATAGGAGTTTGTCCAATCTCTTTTCAAAAACCTCCAGTGACAGGGATTCCACAGTCTCCCTTGGAAGCCTATTCCAGAGCATTAAAAAGGCCACAGAGCAGTTTTTAAACTAAGGGCTAGGGGAAAGCCAACAGGAAAGGAGGAGCACGTGGTTCGGACATCCCTTAGGGAAGGATCTATTAATAGAGAATCTCTATGTCCCAGTGAGGATGAGATGATGGAAAATGATAAAATACAGGTAGGGTCTGATCAGAAACAGTCAAATAAAATAGAGTCCCATTAAATTACATTGTGTAATGGCAGACAGCTAAAAGGAGAAAAGTTTTTAAAGTGATTATATACCAATGCTAGAAGTCTAAATAATAAAATGGGTGAACTAGAGTGCCTCATATTAAATGAGGATATTGATATAATAGGCATCACAGAAACTTGGTGGAATGAGGATAATCAATGGGATACAGTAATAACAGAGTACAAAATATATCAGAAGGACAGAACAGGTTGTGCTGGTGGGGAAGTGGAATTATATGTGAAATTCTTGATTTAGTCCTAAGTGGAGCACAGGATCTGGTCCAAGAGGTGAATATAGCTAGACAATTTGGTAATAATGACCATAATATAATTAAATTTAATATCCCTGTGGCAGGAAAAACACCACAGTGGTCCAACACTGTAGCATTTAATTTCAAAAGGGAACTACACAAAAATGAGGAGGTTAGTTAAACAGAAATTAAAAGGTTCAGTGCCAAAAGTGAAATCTCTGCAAGCTGCATGGAAAATTTTAAAGACACCATAATAGAGGCTCAACTTAAATTTATATCCCAAATTAAAAACTTAGTAAGAGAACCAAAAAAGAGCCCCCATGGCTAAACAACAAAGTAAAAGAAGCAGTGGAAGTTAAATCCTAGTGAGGAAAATATAAAGGAACATAAACACTGGCAAATGAACTGTAAAAATACAATTAGGAAGGCCAAAAAAGAATTTGAGGAACAGTTAGCCAAAGACTCGAAAAGTAATAACAAAAAAATATATAAGTATATCAGAAGCAGAAAGCCTGCTAAACAACCAGTGGGGCCACTGGACAATTGTGGTGGCAAAGGAGCACTCAAGGACGATAAGGCCATTGCAGAGAAACTAAATGAGTTCTTTGCATCAGTCTTCACAGCTGATGATGTGAGGGTGATTCCTAAACCTGGGCCATTTATTTAGGGGATAGATCTGAGGAACTGAGGTGTCATTTTAGAGGAGGTTTTGGAACAAATTGATAAATTAAACAGCAATAAGTCACCAGGACCAAATGGTATTCACACAAGAGTTCTGAAGGAACTCAAATGTGAAATTGCAGAACTACCAACTGTAGTCTATAACCTGTCATTTAAATCAGCTTCTGTACCAGATGACTGGAGGATAACTAATGTGATGCCAATTTTTAAAAAGAGCTCCAGAGGTGATCCTGGCAATTACAGGCCTGTAAGACTGATTTCAGTACCGGGCAAACCGGTTGAAACTATAATAAAGAAAAATATTGTCAGACATGTAGATGAATATAATTTGTTGAGGAAGAGTCAACATAGTTTTATTAAAGGGAAATCATGCCAGACCAATCTACTAGAATTCTTTGAGGGGGTCAACAAGCATGTGGACCAAGGGGATCCAGTGGATATAGCATACTTAGATTTTCAGAAAGCCTTTGACAAGGTCTCTCACTAAAGGCTCTTATTCAAAGTAAGCTGCCACGCAATAAGAAGGAAGGTGCTCTAGCGGATTGGTAACTGGTTAAAAGATAGGAAACAAAGGGTAGGTAAAAATAGTCAGTTTTCAGAATGGAAAGAGGTAAATAGTGGTGTCCCCAGGGGTCTGTTCTGGGACCGGTCCTATTCAATATATTCATAAATGATCTGGTAAAACAGTGAGGCGGCAAATTTTGCAGATGATACAAAATTACTGAAGATAGTTAAAACCCAGGCAGACTGCGAAGAACTGCAAAAGGATCTCTCAAAACCGGGTGACTGGGCAACAAAATGGCAGATTTCAGAGTGGTAGCCGTGTTAGTCTGTATCAGCAAAAAGAACGAGGAGTACTTGTGGCACCTTAGGGTAGGTCTATACTTATCGCGTGGGTCGACGCGGAGAGTTCGACTTCTCGGAGTTCGAACTGTCGCGTCTAATCAAGACACGATAGTTTGAACTCCCCACGCGCTCCGGTCAACTCCGGAACTCCACCGCCGCTAACGGCGGTGGCGGAGTCGACCTTGGAGCCGCGGACTTCGATCCCGCGGCATCAGGACGGGTAAGTCAGTCGAACTAAGGTAGTTCGCGTAGCTGAAGTTGCGTACCTTAGTTCGACCCCCCCTGCCCCCCCGTAGTGTAGACCAGGCCTTAGAAACGAACACATTTATTTGGGCATAAGCTTGCAGATGAAATTTAATGTTGATAAATGCAAAGTAATGCACATTGGAAAGCATAATCTAAACTATACATATAAAATGATGGGGTCTAAATTAACTGTTACCACTCAAGAGAGAGATTGTGGAGTCATTGTGGATAGTTCTCTGAAAACATCCACTCAAAGTGCAGTGGCAGTCAAAAAAGCAAACAGGATGCTGGAAATAATTAAGAAAGGGATAGATAATAGGACAGAAAATATCATGTTGCCTCTATATAAATCCATGGTACGCCCACATCTTGAATACTGTGTGCAGATGTGGTCACCCCATGTCACAAAAGGTATGTTGGAATTGGAAAAGGTTCAGAAAAGGGCAACAAAAATTATTAGGGGTATGGAACAGCTTCCATATGAGAAGAGATTAATAAGACTGGGACTTTTCAGCTTGGAAAAGAGACGGCTAAGGGGAGATATGATTGAGGTCTATAAAATCATGACTGGTGTAGAGAAAGTAGATAAGGAAGTGTTGTTTACTACTTCTCATAACACAAGAACTAGGGGTCACCAAATGAAATTAATAGGCAGCAGGTTTAAAACAAATAAAAGGAAGTATTTCTTCACACAACGCACAGTCATCCTGTGGAACTTCTTGCCAAGACCATAACAAGGTTCAAAAAAGAACTAGATAAATTCATGGCTATTAGCCAGGATGGGCAGGAATGGTGTCCCTAGCTCTGTTTGCCAGAAGCTGGGAGTGAGTGATAGGGGATGGATCACTTGATGATTACCTGTTCTGTTCATTACCTCTGGGGCACCTGGCACTGGCCACTGCCGGAAGACAGGATACTGGGCTAGATGGACCCTTGGTCTGACCCAGTAGGGCCACTTTTCTGTTCTTATGTTCACTAGCCCATAGTTAGAAAGCTTTTCCTACTATTCAACCTAATCCTCCTGTGCTGCAGATTAAGCCCATTACTGCTTGTCCTACCTCCAGTGGGACTGAGAACAATTGATCACCATCCTCTTTATAAACTGCCCTGAACGTATTTGGAGACTGTTATCAGGTTTCCCCTAAGGCTTCTTTTCTCAAGACTAAACATACCCAGTGCTTTTAACCTTTCCAACTAGGTCAGCTTTTCTAAACCTTTCAACATTTTTGTTGCTCTTCTCTGGACTCTCTCCAATTTCCTAAAGTGTCACACCCAGAACTGAACCCTGTACTCCAGCCGAGGCCTCTCCAGTGCCGAGCAGAGCGGGACAATGACCTCCTGTGTCTTACATACAACATTAGCCCTTTTCACAGCTACCTCACACTGCTGACTCAGATTCAGTTTGTGACCCACTCAAACCCCAGACCCCTTTCAGCAGCACGGCCACCAGCCGGGTATTGCCCATGGTGTAGCTGTGCTAGGGCAGCGTATGGGCCTGGAGTGGGGCCATGCTCTGCTCTGATCTCTTGTATTTATTGCCTAGGTGATGACTCCAGCAGCGGCGATGTCGGGGGTTCGACAGCACAAGGTAAATGCTTCTGAAGCGTTTCTTTATTCTGGGGACTGTATTTAGGAAAAGGTGGTTCCTGGGCTGATGATGGATGTTGAGGGAACAACCAACGACACAACAGGGTGACAGGCTCATCCAATGCAGCTCATTCTCCCTGTATCTCTTTCAGGCTTTAATCAGCATTGCTGAGCTGGGCTGCAACTTTGCAAGGCAGGAAATGACTCTTTCAAAGGGGGAATCCCAAACCCTTCTGATGGGCAAGAGTTCACAGACTGCTAAACCGGCAGTCAGTGAATTATTTCCTCCCTCTTCATTCACTGTATTCATTGTTGCTCTGGCAGGAGGCACCAGACACATTATTCGCCTGGGCTCACAAGTTCTTTTTCTCTGTGTAATCAGTTATTTATGCTCTGTGCTCCAGTCCTGGAACAGAGGTGTCACAAACAGCATGTGCGTAAACCCCTCATTCAGGAATCTCAGCCCAGCACCAGTGCCCAGCTCCCAGGGAGCAACTGAGCCCTAGGAACTGACTTTAGCAGACCCCAAACCTGGCTGTTTGCCCCAGCCCCCACCCCACAAGCATCTGCATCAGCAAACCAACACCTGAACAGTATCTCGGAAAAGGCTGAGTGCTCTGCTCACAGGGCAAGGAAAACCTGGTGTAAAACTTTGTGTAACAGCGTCAGCTAGTGATTCGTGCCAGAGCAACACTAATGTTATCTGTGCCTGTAGAGTTCCTGGGGACACGGCATTTCTGTCCTGTGAGAAATTCTGACTTTTCACATTTTATTTTCATCCTGAATCAGGATGAAAAGTCAAAATTTCAGATTTTGCAAGGAACAGAAATTCAGCAACATTTTGATTTCGAAAGAATGAAAAGCCTTGTCGAAAGGTTTTGATTTTGAAGAAACAGCATTTTCTGATGGAAAACTCTTCCACTGGGAATTTGTAGACCAGCTCTGCACACAGCTCTGCATGCTGTACAGATCCCTGGCCCTCACTCAGGAAAGCTCTCCAACATGTGCTCCAGTCCAACCCTATCCAGGACAGCACCTGTTTATATGCTTAACTTTAGGCACCTGCTACAGTCCCATTGCTGGACCTAAAATGGCTGTTTGAAGTTAAGTTTGTACCTGGGTGCTGCCCCGAATCGTGATGCTTCCCTGAAGCAGGGCAGTTCCTATACAGATGTTTCCTGCCTTGAGGAGCTCACCCTTAGAGCTGGGGGGAAATCCAGGGTTATTGCCACAAAAAATTGTGAAGAAAACTATTTCATTCAAATTTTGTTATTGAAAATTTCACTGTTCTGAGGGGAAAAACTCAACAAAATTTGTTATTGAAAATTTCACTGTTCTGAGGGGAAAAACTCAACAAAAAAATGTATTTGGCCTCATTTTGACTTGACAGTTTCTTTTTTGGGGTCAGAACCAAAATGAGATACAACTGTCAGTTAGAAACAGAGTTTCACTTTGTTTAGTTTCAGAGTAAATGGATGTTTTCCTTCCATTTCTGGATTTTGAAAACCAAAATGAAACAAAACTGTCAATTCAAAGCAAAACAAAATGTTGTCTTTCATTTCAAAATTATTTTTGTGGAAAGACTAAGTAAGTCCTTGCATGCAAATTGTTTGGGAGAAAGATTTTGATTTCGGTTAAACTGTGTTTGGATTAAAAAAAAAAGTTTGGCAAAAAAAACAAATTGTGGAAAAACTTCAATGAGCTTTACTCACAAAGAACAGCTGATAAGATCGTCCGGCAGATAACTGCGGGGTGAGCTTCCAGGTACGTTCATGAGGACATGAGGGGTCACTTACCACAGGACTCAGCCAACTCCAGCCAGTATGGACTTGCTGGTGGCTGCTTGGAGAGGCCATTCACATTGAGGTTCTTTCCTAGGGCTGGATCTGAAGCTCCTGTTGGGAATTATAATCCCTGCAGTCCTGGTTCTGGCTGTGGTGCTTTATCTGCTGGGAAAGAAAGGTGGGTATGAGAATGAGGCCAAGCCATGTTAGCAAATGTACAGACAGAAGTGGCGGAGAAAACCCCTTAGATCCCCTGTACCCAGTGTGTCTGGGATGTGGGGGATGATCAAAGAGACAATGAAATTGATCATTTGTTTTTGGTAAACTGGCTGGGGAGAGAGATCAAAGACATGATGAAAGGGATTATCATTGTGATTAATTATTTGTAATACAGTAGCACTTTGTAGCCCCGTCAGGATCAGAGCCCCACTGCATCCATCGCTGCACAGATTAGCAATAAAGAGGACAGTCTCTGCCCCATACATGGTCACATCTAAGACTCAGCCAGGGGTGTGTCTGGATGGAATATCAACACACAGATAACTAAGGGCTGCAGTTCATGAAGGAATCTCCAAGTCAGGAAGGGCCTTACGCATGTGTAAGAGCTTTCCTGAATCAGGGCCAAACAGCTCTGAAAATAGAGCTCTGGATACAGCTCTGCCCTGTCAACTTTTCCTCACACAGCGGCACCTGCCCCAAGCTTACACAGCACTCGAGTCACCCCAACAATCTTGAGATTGGCATAAAACTCATGGGATTTCTAACAAGTCACCAGTGTGGGGTCTTTGCATTTTCCTGCGGGATTTGATCTTTGTGTGGTCTCTTGGTTCACATTTTCAGGCTTTTCTCTCCAAACATGAGGGTTATAAATTTACATTTTTTTTAATGAAAGCCGAGATTCTCACAGAACCCCCTGACTCTCAGATCTAGGGCTTTACGTAGAACATCAAATGCCATGAGACTGACACTAAAGTCATCAGATTTATCCACACCACTCCCAGCGGCAGTCAGTGGGGCTGGTGGAGGAGAGCACTGGGCTGGGCTATGGAGATGGGGCTCTGCGTCAATGTGATGATGAATTCAGGCCGTGTCACTCAGTTTCTGTCTCTCTCTCTGCCCACGAGGAACGTCCACATCTTTGACCACATTATTTCCCTGCCTTCCAGTCATGTCTCTACCAAGGGATCAAAGGTAGGAGGAGATTATTCCCTCTCCTGTCTCATTTCCATTCTGGGTCCCTTCTCTCTGCCTCACTGAAGGGCTGGCAGCTGCTCCAGCCTCACCACAGAATGAACTCCCTGGTCAGGAGGGGATCTGGGGAATCTGGGGGTTATGAGGAGACACTTTAAGGAAGAGGTATGCCAAAGATGCGTGTTCCCATCGAATTCACTGGTAGCAGAGTGAGTGTGTTTGAAAATCACCCTTGGGTGTGTGAAATAATGAAAGTGACCCTGTTTTACACTCAGGGGGTGTCTGGACTGGTCAGCCACAAAGTGACACTGACTGACCCAGCCAGCTCCCTAGAACTGGGTCTGTTCTTCTGGGGCAGGGCTGGGAGTGGCCAGGCCTGGCCAGGAACCAAGGGTCTCCTGTCCATCCAGCTGCAGTGGGTAACACCCAATGCTAGCTCCATCAGCTGCAGCTGGTTTAGTGCCAGGCTTGTTGTGTCCACACATGGACTTGCCTCAAAACACCCGCAGTGGGTTCCCTCACAGCGGCCCATGATTTCAGGGCAGGTCTGTGCATGGGGCAGCCATAGCACCCCTGCCTGCTGGGGAGAGCCGGGCAGCAGGGACACCCGTGGGGATTCAGTGCAGGCCATACGTGTGCTGGGGGTGCTCTTGCCCGTCGCCTCTGCAGTATGACCCAGGGGTAACAAGCTCTTTGGCTGCCCTCAGTGCCGGGGGAGCTGATAAGTGCTGCTAGCTCACTGTCTGCCCCCACCCAGCCAGGGGGTTCTTCTTAGGGAATCCTCCCCCATCTTCCACACACAGAGACCCTGCAGGGACCCCTCATAGAGTGTCTAAGGGTTGCTCCCCATTGCTCTGCAGCCAGCACTTGCCACTCAGGGCTCCCCTCGACTCCTGCTCCCCTCCCCTTCTACCCTTTCTGCAGCCAGCCAGGCACGCTGCAGCAGACTGCAACCCTTCTGAGGGCCACGGCACCGATACACTTATTCTAAACCCTGCCTGGGACATGCTGGCCTCACTGCCACAGAGCTCGGAACATATTCATCAGCTGCATCCCAAAAGGGATTCCAGGAAATCTACATGGCCCTGGCCCAGACAGATGTAATGGGGGAGAAGCCAGCCCTGGGGGTGGGACAGAGAGTGCCCAGGTGGGAGATGAGGCAATCCATGGGGTGACCAGCTGGACACAGAGAGGAAAAGGTGCATGGGGAGATTAGAGGCAGTTTCCAGGCTCTACCAGTGTCCGGCCCAGCCTGGGTCCCCAGTGCAGCGACTCTGCCAATAAAACCGGTGGGAGTAAGGGGGACATGACACACAGACCTCAGTGCTGAGAGTTCCCACCCAGACTCCCAGCACTGTATGTTCCCTGCCTGCATCCTGTGCCCCACACCTGTAGGGCTCCTTAGCTGCTTCTCCCCAAATATTCCCTCCCTTCCTCCTCCTCCCCGCATATGACCAGTGTCTCCCCCCCATACACCCCCACCCTGCCCTCTTCGGACATGGGAGCTGGTTAGCAGACTAGGCCAGAAGTGGGATCTGAAGTTGCATTTCCACACTGTGCACAGACATTGAAGTTGAGCCTTAACAATGCATGTTCAGCCTTTCCACACTGAGCAGACCTGGGCCAAAAATCCAATTTTGTTTCAGTAAAAAAAATTCAAATAAACAATTTTGTTTCTGAAAAAAAAATTGAAGTGAAACAAAACAAAAGTGGCCATTCAAAAGAAAACAAAATGAACAGTTTGTTTAAGACTTTCATTGAAAAATTTCATTAGATTTAATGGTTTGGCCCAGCTGTTACTCACACCTTCTTGTCAACTGTTTGAAATGGGCCATCCTTATTATCACTTCAAAAGTTTTTTTTATTCCTGCTGATAATAGCCCACCTTAATTGATTAGTCTCCTTAGAGTCGGTATGGCAAAACCCATGTTTTCATGCTCTCTGTGTATATATATATATATATCCTCCTACTGTATTTTCCACTACATGCATCTGTTGAAATGGGATTTAGCCCACGAAAGCTTATGCCCAAACAAATTTGTTAGTCTCTAAGGAGCCACAAGTACTCCTGTTCTTTTTGCTGATACAGACTAACACGGCTACCACTCTGAAAAGTGTCACCAAGGTGACAGAAAGAGAGAGCACATCACTGATACCCCCTGTCCTTATTACTCCCCACAGGGAACGAGTCTGTCAAGGTTCCTCCCCCACTCTGAACTTTAGGGTACAGATGTGGGGACCTGCATGGAACCTTCTAAGCTTAATTCCTAGCTTAGATCTGGTAACGCTGCCACCAGCCAGAAATTCCAGTGTCTGGCACACTCCCTGTCCCCCCAAAATCTTCCCCTCCCTGGGTTGCCTTGAGGCTTTTCCACCAAGTCCCTGGTGATACCGATCCAACCCCTTGGATCTTAACACAAGGAGAAATTAACCATTCCCCCCTCCTTTCCCCCACCAACTCCTGGTGAGTCCAGACCCAATTCCCTGGGATCTTAAAACAAGAAAGGTTCTTAAAAAGAAAGCTTTTAATTAAAGAAAGAAAGGTAAAAATTATCTCTGTAAAATCAGGATGGAAAATACTTTACAGGGTAATCAGATTCAGATAGCCCAGAGGTACCCCCTCTAGCCTTAGGTTCAAAATTACAGGAAACAGAGGTAAAATACTCTCAGCAAAAAGGAACATTTACAAGTTGAGAACACAAAAATAAGACTAACACGCCTTGTCTGTGCTACTTACAAGTTTGAAACATGAAAGACTGATTCAGAAAGATTTGGAGAGCCTGGATTGATGTCCGGTCCCTCTTAGTCCCGAGAATGAACAACCCCCAAAACAAAGAGCACAAACAAAAGACTTCCCTCCACCAAGATTTGAAAGTATCTTGTCCCCTTATTGGTCCTTTGGTCAGGTGTCAGCCAAGTTTACTGAGCTTCTTAACCCTTTACAGGTAAAAGAGACATTAACCCTTAACTATCTGTTTATGACAGAGTCCAACATGACACAAGCAACACTCCTGAAGATTATATTGAATGTAAGAGTTTTTTAGAGTACTGGGGTTACCGGGGTCACCTGCAGAAGAGGGAGAAAGGCGGGGGTTGGGGGTAAATGTGTTAATTGGTGAGGGATGGACAGATCCCAGATCAGACTGTCTGGCCAAGAGTTACAACAATTAACTTCCTGTGATCAAAGTGAGTCCCTGAGGTTTCTTTGTCCCATCCTTTTCCTGTTATACCCAATTCTGCACTGACATGGCTTAGGGGACTGAGGCAAAGTGTTACCACTTCCTGTCCTTCATGGAAAGGACACATCCTGAGGAAAGCTCCCACTGGAAAGTGTTCCACACCCTTCCCTGGGAGCTGGCAGCAAGAGTGCCTCATGGGAGCTGTAGTCCAGGTGCCTCCTGCTCCTGGTCTCCTTTTTGAGCCAGGCTCTCTGGCTCTCCCATGATGCACCACTTTCCCCCCTCTTGGTGATGGGAACAAGTACATCATGGGAGTCCCTGGTCGCAGTGCATCATGGGAGATGAAGCCCAGCCAGGCAGTCTGGCCTGTAGAGGACAATATGAGAACAATGCAACTGAACTATAAGTCCCATGAATCACCATGCTGTTATTCTGAACCAGAATATTTCTGGGTTTGGTCAAAATATTTCAGTTTTGGGGCACTCGTTTTTTTAACAAAACCTTGAAATTTTCTGCAGAACTCCACGTCTGTTTGTGACAAAATAGCTCTGTCGAAAACCAGACACATGGTTTCCACTGAACATCTTCAACAGCCATGTTAAATCCTCTGTTCTGGTATCCCCTAGTGACCCTGCTCAGGATCAGGTTCCATTGTGCTCAGAGCTGCCCAGGGGGAGCCCTGCCCTGGCTGTGGGAGGTGGGAGCCGTGGGGTTCTAGTTCATGCTCAGTGAAGTGCCTTCCCTTACGGGCATTTACAGCCATGTGACAACACATAACTGTCATTCTCTCTCCAGATGCCTCAGTGAATTGGCTGGGAAGCTTCAGGGTGAGTCGCAGCTTTTATTAACAACAAAGTGAAGTGATAGAAAAAAGCAATTTGTTTGCCTGTTTCAGCTTTGTAGAGATCCATGAGCTTGGAAGGTGGATTTACTCAGGATTCCCAGGCTCCTGGTTGTGCCTGATACCCTGATCTCACTGCTGCTACCCCAGATCTCCCCCCAGGCACAAGTAGCTGCCTCCCATATCTGCTGTTACCCTGGCCAGTCATGCCCTGCCCCCCACAAACACATAGACAGACATTCAGGCAAGAGGAAAACATCCTTTCCAAACTCCACACCACAGCAACAAGGGAGAATCCCCCATGGCCTGATAATCTATCTGGCTACCGGGGACTTTCCCCACCAGCCTCTGCAGTCAGACAAACAATCAAGGCAGATGTATAAGGTTTCAAAGTTCTCATTAAAACTCCTGGGAACTGGGTGTTCAAATCCCTCAGTCAGGTTTGAAAATGTTTTCTGAAATGTTACCCAAGTGGGAATCAGCTGTCGTGAAAAGCCCCAGCATCCCTTGCTGCTAACCATCCCCATCATGGGGAAGGAAGACAAGAAAGGGGTGAAATCCTGGGAGTTTCACATTGACTTCAGTGGGGCAAGATTTTCCCCAATGGGTTTGCATGCGATGTAGGTGTCAGTGGGGCGTGCACAGGCTCACACTGCTAGCAGCAGCTGTACGGTAGTGCACACACCCTGGATATCGTGTTAGTGGCATGGAAAGCTGCTAACACAGAGCTTCCTTCCCCCAATTGCTTGTGATAATTATTTGTCCACACACCAGCTGATATTGGCAATGAACAAAAACCAGGGATTTTTATTTCTCCTCTAAAGGTGCATGGGAGGACTTTGGGTCACTGAAGTTCTGTCCTAGCATTATTATTTTTTATTATGCAACATTTTATTGAGTGTTTAAAGCAATGTCACAAAGGGAAGAGCTTTGCGCTGCTATCATGGACGGGTCTCCTCAGAGTTAAGGTTGAAGTTAGCATCCCTTTATCAATCTGATTTTCACATATAGCCTTACAAATCCATTCCAGCAGATATGAAATTTGATAACCACATCTCATCACCGAGGAGATCTTGTCCTGAAAGTTTGGGTCAAAGAACTCAAGTGATCTCAGAGAGATGGAGTCTCATTCACTTTCTGCAAATTTTGCTAATATTACTTTGGCTGTTCTTATACTAACAAATGCCAATTTATCCCTTAGAGATTTTAGTAAATGAGTGTAGAATGATATTACTTATGGAGATATTTAAGACTCCTGTGAATTCAGAAGCTGGTTTAACTCTGTCAAAATTATATATCGAGATTTCCCTTTGACCCAAGCAGTGAGCCAATATTCTGGGTCTTGTGCATAGTTACACTGAGGGGAGAAAGTGATGACAGTAAGGTATGTTTGTTGATGCAACCCTACTTATTTACATAACAGCTACAAAGTCCTGTTTCCCTGAGCAGAACAGGACCAGACAACAGGAGCACTTTCTTTGATCCCAGCTCCAAGCCTCTTTCCAGCCAGCACTCTGCCCAAATTTCTCTTTCTCTCTCAGTTTTTTTCTCAGGATCCTGCTCCAAGTGCTCCTCTGGCTGTGTCTGGCATTCTTGTTGCTTTCTCTGGTTGCGTCTGAGGTGTTTCTGCTGCTTCTATCACACAGCTTGACTTTGCATTTCTTATCAGACCCAAAGGATCCCTCTTGGACCATATGGCCGCATTGCCATGTCCAGACTTTTCTGTGGTCTAAACCTTGAGTGGTGGTTTTCCATTGCTTCAGCTGAAACTAAATAAAGGGGCATTTAATGGTTCCCTTATTTAGCCTGCATGGAAAGTGGCCATCACAGCCACCAACTTCACCAAGGTGAGATTATGATATGATATTATATTATATATATTGGTTGTAATTATATATATATATAGGGAGCCAGAGAGAACCAGAGAAGCAGCACAGGGAGCAGATCCACGGTGGGAGCAGTGCCACAGCAGCAAGAGCCAGCGAAGCAGCCAAGGGAACAGACCAGTGCTGGGAGGAGACCTGCAGCAACCAGGACCAGAGGGGCCAGGAAAGCAGCCCAGGGAGCTGGAGGCAGAGCAGCAGCAACACTGGGGCTGGAATTGGGGCTGCAGCAGACCGGAGCCCAGTGCAGGGAGATGCCGCCAATCAAAAGGCCTTGCAAGCCAGACTTGGAGCGGGATCGTAACCCCGACCATAGGCACCAACTTCCCCTCTGCCTGGTGGGTGCTCGACCCCCGCTGCCCCTTCCCCGCCTCTTCCGGCCCCTGCACCACCCTCACCCCACCTCCATTCCACCCCCTTCCCCAAAGTCCCGGCCCCTGCCCCACCTCCCCTGAGTGCACCGTGTCCCCGCTCCTCCCTCTGCCTCCTAGAAAGTCCTAAGTGCTGCCAAACAGCTGCT
Source organism: Mauremys reevesii (assembly GCF_016161935.1). Taxonomy (NCBI): domain Eukaryota; kingdom Metazoa; phylum Chordata; order Testudines; family Geoemydidae; genus Mauremys; species Mauremys reevesii. The sequence goes on along the minus strand of NW_024100881.1, from coordinate 281,674 downwards.
AGGGAGGGGGCAGGGAGCGCTGGCAGCAGGGACACAGTGCATGGGCAGGGGAAGGAGGTGAGGAGCAAGGATCTTGGATGCTGGTGGGTGTAGAGCACCTGCTAACTTTTCCCTGTGAGTGCTCCAGCCCCACAGCACACACAGAGTCAGCATCTATGACCCCGATGCACGGAGCCGATGCTGGGAAGAAGGGCCCTGCCACCCGGAGCCTCAGGGTGTGTGGCCAGAGCAAGTGTCCAACTCACAGCATCCCTACAGTACAGCCAAACTGTGGAACAAACTGTGAACTGCTCTTACATTTCAGCGACAGCTGTTTCTGATGTCCTGTACCACAGAGCGGAGTTATGTGTTTTCCTTTAATCTTTCCCATTTTTCCCTTATTTTTTAAATTGATTGGTGTTTAATAAATTGTATTTCCTTGAACTGTATGTAATGATCAGTGGGTCAGGGAAGCGTCCAGAGTGGAGCGAGAACCCCGGAGTGGGGACACCCTAGCCCCTGTCCTAAATGACCACGACAAGATTGGGGGTTGAGTCCCCCAGGAATCCTGGGCCCAGCCTTGTTGGGGTTACAAGGACTCTGCCAGACAGGAGAGTGGAAGGGGAGCCCTGGAGGTCAGGCAGGCCTCTGCATGAAGAGAGTGGGAGTGAGGACTCAGATCCTTTCGCTAGCCTATTTCACCGGGGTAGTGCATAAGCAGGAAACTTCCCCACAATAGCGGGACCATTCCTCCACTTACATATAGAGTCCTTGGGCCTGCCACTTCATCTCTCTGGGCCTCAGCTCCCCATCTGTGAAAAGAGAATAATAATTCTGCCTTGTCCTAGGGGACAATTTTCAAAGCCCTTAAGGGATTTAAGAGCACAAGTGTGTGACTGTGCTCTGTGCCCACTGCCTTGTGCTCCTAAGTCCCTTAGGTGTTTTTGAAAATCTCCCCCTAGATTCGGAACTTGTCCAGGTGGGGGTTGTCTCTCACTAAGGGTTCATCTACACAGAGAAATCAACCAGCAGAATTGGTTGTAATTAAACCACTACAGTCATCCTGGGATAACTGGTGAATTTCCCCCTGCAGACCAGCCCTTAGTGTCTGCGCAGCACCAAGCGCAAAGGTGCCCTGACCTTGGCTGGGCTCTCTGGTGGGTCCTGTTATAAAAATAATAACAGCAAAATGCAGTCGGGGCTCAGTGGACAGATGCTGGATGAGGAGCCAAGGAACGAGGTCTCTGTTTTTTCATCGATATTCCGGATCCTAGCTGGGTATTCTTCTATCTCCTGTGGAGCCTTGTGATTCCAGTGTCAGACTGGGAATGTAACCCACATGCCTAATAGGGAGATATATCTGTAGAAGATCTAGAGAGAAGTGAGGAGAGAAATAAGTTGAGTCTGGGGCATTATTGCTAGGCAGATGCACAATTATCATCGCACACCCACAAGTTTTGAAATTGGGGTATTAGTTTTGGGCAGGCTCCATAGGCTACGTGTAGCTGGACACATAAACTCCATTGAAAGCAAGTAGTCAGGGAAGTTGCTTTAAAAAAATGTATGTGACCTGCATGGGGTGGGAGAAGCTCAGCCACAGGAGCAAAAAGCAAGTTGTTTTCCTGTAGCTCTGAATGATTTTGCAGCAGGTTAGTGCTATTGTTATCTTCCAATAGAGACTCAAAAGCAGAATTAGCTGTTAAAAAAAGGGAGTATAAAAAATTTATTTCAATTTAATTGCAAACCTTAACTGTTATTTAATTTTAGTCAAATTTTCTTAACCAGTCTGGTTCACCAACTTGCTTCTTATTTAAATGTAATAATAAAGAAAAAGTCATCCATATTTTGGTATTGTCACTTTTTGTATTTGTTTGTAACAGGGTTTTTAATTTATATACTTAATACTAATGAATTAGTTAATTAGGTAACTAAGTAATTCCACAGTCCAGCAGAGGAGAAGTATACATGAATTGCAGTTAAAAATTTCTGCATGCAAAAGAAAAAACTATTTTACAGTGCTTTACAAAAAGTGATATAACATTAATTTTAAAAAGTCTCAAGTAAAGCTATCTGAGCTTTTAGAACTCTAAGTTACTTCTCCCTGTTTGTGAAAACTAATTTTTTAAATTTAATTTTTTCTTTTATTCATATTCATATGTAACTAAAATAATATATGTAAATTATAAAATAGTCTTTTTATTTAGTAAAAATTGAGCTATTATTATTTTTATCATTATAAATTTTATAATGTTAATTCCTAAACCATTAAGTTCATTCCTTTTATCCTTCTTAAATTAATTGTAAAAAGATTAACCCAGTGCAATCATTGCAGAAAAGCCTCAGTAACTAAATTTTGGCTCTCCTTGTGCTCGTCTATAAAAATTGCATTAAAGTGTTTAACACCACACACACACACACAGTTCCTCCCAGCACAATAACTCGGTTACAGTATTTTGGTGATTCACACCATAATTTACAGATTATCATTTTTAAGTACAAAACATGTTTTTAAGTAGGGTCCTCACTGTGTGAATCCCACAAAGCCAGACAGCTCTTATTATTATTATTAGTACTGTGGTAGCACCTAGAACCCCAGTCACAGACTAGGATCCCATTGTGCTAGGAGCTGTACAAACCCATGAAGACAGTCACCCCAATGTAGATCAGCAACATGGCTTGAACCCTTAAGTGTCAGATACCCAGCTCAGGCCCTGTTATCTGAACCACATGAATAATTGCTGGCTTCTTTTTAGACCAGCTACTGGAGAAAGACGTGAGAAACCCTTCTCAATGGGTCATTCAAATATTCACTTGTCAGCAGCAGAATATGGTTTATCAAGAATCATGGCTTCTAACGTGGCTCTGGGAGAGGGGTGTAGCTTATATTGAATAGAAATATGAGAACCCAGCCTGTGTTAGTCACTCTGAAAGGCAGTGCATGTATGGTGCAGTAAATGACCGGAATGAGGTTTGTCATCTTAGAGGACTGGAGCCTAGGCAGAGCGGTAACTAGAAATTTTAGCACCTGGCGTGAGCATGCCCTTCCCCATCCAGATTTTTTGGTTGTGTAACCAGCCCAGACAGGGTGGCCTCCTGAGGTGAGTCGGGGGTGGAGGTGGTGCTCTAGCCTGGCCATGTGGGGCTGGCCTGACCACGCACAGGGGTTTACATGTCACCTCTCTTTCCATCCCATTTTTCCACCCCTGCGGCTTTTGTGCCCTGGGTGGCTGCCCTGCTCGCACCGCACTGGTTATTGCCTTGGTCCTAGATCTCTCTCGCTCTTGCTCTCGCTCTCTCTTATTTTCATTCCTTTTTGCCATGCCACATTTTTTGTCATCAAATTAAAACTCAGCAGCTTGACTGGCACACAAATGTAATGTTACCATTTTTAAGTACTTTCTTTATGCCATATATTGACCTGAAATTGGTATTCTTGGAATTCCCATTACAGAAGCAATGTTATATTCATATGTGGGCCATATCTGTGATTGGATCTTTCTGCTGGACGGATATACAGAAAAGTGAGCCCTTCCCCAGGAAAAAAAATCAGTAAAACACCCATTTTTCAACAGCATACCATAAACTTTCCAGAACTACAAATTGTACAATCAATACACCAAAGAGTCCATCACTGGCTAAAGATTTTAACCCAAGTTTTGTTTCATTAAAACTCCTCAAAACACACAATATTCACCATTCTTTCCACTGGCAAAGCATAAATGTCTTTACCACAACCCTCGCTATGGTGTAACTACCACTGCACCCTAATCCAGACAGATTCCAGCCCCCGGTTATAGAAACATAGAATCATTGAACTTCATCTAGTCCAGTCCCCTTCACTCAAGGCAGGACTAAGTATTGTCGAGACCATCCCTGGCAGTTGTGTGTCCAACCTCCTCTTAAAAATCCCTAATGATGTAGATTCCATCATTGTATTTAGCATGGGTGGGTTTGAATCCCACCTTTGTGGCTACCCAGTTTTCCTTTGGCAGTGGTGGCCACAGGCTCTTTCCTCTTTAGACCTTGTCTTACAACAAAAATAAAAATTGTCGTAATTGTGTAGGTCCCAGGATAGCAAAGATGTATAGCTGGAAAGCATCTCTCTCATCAGCAGAAGTTGGTCCAATAGAAGGTTTGCCCTCACCCGCCTTGTCTGGCTAATAAAAACCAGACACACCCAACAAACTGAGGCCCCACAGTCCCTGGGCCAGCTGGACTCCAGGCCGGCTCACAAAGGTGGGAATTTTGCCGGGTGCCTCTCCAGTGCTGGCGCCTCAGCAGGCAGAGCCCGTCTCTTCCTTCTTGCCGGAATCAGGGCCGGCTCTAGGCATCAGCATTCCAACCATGTGCTTGGGGCGGCACTTTTCAAGGGGCAACACTCCAGCCTTTTTTTTTTTCTTCAGCGGCGGCACTCTGGCTTTTTTTTTTTTTCGCTTGGGGCGGCAAAAAACCCAGAGCCAGCCCTGGCCACTGTAACCCCCGTGTTTGCATTTCAGGGTGCGATGACTTCACTAGGGGATCAAACAGTCAGGGGCTACGTGGCCCTTTGCTCTGTGGGCTGGAGACTTGCTGGAGCCTGGCGGGGCCCTGCTGAGATGGGCCAAACCCTCCAGCCCTGGGTGCAGCGAGCTCAGGGGATGGGCTGGAGCCGCCTGCAGCAACTTGGGTAACGCCTCGGGGGTGGGGAGGAGGCCTCGGAGGAGGGGCGGAGCGGGGGGGCAAAGATCCTCAGTTTTGTGGGAGTAGAAAGTTGGCAACCCTACACTGCTCCCGGCACCAACTCTCCTCTCTCCCCTCTTCTGAGCAGCAGCCAGTTGTTCTCTATTCCCGGAGTGTCTGTTTCCATTAATATCCAAACCAGGGCTGGAGAGATGGGTCTAATTCTGCCCTGCCTTCCCCAGTGTTTGGGCCGGTGGGAGAGAAGCAGGATCTAGCCCAGAAGCAATGGGAGGTGGGACGCTCTGTGAGATCAATTAAATCCCCTGTGGCAGATTTCCCAGCTTGTGTCTCTAACATTTCCCCTCTTTCCCAGTCTCCAGGTGCTTTCCCTCTTTGGACAAAATAGCCTGCGGTCACTGGCGCTCAAAGCAGGTACCAGGTTGATCATTGTCACTCAGGCTTTTGGATAGGCTGCGGGCAGCAGGGGGGAAGGATGAGTTTGTGGCAAGGGCAGAGCCTTGGATTCAGCCCCTGACTCAGCTGCAGACTCCTGTGTGCCCTGGGCTTGTCACTTAGTCTCTCTCTGTGCCACATCTGTGAAATCAGAAAACTTCCCTACCACTCAGGCGTGTGCAAGGATAAAACCCATTAATGACTGTAAGAGGCTCAGATACTCCAGTGACAAGGGATGTAGGACAGGCAGAGCAATGATGGGAAGGGCCATTTATCTCAGGGCTTCTCTATACACAGGGAAATTTACCAGTATAATTAAAACACTATCGCTTTGCTGCTGTAACTCCCACAGGGACACTCTTATTGTGGAATCTGAGCCTTTGTCAGGTATATTAATAGATTCTAAGGCCAAAAGGGACCACTGTGATCATCTAGTCTGACCACACACACACACCCCATGTATAATACAGGCCAGAAAACTGCCCCAGAATACTTTCTGTTTGAACAAGAGCACCTTTGAGAAAAACATCCACAATTGATTTAAAAATTGACTAATGGAGAATCCACCACAGGCAATGGTCATTTTTCCCACGGTTAATTATCCTCGCTGTTAAAAATGTATGCTGTGTAGTTAATATTGCTTCTAGAACCCTTTTTCCCATACCACCAGATAAACCAGAAAAGGGTTCTCTTATACCACAGTCTGAGTGTGCACTGGGATTTAGACTGGTGTAATTGGAGCAGTATAAATTCCTCCCTTAGCTAATACCAGCCAGATAACTTCCTGGGGAAGTACTATAGGGGCAGGGGGTGTGTGGCTCATAGGGTAGGTGCTCGGTCTAGTCCATCTGCTTTGGGAACATGTCAGGATGCCCACAGTTTTCACACAGCTGCCTCTATTGCCTCAGCAGGAAATGACAAATGTTCACCCTGCCGGAAATGCTGGGACAACTGAGATCTGGACTGACCGCTCAGCGTCCACACAGTGTGGTTGTGCCAGAGGAGCTTTATCACAAAATCCCCATCACAACTGGCACTGATCACCCTTGACTGCAGTCTCACCCGAGGGCCAAGGATAGAATGGGCCATGGAGATGGAGCCCCTCGTGTCCCTATAGCTGATCTCACACAGAGATTCTGCACATGCACAACTGGCACAAGCACTTTTGGACAAACCATCCAAAATGGCCAGTGATTTTGGGAGCCTTAAGGGGTGACAGACTGTACTGAGCACCCAGCCACTGTAAATCAGCCTCTTTAAAGTGGCTTAAACAAGGCCTCCCTAATCACTTTTGAAAATCTTGGTCTCTGTGCTTAACAATGTGATAAGCCAAGCACAGTCTTTAAAAACAATATTGTATCTATCTACCCCCATATACATCCTCTGTCTCTCTCTCTCTCTATCCCCATACAGAGCCATCTATCTATCAATCTCTCTCTGTTGCAGTCTGTGCAGCAGACTCTTTCAAGTCTCTGTTGAAGCACTAGCGTAGAGAGGAGCCCTGTTTTTTTTCTTTCCGGTATGGAGCTGTCTCTCTGCTCCTTTCAGGGTCTGTGTGAGTGAGGCAGCTGCAGAATCTGTGCAGCAGGGGGAACTCACTCTGCGGATGCTCTTTGCTTTGTCCCAGCTATGCTAGCAGCTCCTACTGGGGGTTAGTTCCCCTTCTTCACATCCCATTTTGCACTGTTCATGATCCTGTCATCAACCTCCCCTACACTCTCTCATGGTAGAGACTTTCCCTGTTCCTGTTCCTGCAGCAGGTCTGGGTTGGGGTCTCTCCCAGTGAAAGCTCCAGAGCCATTTCTCTTTCACAAGAGAACCGAGCCTCTTACACAGGGGCCTGATCCCCCAGGCCAGTTAAGTCAGTGGAGTCTTTCCATCAACATCAAGAGGCTTTGGATCAGGCCCCTGTCTGGGCAGCATTGTCTGAGCTACAAGCAGGGCCCGGCTGCCATCCAAGGTGCCAGCAGCTCAGCCTGACCCACAGCCCCGGGGATCACTCTGGGCTGAGCCACCACAATGCTGTGATCTAAAATGGACGTAGTTTTCAAAGTGAGAGTTTTTGTCAAATATTTTCATTATTTCCAAAGTTTCCATTTTTTCAAAGACAAAATTAAAGCTGTTTTGGGGGTTTTGTAAAAACAAAACTGGAAAATTAAAAGGAAAATTTACATTTAAAACAATGTTTACAGAGAATTTTTTCTTTATGTTTCAGCTTTTGGATTTCCCCTCCCTCCATTTTTAACATTTTGGCACCAAGAATGGGGGGAAATGTCAAAAAAAAACATTCTTCACAAATGGTTTTGAAACAATGATTTTTTTAAAAAATGCAAAACATATTTACCCTTTTTCACCCTGTTGTCTTCTGGGCATTGCTCATAGCAGGTACTCTCAAACTGTCCTCTACTTGACCCTCACCTGAGCTATGCTGACCATCCCTCGAGCACCTAAACTTCCCCAAACCTCCCCTGTCCAGCTGCTCTGCAGAGCTGACTCCATCCCAGGGGTGAAATGTGCCCAGCCACCACTTCTGCATCAATTACTCTGCAAAATTGCTCTGTAAAATGGCTCTGCCTTGTACTGGACAGATCTCCCTTGAGGGCCTCTGTTGTTTGGCTTCCTGCAGAGGTGTTATCATCTCTTCACAAGACTTTCTTTCTTTCCCCCATGTTTCGCTGACCTTTTGCCCTGGTTATCCCACTTGCTTCGTCACACTGATTCCAGCTCCCCACCTGCTCAGAGGTGACTTTTGGATGCTCTTTTTCAACTGCCTTGTGTTCTTCCCCATCCAGCCGTGCCTCAGTACCGGTCTCTCAGCAGGGACAGCAGACTCCTCAGGAACCCAGAATGGGGAGCAGTCAGTGCAGTGCAGTGAGTGCAGAAGTGGCTGGAGCTGGGTTTCAAGGATGAGGCAGGTGGAGACTAAGCAGGTGGGAAAGCCAGTGCAGACCCATGGTAAGTGTTCTCTGGGGATGAAAGTCACCCTGTGCAGAGGGTCCCACATGAGGCCCAGACCCCATTTATGTTCCTCTTCAGCCCAGAAAGTGAATTTCCCCCGGTGAGGGTTGGGTCCTTCTCACCAGGGACAGGAGACCAGGGTGGAGAAAAATGGTTTAGACTCATCCAACATCCCAATGCCCCCAATCACCCAGTGACGTTTCATCCTGGCCCAGCTGTGCCTTTAGCCAGGGGGCTGTCTCAGTCCCCAGGCAGTGTGATGGGATGGGAGGCATTTCCTCAGTGATATCTTTAGGCTCAAGCAAGTCTTTGGTTCTCAATCTTCCAGCCCTAAATAGGGACGCTGTGGCCAGGGCAGGGAAGGGGGCTGGCGCAGGGCAGGAAATGGGGTGCGGTGACGAATATCAGACCAGAGGCGGGGACAGACCAGGTCAGACAGAGGTTGTGCCTGAACGCTACAGACCCCGGAGGAGAGGGGCTGATTGGAGCATCCAACCTTGAGGAACAGAAGGGGGCAGATTGGAGCAGAGAGAGAGACACCGGCGCTTCCCTTCTCCTTAAATTGGACAGGGCAGAGGGGGCAGTGGGATATGGGTGTGACTGTGGATTGTGCCCTGCTGACCCCATCAAGAGGAGACGCTGCTGAGCTGTTTCCATCCCGATCGGTTCCCCCCACCACGCCGATGATCCTGTCTCTGTGCCTCTTGCTTCCTAGTGAGTATGTGGGAACTCTGTGCTAATTTGTAGCAGGCTGGGAGGAAACAGAACCGAGAGCAGCCCCTGGCCCAGACTGTCGGCAAATCCTCTTTAGTGGGAGAGAAATGGGAACCAGTAGAAGCACTGAGTGTGAGAGCTACTGGGCCAGACACCCAGCTGGTGTGAATCAGTGTAGCTCCACTGGAGTCAGGCCGGTTTACACCAGTTGAGGCTCTGGCCCTCTAGAGAGCTGAAGGGAAAGGCAGCCCCTTTCCAGCAGGGTGGAGATTTTATCTCCAGCACTAACAACACGGCACCTTTCTGTTCCCAGTGCTGAGTCCCAGCAGCCAGGAGATCTGCTCAGCTCCCGGTGAGTCTATCTGTCTGTCCGTCCCCAGACACACTCACCCATCTATCTATCTATCTATCTATCTATCTATCTATCTATCTATCTATCTATCTATCTATCTATCTATCATGCCAGACGGGTTTGTACTGCTAGAACAGGCTTCCAGCAACAAAAGATTATTGTTGATTATTATTATTACTGTGGCCCCCAGATGCCCCTCCCAGGGATCAGGGCCCCATCGCGCCAGGTGCTGCACAACCCTATGTGAAGCTCTGGTCCTTGCCCCTGAAGGGCTGAGAGTCTCAGATCTGACATTATCCCCACCCCCCCCCCCCGGTACCCAGCTGTGCTGAAATAAGAGCCTGCTCCAGAGCCATTGCCCAGACCCCAGAGCCCCAGAGCAGGCAGAGCTCCTCCTGCCCTGCCCTATGGAGGGGTGTCAGTGCTATGGAACTACCTGCACTGTGCTCCACGCACCTGGGCTATCCTGGCCATTGCTCGCACGGGTCCATTGATCCCATACAGCTTTCACACTCCACTCAGCACAGTCCCTGCTACCCCCCCTCCTGCACTCAGTCACGTTAGCAGCTGTGCCTTCCCAGAGTTCACTGTCACGGCTCCAGGGAATTGTGGGTGATTGCACAGTGACCTCACAGGTGCCCAGGAGGATTGTGGGAAGAGGCCAAACTCTCCAGACTCCCACAATCCCATGTGGAACATCCCATGCTCCCCAGAAGGCTATCCCACAACTTCTCTGCAGCCCAGGAACCACCTAGCAGCTTCAAACTGCTTCCACAGCAACCAACTTCCTTTGTCAAACAGCTCCCTGGGCTTCCCCTGAAACAGGCACCACCAACAGCCCCATTGACAACTCTGACCCATTCCCCTTCCCAGGCGCTCTCCCTGCCCCCACCCTCTACCTCAGCCAGACGTCTGCCCAACAAGGGGACTCCGTGCTGCTCCAGTGCTCTGTGTTCTCCCAGCTCCTGGCTACCCGCATCGTCTTCTGTAAGGACGGGGAGGAGGTTTCATCCCAGAGGGGCTCAGAGGAAAAGATCACCTACGACTATGTCCATGTGGTGTCCATGGGCAGCTCTGGGAATTACTCCTGTGGGTACGAGATCAAGGACAGCGATAACCTGGTGAATGGATCCCAGCTCAGCCCTGCCCAGCAACTCAGCATCACCAGTAAGGGGGATGAACAGCTCAGTGAGTACAGTGGTCCATGCAATGGCAGAGAGAGAATCCAGATGCAGATAGCAGAGCGTCAGGGGTGTCAGGCAGAAGTAGGCTGTTGTACTCCATGTGGATCAGACCCTAGTTGGAGACATGATACCTGCTTTGTCAGTGGGGCATGCAACTGTTAGTGAGACAGCAGTGGGATGTTCTGTTCCTGGCTCTGGGAGCAGACTGTGGGTAGTGTTAGAGGCAGCACAGCCAAGCACTTAAATCTGGCACATCCCTTCTGAAAGGCAGCGAGACAAAGGGGATGAGACTGGGATTTGCTGTATTAGAGTCCTCTGCTCTAGTCCCAACTGTACTTCATGTGACTTTGTGCAGCCCTGTACCAGGGGCCTAGGCATAGTTTGACTTCTATATTTTGGAGGGAAGTTCCAGTCAGGTCAATAGAGCCACACATGGCCTGGGGCAGGGGCAAGTTCTGTGCCCACTCGAGGCTTCCAAATGATGCCCATGACAAGGGGTGAATGACAGCTGTCACCTATACCGTAGGGCGTGAGTTCTTAGCTAGTACTCGGAGTGCACTAGTGGAAAGCACTAGTACGTTAGTAACATTCAGTGGAAGAGCTGGGCCTACAGTGCAGGGCTGAGCCAACCCCAGGCTCCAGGACGCCATGTGGGGAGTCCAGGCCCACACACACAGCTTCTATGCAGGTGGGACAGGGCTGCCAAATGCCCATGGAGTCTGTGACACTTGGCAAGTCTGACCAAGCCAGTCGATGAGCCCCATTTGACTACTGCAGCGGAATGGGCTCAGCCATTGCAGCTGCGTTTCTCACACACTGAGTGTCACCTGGAGGCACTGAAAGGCTCAGATTCTCCTTGTCCCCATTGCATGGGCCAGGCGAGCAGCAGTGGAGAGGAGTCAGACCCCACAGCTCTCGGAGACGCTCTTGGGCCAGACCCTGGGGATCTGAGCCTGGATCTGTCCCCCCAGCTCTCCCCTCGCTGCATAGAGACGTTGGGCCAAACCCACCCCTGGGGTAACTCCTCTGCCAGCAGCACTTACAGTGGGGGAGATCCAGCTCTCTGCAGTGAACCCGGCCTGTGCAGAGGGGCCAGCCTCAGGGCCAGGCAGCACTTAACTCCCCTGAACCCTCAGCACTGGGTGTGAGCAGTGCCTAGGCCTGGTGCTGCCTCAGGCACAGGGCAGCTGGGGAATGTTACACCAGGCGAGCCCCGGGCTGTCTGAAGGGGGCAGGGGTCTCCAGCACACTCAGATCCCCGAAGGAGCTCCGCAGACAAGAGTGTCTGATTGGAGAGCAGGGAAATCCTTGCTCAAGGCTTCCTGGGGCATTTTCAGCCCCATGAATCTTCAACCTCAGTGCTAGGTGCCAGGGATCAATGAAATGACAGTTTGTGAAATAGACAGTGACTGTCCTCACTGAGTCTGCAGTGGGGAAACTCAGTGTGAAAATGAGAGCGACAGTCCAGGGACAAGCTTGAGAGGCAACTAATGGGAGGGACACAAAGGGGGGCACCAGCTAACGGGGGCACCTGACCTCCCCACATGACTCCCCCACGACTCCTATCGGTACCGGTTCTCCTGCGAGCGGCAGGCCCACGTTCTGCTCCTTTCAACGCTGCAGTTCCCAGGCAAGCCCTGCAGTTCAGAACTGCGCCACAGGGCTCTCCCGGGAACCACAGCGGCAAAATGAGCAGAATCTGGGGACTCTGGTGCACTGTTCTGGTACCACCCCCAGCCCTGTCCTCCAGTGGGGCTGTACAGACACCAGGAGATGCAGCTGAGCGGAAGGGCTGGGGGTGGTACAGCCGTGCCGGAGGAGCTGCCAGCGGGGGGCTGCTCCTTTTGTCGCTGCAATTCCCTGCTGAATGTGTCCCCCCACCCCAGGCATCTGGGCAGGGGCAGGTAGCCCTTCTTGCCCCTCCCATGAGTTGTCAAGCTCAGCTGGTGTAACCTGGCAGAGCCCTATAGACCCCAATGGAGGGACACCAATTTACACCAGAAAGAGATCTGGCCCATTGACTTCAGCAGGGTGATGCTGATTTACAGCAGCTGGGAATCTCGCCCCAGTGGCTGGTAGAACCGCTCTGTCTGTCGCTGGGAGGCGCGTCCCTGCGGAGGCTGCAGGCGTCTCTCCCACACGGTGCGATTCTCTTTGCCCTTGTCCCACAGGCAGCGCGAGCAGCAGCGGAGGAGGGGAGGAACCGACCCCCACAGGTAACGGGCTATTGCTCTGTCACACCCTGATTATCAGAACCCGGCTCTGTGCCCCCAGCTCTGACCTCAGGGCATAAAATCTGGGCCAAACTCACCCTGGGGCAGGTAACTCCTCCGCCTCCAGCACAGTCACCCCAGATGGGCTGGGCTCTGCCGGTGCAATTCCCCCAGGACAGACAGGCAGCACAGCCCACGGCATCACTTACGTCCCATTTCCACCTGCTCCTGAGGACACAGCTGGTGCCAAGGCCTCGTGCTGCCCTCTGCCCAGAGCAGAGTCACCCCTGGGGTGAACTGCCAGCCACACTGGAGAGGGGCGATAGGGTCTGGGCTGCTGTGTCTGTCACTGGCTCTTGTGAGGTTTTTGCAGAGAATCCCGATGCAGCCTGAGCAAACTGGGGCAAGAGTGACCCTGTGTTGGGGCATAGGGAGGAGCCTCCCCAACAGCCTCCATCACTTAGGCATCCCATCCTTGCCTCCCCCTTAGATCTAGGCCTCTGGGCGCTCACATGGGGTCCCTCTTACACAGCAGCTGCTCTGTGTCTAGTGCTGGCACTGCAGTCCCACATGGCTGTCACCATGTCCCTTTCCATGTTGCAGGGCCAGCCATGTCCCCTGCCGTCTGGGCTGCCCGCTGTGTCCTGGTCCTGCTTCTCCTGGTGTCTGCACCCATCATCACCTTCGTGTTGGAGAAATGGGGCCTGCCTGAGCCTGCAGGGCTGGAGAAGACTCATGGGGGGGGAATGTCAGAATTTTGCAGGGGGAGGCAATGCGGGATCCCCAGTGACCAGCTGTGAGCAGGAGGGAGGGTGAGGAGGGGGCTGGGGATATACCAGTGACCAGCTGTGAGCGTGTGTTGGGGAGATGCCATTGATCAGTGCTGCGGAATAGGCCCCTGCTGTAACAGTTTTTGCCCAGGTAACTCCTGCAGCCTCCTTCAGTCCCCTTCCCTTTCCCCATCAGGGATGTTGTCAGTCACTGACTAGGGTTGCCAACTTTCTATTGGCTGAAAACCGGACCTGCCTCTTCCTCCAAGGCTCCGCCCCTTCTCTGCCTCTTTTCAGCTCCCCCCTCCCTCCCGCAACCGCCCTGCTTCACTCTCTGTTCTGAGGCTGGGCTGGGAGAAGCTGCAGCCTGAGGCAGGGCCTGCCTGCAGGTAGGAGGCAGCCCCAGCTAAGCAGGCACTGGTGTGGGTGGATGACCTGGCGCCTTGCCCCCTCTCCCAGTAACTGACACCTGACTGGACACTGCTAGGTCCCCTTTTTGACTGGCTATTCCAGACAAAAATCGAGCACTTGGCATTGGCAACTCCCTGCCTTGCAGACCTCTGCTCACTCCCAGCAATCAGGGCCATGCTGAGCTATGTTAGATCTTAGCCCTGCCATGAACTGTCCCAGCCAGACAGCCCAGCTCCTTCCTTCTCTACAAATAATCCCTGCTGCAGAGGGGCTGTAAATTTAGAGGAGGGGGATGAGCTAATGATTAAGGCACCAAGGTAGCACTTCTAGGGGACTGGGATTCAATTTCCAGCTCTGTCTGCTACAAAATTCTTGTGCCTGTCACTTTCTCTACCTGGGCCTCAGCTCCCCATCTGTGAAATGGGGACAATAATTCTGCCTTGTCTCAGGGGAGAATTTTCAAAGCCCCTAAGGGATTTAGGAGCACAAATGCATGACCGTGCTCTGTGCCCACTGCCTTGTGCTCCTAAGCTCCTCTGGTGCTTTTGAAAATTCTCCCTTAGACTGTGAACTCTTCCAGCCAGGGCCTGTCTCTCACTGACGGTTTGTCTGCACAAGTAAATCGACTAGCAGAACTATACTGTAAATCATCACTGTAGTTATCTCAGGATAAGCCCCTGTGGGGACACCCTTATTCTGGAATTAGAGAGCCTTGGTCAGGGTTAATTTACACCATTTTCACCATGAGGTAAACTGGAAAAAAACCCTTATACACTGGAGTATGTGTCCCCCCAGCGGGAGTTATCCCGCTGTAGCTGTAGCTGTAGTGGTTTAACTAGGCCAGGATAGTTCTGCTGGTCAATTTTCCACGCAGAAGCTGTTAGTGTCTGTGCAGCACCCAGCACAAAGGGTCCCTGCCCTTGGCTGGGGTCTCCAGGGGCTGCTGTGACGTCTATAGTCACAGGAAATTGCAGTCAGGGGCTCGGTGGACAGGAGCTAAGGAACGAGGTCTCTGTTTCTGATTTGATATTCTGTCCTGTGGATAAATTGTAAAGTCAGTGGCTTGACCACACTCTGGTTCCTTATTAAATGAATTCAGGAGCCCAAATAACCAGTATCAGTCAGGTTTACTGCTCTAAGTCAACAGTAATACAGTATGGGGAGAAGGTTCAGCACAATACCAGTCTCTGGGAATCCATCTTGTGCATCATTGTTACATTCCCTACACAAAAGGTGTGCTCCCCAGGTTACACCCCTAAAGATCTCTTCTGTCTCCAGTGAATGCTTGGGATTCAGATATTAGACTGTGAGCTCTTTGAGGCAGGGGCTGTCAGTTGCTCTGTTTGTACAGTGCCCAGCACATCAGGGCTCTGACCCAGTTGGTCTCTAGGTGCTACCACGATAGAAATGTTAAATCAGAGAGTGCAGAGTGTCTGAGTGAAAGGTCCCGTCTCCTGTTCATTGTTTGGGTTTCTCTTGTTAGTTTCATTGCTGTTTATTTTCTGATCAGTGTAAAGTTCCCATCAGGGGAGTCACAGGATGAGAGGCCAGAGAACAGTGACTGGGGCTAATCTGTGGATGCGTGTGGGGACGTTGGCCACCACTGGAAAGGCACATGGCCCCTTGATGTCTCACATCTATACAGGGTCTTCAGCAATATGCACTTAGCTGCATTTCACACCTGGGATTGTCAATGGTGCTGCCAGGGTTCCACTGTGGAGTTTATTGAGAATGTACAATTCTTAAAAGTAGGGGAACAGAGATAACAAGAAACCCCTGGAAATATTTCATCTCTGTCCCCTGCAGGCTTGTCCCCATGAAGGCGCCTTCCCATCCACTAGATGGCGCACCAATCCCAATGGAAAACTCCATCTTACCTGTGTTGGTCCAATAAAAAAATATTACCTCTCCCACCGTGGCTTGCTATTTTTTCTAGTCACCCATTAATGCTGCCATCTTCTGGCCAAAGCTATAATTGCAACGGTGAAAAATTGTCATGGTTTTTGTCTCTACATCAGAGTTCCATGAACTTCTCCATCGCGAGGAGCTGACTGTAACAGACAGACTCTCTAGCAAACACCTCCCCTGCCATTAACACCATGCACCATCTCCATGGCCACCCTCACAACAGCTTCTCCAGAAATTCAGCATTAGGAAAAGACTCATTTCTCAATAGGAAAATTTTTCTCTCCCTCTCTCTGATTCTGTTCCCCTCAGTTCTGACCCCATCCTGACACCCCCCGCCACCCAGGGGGGAATCTCATGCCAGCTTCAGCTAAAAACAGAGATCAGGGAGCCAGGGCTTCAACCTCTAGTGTCAGCCAGAAATGAAATGGGATATGGGGCCTTTCCAATAGAGGGATCTGATCCAGTCCCAGGTTGGGGGAACTGGCTGGCCCACTGGGATATGGAAGAAGACACAAATTGTACAATCAATACACCAAACAGTCCATCACTGACTAAAGATTATAACCCAAGCTTTGTTTCATTAAAACTCACTCAAAACCACGGTATATGTGTAAGCAGAGTCAGGATGAGCTCTACCCTGACATCTGGTAGTGAATTATGGGGAGTGTGGAAAGGAATTTCAGGTGTTTGCATTTGCACACCGACCCCACCTATCATAGCCCATGGCAGCCTGGGATAGTTACTTTGACAGCTCTGGGATCCCCATTTCTTTGTTATTGGGGCAGGAGGAATAAAGTGTTGTCACCCTGATTATGTGAATGAGGAACTATGAGACTGCTTTATGACAGAGCGTCTCACCATCAATTACGTAGCACTCACTAGACAAGGGACATGGGTGCCAAAACCCAGTGAATTGAGAGAGGCTGGGGACAGGTATCTGTATCTGGTGGTGGTGTGGGTGCCTTGTGTGAGCCAGAAGCACTAATTGTACCACCACCACTCTCTACTGTTGAATATTAAAGCTGATTTTTTATTCCCTTAAGAATCTAAGTTACAGGTTACTGAGCTGAACTCATTTTGGGTTAATCGTGCACCAGCACTGGGGCTCCCCCTACTATGAGCTGAAATCACTGAACTGAGATCACTGAGTGCTGTGCCAACTAGTGAGGGAACCTGAAGCTATATTGTGGAGCAGAGCAGCTGGCAGAGCAGAACAGTTTGTGGGACAGTTGGAGTGCCCATGGAGCGAGTGGAGCCGAGCAGTTTGCGGGGACGGCTGGTGGAGCAGAGCAGCTGGTAGAGCAGCTCCTTTAAGCCTAGTCTGGGCTCCCACCCCCACCCACCCTCTGCCCTGTTTCTATCCTGCTCCTCTCCCCTCCCCTCATCCTGTTTCCATCCCCTGTTCTCCTCCCCCATCTCCACCCCCTTCCCTTCTCCTCCCCCTCCTCATTTCTTTCCCAGATGGAGGTGCCCGGGCTCCCTGAGGGCAGGGCCTCAGGGGGAAGAGGAGGGGCAGGGGCGTGGCCATGGAGGGGTTGGGACCTCATGGCCCCCCTACTTTTAGGAAGAATCCATCCCCCTGGCCTGAAAAGAGCCAGTGGCCACATTGCCAAAGGAAAGGCTGGCTAGCAACAAAGGTGGGATTCAAACCCACTCAGGCCTAATACAACTATTCAGTCTTAATTCCTCAGTGGCCTCTTTCCCAACAGGGCATCCTTCACACAGTTGTCATTTAGTCACCCAAGAACAGGCACCCATGTGAACGTAGAGAAGAAAAAATAGGGCTGGCCTGGAGAGGTACCAAGCTCATAACCACATCACACAAGATGTCTGAGTAAGGCAATAGAGCAATAATCTGTTGTGCGCTACACACATATTCAAATTCCCCTTTAGTTGTTGGCCATGCCTTCTTCTTTTGGTGGAGGCAGCCACTGGCTCACTCTTTTGTGCCTCTTTGCCCAGCTAAGCCTCACAGTTGTCAGAAGAAGAAAACTCCCCACAAATTGAGTGTCACAGCACTTCCTACACCAGGTAGGACTTAAATCCAGTTTACAAGAAGGGAACTTTTGCATGAAGCCTCTCCACCACTGGTTTGCTTGCAGGTCTTCCATGCTTGTCTTCTCTACTCGAGCTTGGGTGCCTGGTCTTGGCTGACCAAGGGATAGCTGGTGGCAAAGGGGCCCTTTCGGCTGATAAAGTGACTGAGTGGCTAAGACACTGGAGTGCTATTCTATTGTGCTCTGTCTACCTGGGTTCAAAGGGTACCAAGAGCAACTTGCAGATGTGCTTGGTTTTTTCCTGCACCACCAGAGCCCTGGAGGAGGGAAATCATAGCACCTATCTTTAAAAATGCAAATAGGACCCAGGGAATTATAGATGACAAGTCAATCTAACTTCCATACCTGGGAAGATACTGGAACAAACTATCAAACAATCAGGTGGTGAGCACCTGGAGGATAACAGGATTATAAGGAATAGCCAGCACGGATTTGTTAAGAACAAATAATGACACAACAACCTAACTTCTTTCTTTGACATGGTTCCTGGCCTAGTGGATGGGGAGAAGCAATAGAAAGGATATACCTTGATTTTAGCAAGGCTTTTGAATCAGTCCCTCATGACATTCTTGTAAGAAAACTAGGGAAATGTGGTGAAGATGAAATTACTGTAAGGTGGGTGCATGCTCAAAGTGTAGTTATCAATAATTCCCTGTCAAAGTGGGAGGGTGTATCTAGTGGGATCCCACACACTTTAGTCCTGGGTCTAGTACTATTCAATATTTCCATTAATGACTTGGATGATGGAGTGGAGAGTATGCTTATAAAATCTGCAGATGAGACCGAGCAGGGAAGGGTTGAAAGCTCTTTGGAGGACAGGGTTAGAATTTAAAATAACCTTGATAAATTGGAGAATTGGTCTGAAATCAAACAAGATGAAATTCAGTAAAGATGAGTGCAAAGTATTTCACTTAGGAAGAAAAACTCAAATACACAACTACAAAATGGGGTGGGTGGCAGTACTGCTGAAAAGGATCTGGGCGTCATAGTGCATCACAAATTGAATATGAGTCAACAATGTCACGCAGTCACAAAAAGGGCTAATGTCACTCTGGAGAGTATTAACAGGAGAGTCATATGTAAGACATGGGAGCTCATTGTTTTCCTTTCCTCAGAACAGATGAGGTCTGAGGACTGTGTACAGTTCTGGGTGTCACTCTTTAGGAACGATGTGGACAAATTGGAGACACTCTAGAGGAGAGCAACAAAAATGACCAAAGGTTTAGAAAAGCTGACCTATGTGGAAAGGTTACAAAAACTGGGAATGTTTAGTCTTGAGAAAAGAAGACTGGAGAGGGACCTGATAATAGTCTCCAAAATTGTTAAGGGCTGTTATAAAGAGGATGATGATCAATTGTGCTCAGTCCTGCTGAAGGTAGGCCAAGAAGTAATGGGCTTAGTCTGCTGAGAAGGAGGGTTAGATTATATGGTAGGAACAACTTTCTAAAGGTAAAAGTAGTAAGTTCTGGAATAGGCTTCCAAGGGACGTTATGGAATCTCCTCATCAGAGGTTATTAAGAACAGGCTGAACAAACTCCATGTCAGGGATGATCTAGGTTTACTTGGTCCTGCCTCAGTGCAGAGGACTGGACTTGATCACTTCTTGAGGTTCCTTCCAGCCAGGGGCGGCTCTAGGCACCAGCAAAACAAGCTGGTGCCTAGGGCGGCGAAATCTAGGGGGCGGCAGGCTGGGCCGGCGGACCTGCCGCAGTCATGCCTGCGGGAGGTCCACCGAGCCCCGGGACGACCAGACCTGCCGTAGGCAGGACTGCGGAGGGGGCGCTCGTTCCGCGGCTCGGCTGGACCTCCCGCAGGCATGACTGCGGCAGCTCAAGCGGAGCCGCGGGATCCGCGAACCGTCCGCAGCCGCGGGGGGGCCAGCCGAGCCACGCGGGACCAGCGGACCCTCTGCAGTCATGCCCGCGGGAGGTCCGCTGCTCCCGCGGCTCCGGGGCGCCTCCCGCGCATGACTGCTTGGGGCGGCCAAAACGGTAGAGCCGCCCCTGCTTCCAGCTGACATGTCTATGATTATCAACATTCCCACACTCCTCACACAGCCCTTCAGAACAATGTGCATTGGCCTCTAGGAGGTCACAAGGGAGTTGTGGATATAGTGCAGAATAGAGCATTGGCAGATGGAATTTTCCCCCCATGGAAAATGTAAGTGAATTTGCTCTGAAATTTTCAGCAATAAAATTTTAACTTTTCATTGACAAACTGAAAACCTGAAAACTGGGGGGGAAAGGTTTTGGCAACTGAAAATTTAAAATTTTCAACTGTAAACTTCCAAACACTAAAATATTTTGTGGATTTTGGTTTTCCAATGAAAAATAAAAAAGTTCAAAGAAAGAAGAAATGTCAATAAATACATAAATACATAAAATAAACAGGTTTCAGAGTTGCCGCCGTGTTAGTCTGTATCCACAAAAAGAACTGGAGCACTTGTGGCACCTTAGAGACTAACAAATTAAAAAAAAACATTGAGTAAAAGTTTAGTTTTCTATAAAAAAAAGTGTTAATGTAAAATTCCCACCTGGCCCTGGTGCAGTCATCACTGTGAATGTGTTGCTTCCTCAATGTCATTGGTGTACATGATGCTGTACAGTCAGGCAATATACAACACGGTCCCAGCCCTGACATGCTGCTGTGCGTTACACTCTTGACTAGAATGTTAAACCTCCCAGCATCCTTTGCCAAAGTCCTTGGTATGTCTGTAGCCTGGCCTATGGGCTCTGTCAGTGTCAAGTCTTCAGTTTGCTCCGGATCTGGATGCTCTGATGAGCTTCCTGAAATCTATACCAAGACCAACAGCTCCATCTCACTCCTCTTGCCCATTCACTGTTAGGTGGCCCACCACCCCAGACTGAGCATTTTCTCCCCTCATTTGTCAGGCTCTGGATCATCATCTCCGATACCTATTGTGCTTCTGTTCTCAGAGGGAGAATCTTCACACCCAGACTTTGTGGGAGTTTAGATCCTTACTCTGCAGCCTGCGGGGCCGGCTCCAGCAGTTTTGCCACCCCAAGCAACAACAACAACAACAAAAGGCTGTGATCGGCATTTCTACCGCTGAGTTTTTCGGCAACAATTAGGCGGAGGGTCCTTCACTTCGAGAGGGACCGAGGGACCCACCACCAAAGCAGGGCTGCCCAGAGGCTTCAAAGGGCCTGGGGTCTTTGGCGGCGGGGGGCCCCCACTTCAGCGGTAATTCGGCAGTGGGGGGTCCTTCCGCCCTGGGACCCCCTGCCAAAGTGCCCCGAAGACCTGCGGCAGCCCCCCGCCCCCCCCCCGCCACCGAATTACTGCCAAAGACCTGGCACTTTGGCGTCCACTTCGGGCGGCGGGGGGTCAGGGCGGAAAGACCCCTCGTCGCCGAAGACCCAGAGCGGAAGAAGCTCCGGGGGCCCAGGCCCGCGAGAGTTTTCCGCACCGACATACCACCCTCTCCATTGGCTGCCCCAAGCACCTGCTTGCTGTACTGGTGCCTGGAGCCAGCCCTGGTGGCCTGGGGCTGTCTCTATCCTGGACCCAAACCAGAACCCCAAGTCCACACCCCCAAGCTTTGGGGAAGGTCAGAATAGGACCCCAGCTAAGTCCTCATGGCCCATCTCCAGTTGCTCTGTCCCAGTTAAGCTTCTCCTTTCCCCTGGTCTCCTCTTTCACTGATCAGCCACAACCATCTTAGTGTTCAGAAATGTGAGCCAGCTTGAAGTTTTTAAACTGAGAGAGGACGTCTCTTTCTACCAGACAGGCTCTATCTCAGCCAGAAGTTAGCAGCTCAATGCAGGGATCCCAGCGGGAGGTTCTCTGGCCTGGGCTGTGCAGATGCTCAGAGTAGATGGTCCCATTGGTCTTTTCTGGCCTTTAAATGTACGATTATGAAAATAAACTGCCCTGGAAACCTCATGAGAACAGACTAAATGGAGAGAGAGAGCGAGAATGAGGCAGGTTACCACATGAGGACAAAAATAACATTATGAGAGCGTGCTATTCAACCCCCCACATCACAGCATGTGATACACCCCCACCTCACTGGGCTGCTAGCTCGTGGTCAGGCCTGGGGAGTGGTCACTGCTGGGTGGGGGAAGAGGTGTCTGCACAGGCGACTCTGCAGACTGTGGCTCAGGGCGCTGTCAGATCATCCTGCGGATCCCTCACTGCACAGCTGCACAGAGCAGCAGGTCTGTGTGTGTGCAGAGAGTTGCTGAGCACTGCTCATGTGACACTGCTCATGGCACAGACTCTCCTCTCCCTTCCCTCTTCTGAGCAGCCACTGATTGCTCTGTACTACTGCAGCGTCTGGCTCCATCAATATCCCCTGCAGGACAGGGGAGAAGAATCTAATTGTGCCCTGGAGTTTGGGCCAGGGGAAGGGAGGCAAGATCTATCCCCGAAAGAACAGAGGGCAGGATGCTCTGTGAGATCAATTAAATGTCCTGCAGCAGATTCCCCAGCTTGTATCTCTGATGCTTTCCCTGCTTCCCAGTCCTGTCCCATCCAGGCACTGCCCCGCTTTGGCTGAAATAGCCCAGGGTTATCGGTCTTCTAGGCAGGTACAAGGTTGGTCAAGGTTGGGCAGGAAGGATGATCTAGTCACTGGGGATCAAGAGCCCTGGGTTCACTCACTGATTCAGCTGTGGACACCTATATGTCTCAGCCTCAGTCACTTAGTCTCTCGCTCTGTGTCTCAGTTTCCCCATCTGTGAAATGAGGATGATACTTCTCTACCTCTGAGGTGTCTGTGAGGATAAAATCCATAAATGATTATGAGGGGCTCAGATACAATGACACCGGGTGTACAAGGACATGGAGAGCGTTGATGGGAAGAGCTGTTTATCTTAGAACTTCTCTACGGACTAGAATATTTACCACTGTAATTAAACCGTTATCACTTTGCTGGTGTAACTCCCATGGGGACACTCTTATTGTGGAATCAGAGCCTCTGTCAGGTGTATTCATAGATTCTAAGGCCAAAAGGGACCATTGTGATCATAGTCTGACCTCCTGTATCACACAGGCCAGAGAACTGTCCCAAAATAATTTCTGTTTGAACTAGAGCATCTCTTTCAGAGAAACATCCACCCTTGATTTAAAAACTGCCAGTGATGAAGAATCCACTACAGACCATGGTAAGTTTTTCCCAGGGTTAATTATTCTCACTGTTGAAATTTTACAACTTATAGCTTATACCGCTTCCAAACCAAAATAAGATCGACCAGAAAAAGGCTCTTATACCAGAACCCGGGTGTGCTCAGGGACTTACACTGGTGTAACTGGAGCAGTATAAATTCACCCCTTAGCTTAGGGGTGGGCAACCTATCAGCCTCAGGCCACATGCAGCCCACCAGCCATTTTAATCCAGCCCTCAAGATCCCGCTGGGGAGCGGGGTCTGGGGCTTGCCCCACTCTGGTGCTCCAGACAGGAAGCAAGGTTGGGAGCTCCCGGAAGCAGCGGCATGTCCTCCTACATGTAGGGACAGCCAGGGACCTCCACTTCGCAGTCTGCCCCCATCACAAGCGCCACCCCCGCAGCTCCCATTGGCCAGGAACTGTGGCCAATGAGAGCTGCCAGGGCTGTGCCTGTGGATGGGGCAACACGCAGCAAAGCCGCTTGGCCATGCCTCAGCATAGGAGCTGGAGTGGGGGCATGTTGCTGCTTCTGGGAGGCACTTGAGGTAAGCACCGCACCAAGTCTGCACCCCTGAGCCACCCCCTGTGCCCCAACCCCCTGCCCCAGCCCTGATACCCCTCCCACCCTCTGAACCCCTCAGTTCCAGCCCAGAGCACCCTCCTGCACCCCAAACCCCTCTTCCCGAGCCCACACCCCCAGCCAGAATCCTCAGCCCCTCCCACACCCCAACCCCAATTTTGTGAACATTCATGGCCCACCATATAATTTCCATACCCAGATGTGGCCCTCGGGCCAAAAAGTTTGCCCACACCTGCCTTAGCTGATACCAGATAACTTCCCATGAAGTAGTATAGCAGCAGCGGTTGCGTGGTTCATGGTGGGCAGATGCTTGGTCGAGTCCATCTGCTTTGGGAACATGTCAGGGTGCCCACAGCTTTCACACAGCTGCCTCTATTGCCTCAGCAGGAAATGACAAATGTTCACCCTGCAGGGAATGCTGGGACAGCTGAGAACTGGACTGGCCAGTCTGCATCCCACACAGCATGGTTGTGCCAGAGGAGCTTTATCACAAAATTCCCATCACAACTGGCACTGATCACCCTTGATTGCAGCCTCACTCGAGGGCCAAGGATAGAATGGGCCATGGAGACGGAGCCCCTCGTACCCCTACAGCTGGTCTCACACAGATCCTGCACGTGCATAATTGGCACAAGCACTTCTGGCCAAACCTTCCAAAATGGCCAGTGATATTTGGAGCCCAGCATGAGACAGTTTGAGTGATAACAGACAGACTGTACTGAGCCCCCACCTGCTGGAAATAAGCCCTCTTAAGGTGGCTTAAACTGGACACCCAATATCACTAATAATTTTGAAAGTGTCTGTTAAAGCACTAGTGTAGAGAGGAGCCCTGTTCATTTCTTCCTTGTGTAGAGCCGTCTCTCTGCTCCTTTCAGTGTCTGTGTGAGTGAGGCAGCTGCAGTGTCTGTGCAACAGAAGGAATTCACTGTGCAGATGCTCTTGCTTCACTTACCAGCTGCGTTTGCAGGTCTGAGGGTTGGGGTGGGTTCCCCTTCTTCACATCCCGCTATGCACTGTTCATGATCCCATCATCAACCTCCCCTTCACCCTCCCATGGTGGAGACTTTCCCTGTTCCTGTTCCTGGGGGGGGGGGTCTTGGGTCACTCCAAGTGAAAACTTCAGAGCCATTTCTCTGTCACAAGAGAACTGACCCTCTTACACAGGGGCCTGATCCCAAGGCCACCGGAGTCTTTCCATTGATATCAAGGGGCTTTGGATCAGGCCCTTTCTGGGCAGCATTGTCTGAGCTCCAAGCAGGGCCCGGCTGCCAACCAAGGGTGCCAGCAGCTCAGCCTGAAGCCCCGGAGGTCACTCTGGGGTAGAACTGCCACAATGTTGTGATCTAAAAATGACCTTTTTTTAAAAAGTGAGAGTTTTTATCAAACATTTTCTTTTTTCCAAATGTTTCCATTTTTCCAAATCAAAAATTAAAACAGTTTTGGGGGTTTGGTAAAAACAAAACTGGAACATTAAAAAAAAAGAACATTTTCTGTTAAACAATTTTTAAGAGATTTTTTTTTAACGTTCAGGTTTTGGATTTCCCCTCCCTCCATTTTTGTAATTTGGCCACCAAAAAGTGGGGAAAAGGGGGACAAAATGTCAAAAAAAAAGTTTTCACAAAAGGATTTGAAACAATGATTGAAAAATCTTGCACAAAATAATTACCTTTTCACCCTGCCATTTTCTGGCCACCGCTTCTAACAGGGAGTCTCACACTGTGCTCCTCTGACCCTCACCTGAGTATCTGAGCTCCCCCAAACATCCCCTGTCCAGCTGCTCTGCAGAGCTGACTCCATCCCAGTGGTGAAATGTGCCCAGCCACCATCCCAGGACAATCCACTTCTGCATCAATTACTCTGCAAAGTTGCTCTACAAAACTGCTCTGCCGTGTGCCCCTGACAGATTTCCCTTGAGGCCCTCAGCTGTTCGGCTTCCCGCAGAGGTGTTAACGTCTATTCACCAGACTTTCTTTCTTTCCCAAAAGTTTCTTTGGCCTTTTGCTCTGGTTCCTCTACTTGCTTAGTCACACTGATTCTGGCTTCCCACCTGCTCAGAGGTCACTTCTGGATGCTCAACTGCCTTGTGTTCTTCCCCATCCAGCAGTGCCCTGGTGCCAGTCTCTCGGCAGGGACAGCAGACTCCATAGGAGCCCCGAATGCTGGCGGGGTGGGGTAGCAGGTTAGGATGGGCAGAAGTGGCTGGACCTGGGTGTGGAGGATGGGGCAGGTGGAGACTAAGCAGGTGGGAAAGCCAGTGCAGACATGCTGCAAGTGTTCTCGGGGGGGGGAATTCATCCCGTGGAGGCCAAGACATGAGGCCAAGACCCCATTTATGTCCCTCTTAAGCCCAGAGGGTGAATTTCCCCCTAAGAGAGCTGGGTCCCTCTCACCAGGGACTGGAGACCAGGGTGAAGGCAAAAGGTTCCAGCTCCTCCAACATCCCAGGCCCCCTAATCACCCAGTGACCTTTCACCCTGGCCCAGCTGTGCCTTTAGCGGGGGGGGGGGGCTGTCTCCGTCCCCAGGCAGTGATAAGGAATGGAGCCGTTGCCTCAGTGATATGTTTAGACTCAAACAAGCAAACCAGGCCCCTTCAGTTCTCAATCTTCCAGCCCTACAGAGAGATGCTGTGGCCGGAGCACGGAAGGGGGGCGGGGCAGGAAACAGGGAGAGGAGACAAATATCAGACCTGAGGAGGGGACAGAGCAGGTCAGAGAGAGACTGTGATGTCTCTGCTGCTTGAGCCCTACAGAGCCCAGGGGGCTTGGAAGCAGGGAGAGGAGCTGGCTGGAGCATCCAACACAGGGGATCAGACGGGGGCAGATTAGAGCAGAGAGAGACTGGAGCTTCCCTTCTGCTGAAGTCAGATAGACCAAGTGGTGCAGGTGGGAGCAGGGAGCAACTGTGGACTGTCCCCTGGTGACCCCATCAGGAACAGACGCCACTGGGCTGTTTCCATCCCAACTTGTTCCTCCCACCACCCTGATGATCCTGTCTCTGTGCCTCTTGCTTCCCTGTGAGTACCCGGGAACCCTGTGCTAATCGTATCGGGTTGGGAGAAAACAGAACCGAGAGCAGCCCCTGGCCCAGACTGTTGGCAAATCCTCTTCAGTGGGAGGGAAATGGGAACCCGTAGAAGCACTGAGTGTGAGAGCTGTTGGGCCACATCCCCAGCTGGTGTCAATCAGTGTAGCTCCTCTGGAGTCAAGCCGGTTTACACCAGCTAAGGATCTGGCCCTCTAGAGAGCTGAAGGGAAAGATGGTCCCAGCTCAGCCAAGGTCTGTGTGCGCGAGGAACCTGCCCTGCCCCAGATCTAACATCTTGCCTGGTTTGCTACTTCACCAAAACACGAACCAGGAATTTTTCCCTGTCTATTAAAGGCAGCTTTTGTCCCCGAAGAGAGACCTTATTTTATCTCCAGCACTAACCACATGTCACCTTTCTGTTCCCAGCGCTGAGTCCCAGCAGTGAGGAGATCTGCTCAGCTCCCGGTCAGTCTGTCAGTCTGTCCGTCCCCAGACCCACTCACCCCTCTAGCTAGCTATCATGCCAGAAGGGGGTTGTATTGACAGAAAGGGCTACAGAAGAATATTATTCATTATTATTATTACTGTAGCCCCCAGATGCCCTTTCGGGGATCAGGGCCACATCACGCCAGGTGCTGCACACCCTTATGTGAAGCTCTGGTCTCTGCCCCCAAAGAGCTGACAGTCTCAGATCTGTGCTGAAATAAGAACCGGCTCCAGAGCCATTATGCAGATCCCCTCCCTTGAGCAGGCAGAGCTCCTCCTGCTCTGCCCTACGGAGGGGTGTCAGTGCTAAGGAGTGACCTGTGCTGTGCTCCATGCACATGGACTATCCCAGCTGTCACTCACACAGGGCCGTGCATCCCACACAGCATTCACAGTGCACTCAGCATGGTCCCCACTACTCCAATGCTGCTTTCAGCCACCCAGGTCTTCCCAGAGAATTGTGGGTGATTGCACAATGACCTCGCATGTGCCAAGGGGGATTATGGGAAGAGAGACCAAACGCTCCACATTCCCACAATCCCCATGTGGAACATTGCAGGCTTCCTGGGGCCTATCCCATAACTCCTCCACAGCCCAGGAACCACCTAGCAGCTGTGAGCTACTTCCGCGGCAATCAACGTCCTTTGACAAACTACTCCCTGGGCTCATCCTGAAACAGGAGCCTCCAAAGGTCCCATTGATAGCTCTGACCCATTTCCCTTTTCAGGCACTCTCCTTGCCCCCAGCCTCTACCTGAGCCAAATGTTTGCCTGGCAAGGGGACTCCGTGGGGCTCCAGTGCTCGGTGACATTCCGGGCCCCAGCCACCCGCATCATCTTCTGTAAGGATGAGGAGGAGGTTTCATCCCAGAGGGGCGTATTGGGAAAACTCACCTACGACTATGACCATGCGGTGTCCAGCTCCGGGAATTACTCCTGTGGGTACGAGATCAAGGACAGCAACAGCCAGGTGACCAGATCCCAGCTCAGCCCTGCCAAGCACCTCAACGTCACGGGTAAGAGGGGTGAACAGCACAGCAAGTACAATTGTCCATGCAATCCAGATGCAGGTCACCGAGCGCGAGGGGTAATGGGAAGAAGTAGCTGTTATCCTCCATGTGAACCAGACCCTAGACAGAGCTATTACGCCCGCTCTTGTCAGTGAGTCTCACGACTGCTAGTGAGGCGACAGTGGGATGTTGATTCCCAGGACTCCTGAGTTCTCTTTCTGGCTCAGGGAGCAGACTGTGGTTAGTGCTAGACACAGCATAGCCAAGCACATACAACTGGCACATTCTTTCTGACAGGCTGTGAGACAAAGTGAATGGAACTGAGGTTTGCCATAATAGAGACCTCTGCTCTATTCCCAGCTCCGCCTCAAGGGACCTTGTGCAACCCTTTGTTGTCCATACAAGGGGTGAGTAACAGGTTCACCTGCACTGTAGGGGCATGAGCTCTTCGTTAGCACCTGGGGCTTTAACTTTCCTCTGCACTTCAATAACACTCAGTGGAAGAGCTGGGCCTAGAGCACAGGGTCTCCTAGAATGTAGCTGACTGTACCCCCTCCCCCCAGGCCCCAGGATGTTGTGTGGGGAGCCCAGGCCCACACACGCAAATTCTACAAAGGGAGACAAGGCTGCCAAATGCCCATAATATGCGTGACACTTGACAGGTCTGACAGATACAGGGTGAGCCCCTCTAGGGAGTTTTCCATTCGGGGAACAGTCATGTCCCATTTGACTGGTGTAGGGGGCAGCCGTGTTTCTCTCACACTGAGTGTCACCTGGAGGCTCTGACAGGCCCAGATGCTCCTTGTCCCCATTGCACAGGCCAGGTGAGCAGCAGTGGAGAGGAGTCAGACCCCGCAGCTCATGGAGATGCTCTTGGGCCAGACCCCGAGTGTCCGAGCCCGGCTCTGTCCCCTCAGCTCTCCCCTCACTGCATACAGACTTCGGGCCAAACTCACCCCTCGGGTAACTCCTCTGCCTGCAGCACTTACACCGGGGAAGACCCAGCTCTCTGCAGTGAAACCCGGCCTGTGCAGAGGGGCCAGCCCCAGGGCCAGGCAGCACTTAACTCCCCTGACCCCTCAGCACTGGGCGTGAGCAGGGCCTAGGCCTGGTGCTGCCCCAGGCACAGGGGTGGCTGGGGAATGTCGCCCGTGCACACAGCCTATCACACAACCCGCTCTGCCCACCAGGCGAGCCCCAGGCTGTCTGCAGGGTGCAGGGGTCTCCGGCACATTCAGGCTCCCGAGGGTGCTCCACAGACAAGCACGTCTGACTTGGGAGGCAGGGAAATCCTGGCTCAGGCTTTCCTGGGGCATTTTCACCCCCATGGAGCTTCGACCTCAGTCCCAGATGCCAAGGATCAATGAAATGTTGGTTTGTTAAATACAGTGACGTCTTCACTGTGTCTGCACTGAGGAAACTCAGTGTGACACTCAGAGCAAGAGAGAGAGTCCAGGGACCAGCGCCTCAGCTGGTGTAACCTGGCAGAGCCCTATAGACCCCAATGGAGGGACGCCAATTTACACCAGAAAGAGATCTGGCCCATTGACTCCAGCAGGGTGATGCTGATTTACACCGGCTGGGAATCTCACCCCAGTGGCTGGTAGAACCGCTCTGTCTGTCGCTGGGAGGTGCGTCCCTGCGGAGGCTGCAGGCGTCTCTCCCACACGGTGTGATTCTCTTTGCCCTTGTCCCACAGGCAGCGCGAGCAGCAGTGGAGGAGGGGAGGAGCCGACCCGCACAGGTAACGGGCTCTTGCTCTGTCACACCCTGATTATCAGAGCCCGGCTCTGTGCCCCCAGCTCTGACCTCAGGGCATAAAGTCTGGGCCAATCTCACCCCAGGGCAGGTAACTCCTCGGTCTGCAGCACAGTCACCACCAGCTGGGCTGGGCTCTGCCGGTGCAATTCCCCCGGGGCAGCAGAGCCCCATGGCCTGGTATGACTCATCCATTTGTGGAGGCTGGGCGCACCCTGACTGTGGCCCCGCCCTGAGGCCCATCCCTGGTTGGCCACCTCCCCCCAAAGCTCCATCCACACTCCACTCCTGGCCTCCCCCCCGCCACTCACGCCTCTTCCCCAGGGGGCAGAGCCAGCTCCAGGCACCAGCACAGTAAGCAGGTGCTTGGGGTGGCCAACGGAGAGGGGCGGCACGTCCGGCTCTTCGGCGGCAATTCAGCGGTGGGTCCCTCAGTCCCTCTCGGAGCGAAGGACCTGCGCTGAAGTGCCACCGAAGAATGAAGCGGTGGCAGTAGAGCTGCCACCGAAGTGCCGCCGATTGTGACTTTTTTTTTTCTTGCCGCTTGGGGCGGCAAAAACGCTGGAGTGGGCCCTGCCCCCTGCCATGCCCCTTCCCTTGAGGCCCCCCCACTGCTCACGCCTCTTCCACCAAAGTCCCCCCCACCCGACACTCGTGCCTTTTCCTCTGAGACCTCACTGCCCACAACTCGTGCCTCTTCGCCCCCTCCCCCAGGTCCCTGTGCCCACCGCTTGCACTGCTTCACCCCCTCCCCCAATCCCCCCATGTGGGCAGAGTGGGGACAGGAAGAGATGAAGCGAGAGTGGGGCCTTGGGGGGAAGAGGACGAGCAGGAGTGGAACATGTGGGTGGAGCGCTAGCAGGGCCAGTGCCCAGGCACCCTTTTGGTGG
The DNA here is from genome assembly GCF_016161935.1 of Mauremys reevesii. Taxonomy (NCBI): domain Eukaryota; kingdom Metazoa; phylum Chordata; order Testudines; family Geoemydidae; genus Mauremys; species Mauremys reevesii. The sequence goes on along the minus strand of NW_024100881.1, from coordinate 251,137 downwards.
TGGCGCACTGAAAAGGTGGTGGGCTGGCGGTTTGGGGAAACTTAGACTCCCCCGTCCTCTTATACCTGACACCCACACTCCACAGCATCGCTATGTCCCACTTCCACCCTCTCCTGAGCACACAGCAGGTGCCAAGGCCTCATGCTGCCTCTGTGCCCAGGGAGGGTCACCCCCCCGTGAACTGCCAGCCATACTAGAGAGGGGCGATAGGACCTGGGCTGCTGCATCTGTCGCTGGCTCTTGTGAGGTCTTTGCACAGAATCCAGGTGCAGCCTGAGCAAACCTGGGCCGTTCCATGCTCCTCCAACCCTCAGGGCTGTGCTGGGGCAAAGGGAGGAGCCTCCCCAACAGCCTCCATCACTTAGGCCTCTCGTCGGGGGAACGTGCCCCCCCTGCAGCATGATCTAGGCCTCTGGGAGCTCAAACGGGATCCCTGCTACACAGCATCTGCTCTGTGTCCAGTACTGGCACTGCGGTCCCACACGCTGCTTTGCAGATGGCTGTCACCATGTTTCTTTCCATGTTGCAGGGCCGGCCATATCCCTCACTGTCTGGGCCACTCGCTGCACCCTGGTCTTGGTCCTCCTGGTGTCTGCGCCTGTCATCACCTTCATGATGGAGAAACGGGGCCTGGCCGAGCCTGTGGGGCTGGAGGAGACTCCTGGGGGGAGCAGCAGTATCATGGGAACAAGAGGCCTGGGAATGGGAGAACCCCACTGACCAGCTGTGAGCAGGAGGTGGGGGCAGGGAAGGGCCTGGGAAGATACCAGTGCCCAGCTCTGAGTAGGTTGTTGGGGAGACACCATTGCTCATTGCTGCACCATAAGTCCCTATCCCAGGTAACTCCTCCAGCCTCCTTCATTCCCCACTCCCTTCCCCCGTCCAGAATGCCTGCAGCCCGCAGCCCTCTGCTCATTTAGTCAGGCCAGGGCCACACAAGATCATGACCCTGCCATGAACTGTCCCAGCCAGACAATCCACCTAGCTCCTTCCTTCTGTACAAATAATCCCTCCTGCAGAGAGGTCATAAGAGTAGAGAAGGGTGATGGACTAGTTGTTAAGGCACCAGGATGGAATTTCTGGGAGATCAGGGTTCAAGTTCTAGCTCTGCTACTGATTCCTTGGGCCTGTCACTTCAGCTCTCTAGGCCTCAGCTCCCCATCTGTGAAATGGGGATAATAATTTTGTCTCATCTAAAGGGAGAATTTCCCAAGCCCCCTACAGGGTTTAGGAGCAGATGTATGTGACCATGCTCTGTGACCACTGCCTTATGCTTTTTAATCCCTCAGGTGCTTTTGAAAATCCCCCCATAGATTGTGAACTGTTCCAGGCAGGGGCTGTCTCTCACTAAGGGTTCATCTGCACAGGGAAATGGACGAGCAGAACTACATTGGTGTAATTAAACCATTACAGTCATCCCGGGATAACTCGCCGTGGGGACACTCTTATTCTGCAATCAGAGAGAGAGAGCCTTGGGCAGGGTTAGTTTACACCATCTTCAAAGTGACATAAACTAAATTGGACAAAGCCCCTCTTACACTGGAATAAGAGTGTCCCCATGGGGAGTTATCCTGGGGTAGCTGTAGTGGGTTAGTTAGACCAGTATAGTTGTGTTGGTCAGTTCCCCCTGCAGACCAACCCTTCGTGTCTGCGCAGCACCCAGTGCAAAGGGGCCCTGACCTTGGCTGCAGTCTCTGGAGGGTCCTGTTATATAAATAATAATGGCAAAATACAGTGGGGGCTAATCTGTGTAGGGTGCATGGGCATTTCTCACCAATGAAGGACACCTGCCACCTTTGATGTCTCACGTCTACACAGGGCCTTCCGCGATATACAGTTAGCTGCATTTCACATTAGGGAACGTCGATGGTGACACTCGGGTTCCATTGTGGGGTTTATAAACAATGTGCAATTCTTAAAGTAGGGCAGCAGAGATAAGAAACCCCTGGAAATATTTCATTTCTGACCTCTTCAGCCTTTTCTAGGTGAAGGCACCTTCGCACCCACTAGATGGGGCTTTGCAACAATCCAATTACAAAACTACATCTTACTTATTGTTTCCATGTGTTCCCATGCCCAGACCTGAAGAAGAGCTCTGTGCAAGCTCATAAGCTTCTCTCCCACCAACAGCCGCTTGTCCAATAAATAATATTACCTTCCCAACCTTGGTGCTCTATTTTTTCAAGACACATTAATGCCGCCATCTACTGACCAAAGCTATAAATGCAACTGTGCAGATTTGTCTTTCTTGACTCTACAACAGGGTTTGACAGAACAAGGAGTAATGGTAGTTGCAGTGGGGGAGGTCTAGGTTGAATATTAGGGAAAACTATTTCACTAGGAGGGCAGTGAAGCACTGGAATGGGTTACCTAGGGAGTTGGTGGAATCTTCATCCTTAGAGGTTTTTAAGGTCAGGCTTGACAAAGCCCTGGCTGGGATGATTTAGTTGGGAATTGGTCCTGCTTTGAGCAGAGGGTTGGACTAGATACCTCCTGAGGTCCCTTCCAACCCTAATCTTCTATGATACTACGATTCATGAACTTCTCCATCCTTTGGAGATGACTGTAACAGACACTGTGTAGCTAGCTAAGCTATCTGACACCTCCCCTGCCATTAGCACACACATAATATCCCTGTGGCCACCCCCCACAACAGATTGTTCTGAAGTTCAGCATTAGGAAAGGGCTGGTTTCTCAACAGGAAAATGTATTTCTCCCACTCTGGTTCTGTTTCCCTGAGTCTCAACAACACCCTGACACCCCAGGGAATCTCACACCAGCCTCAGCTAAAAACAGAGATCAGAGAACCAGGGCTTCATCCCTCTGGTGTCAGCCAGAAATGACACTTCACTGTGGGATGGGCGGCTCAGGGCATTGGGGTATGGGACTTTTTCCCTACTGGGGATTCAGTCCCACTTTGGAGGAACTGGCTGGCCCAGCAGGAGAAGGAATGAGACAAGGGGCCTTCTGCTTTGGGGCACTGATACAACATATTAAACATGCTAAGTTAAAAATAAACCCCCAGGGTACAAACTGCCTAACTGGGCCCCACAAGCTAACAATAATGGTTCCATATCCTTAGTCACAATAACCCTCAATAGCTAAGAGCACATAGCAGCAGCTTTATAACATGTGACAGCAGGATTACACAGTGTGGCCAGTTTATGCAATTTTTATCATGAGTCCTGCAGTATTTGATGTTTTTCTTAAAGTCCTAGCTCCTGGAGTCATGGAATTAAATAAGAATTTCAGCTTTCATTTAAAAATAAAAGCAAGTTCCTCACCCTTATGGCTACAAAAAGAAGATATAATCCAGGAAGTTTTTGGAAAGTGTAGGGCACCATTTCCTGGTGCAACTGCTGGAGGAACCAACTAGGGGCAGAGCTCTTCTAGACCTGCTGCTCACAAACTGGGAAGAATTAGTAGGGGAAGCAAAAGTAGATGGGAACCTGGGAGGCAGTGACCATGAGATGGTAGAGTTCAGGATCCTGACACAAGGAAGAAAGGAGAGCCAGGGCCGCCCAGAGTGGGGGGCAAGAGGGGCAATTTGCCCCAGGCCCCGAGCCCCACAGGGGCCCCCACGAGAGTTTTTCGGGGCCCCTGGAGCGGGGTCCCTCACTCGCTCCGGGGGGCCCGGAAAACTCTTGCGGGGCCGGGCGCAGGAGCTTCTTCGCTCCCAGTCTTCGCCGGCGGGGGGTCCTTCCGCTCCGGGGCGGAAGGACCCCCCGCTGGCGAATTACCGCCGAAGACGGAGCGGGACCCGCCGCCGAAGTTCAGCTCGGTCTTCAGCGGTAATTCGGCGGCGGGGGGTCCTTCGTTCCGGGACCCGCCGCCGAAGTGCCCCGAAGACCCGCGGCGGGGGCCCCCCGCCGCCGAATTACCGCCGAAGACTGGGCTGCACTTCGGCGGCGGGTCCCGCTTCAGTGGTAATTCGGCGGCGGGGGGTCCCCGCCGTGGGTCTTCGGGGCACTTCGGCGGTGGGTCCCGGAACGGAAGGGCCCCCCGCTGCCGAAGACCCCGGGCCCCCAGAATCCTCTGGGCGGCCCTGAGAAGAGCAGCAGAATACAGACCCTGGACTTCAGAAAAGCAGACTGACTCCCTCAGGGAACTGATGGAAGGATCCCTTGGGAGAATAACATGAGGTGCAAAGAAGTCCAGGAGAGCTGGCTGTATTTTAAAGAATCCTTATTGAGGTTGCAGGATAAAAACATCCCGATGTGTAGAAAGAATAGTAAAGCAGGGGCAGGCGACCAGCTTGGCTTAACAGTGAAATCCTTGCTGATCTTAAACACAAAAAAGAAGCTTACAAGAAGTGGAAGATCAAACAAATGATGAGGAAGGAGCATAAAAATATTGCTCAGGCATGCAGAAGTGAAATCAGGAAGGCCAAATCACACTTGCAGTTGCAGCTAGCAAGATATGTTAAGAGTAACAAGAAGGGTTTCTTCAGGTATGTTAGCAACAAAAAGAAAGTCAAGGAAAGTGTGGGCCTCTTACTGAATGAGGGAGGGAACCTAGTGACAGAGGATGTGGAAAAAGCTAATGTACTCAATGATTTTCTTGCCTATGTCTTCAGAAACAAGGTCAGCTCCCAGACTGCTGCACTGGGCAGCACAGTATGGGGAGAAGGTGACCAACCCTCTGTGGAGAAAGAAGTGGTCCGGACTATTTAGAAAAACTGGACGAACACAAATCCATGGGGCCGGATGCACTGCATCCAAGGGTGCTAAAGGAGTTGGCGGATGTGATTGCAGAGCCATTGGCCATTATGTTTGAAAACTCATTGCGAATGGGGGAAGTCCCGGATGACTGGAAAAAGGCTAATGTAGTGCCCATCTTTAAAAAAAGGGAGGAAGGAGGATCCGGGGAACTACAAGTCAGTCAGCCTCACTTCAGTCCCTGGAAAAATCATGGAGCAGGTCCTCAAGGAATCAATTCTGAAGCACTTAGAAGAGAGGAAAGTGATCAGGAACAGTCAGCACGGATTCACCAAGGGCTAGTCATGCCTGGCTAACCTAATTGCCTTCTATGAGGAGATAACTGGGTCTGTGTATGAGGGAAAAGCAGTGGATGTGTTATTCTCTGACTTTAACAAAGTTTTTGATATGATCTCCCACAGTATTCTTGCCAGCAAGTTAAAGAAGTATGGGCTGGATGAATGGACTATAAAGTGGATAGAAAGCTGGCTAGATCGTCGGGCTCAGCAGGTAGTGATCAACGGCTCCATGTCTAGTTGGCAGCCGGTTTCAAGTGGAGTACCCCAAGGGTCGTCCTGGGGCTGGTTTTGTTCAATATCTTCATTAATGATCTGGAGGATGGCGTGGACTGCACCCTCAGCAAGTTTGCAGATGACACTAAATTGGGAGGAGTGGTTGATACGCTGGAGGGTAAGGATAGGATACAGAGGGACCTAGACAAATTAGAGAACTGGGCCAAAAGAAACCTGATGAGGTTCAACAAGGACAAGTGCAGAGTCCTGCACTTAGGATGGAAGAATCCCATGCACGGCTACAGACTAAGGACTGAATGGCTAGGAAGCAGTTCTGCAGAAAAGGACCTAGGGGTTACAGTGGATGAGAAGGTGGATATGAGTCAGCAGTGTGCTCTTGTTACGAAGAAGGCTAATGGCATTTTGGGCTGTATAAGTAGGGGCATTGCCAGAAGATCGAGGGACGTGATCATTCCCCTCTATTCAACATTGGTGAGGCGTCATCTGGAGTACTGTGTCCAGCTTTGGGCCCCACACTACAAGGAGGATGTGGAAAAATTCAAAAGAGTCCAGCAGAGGGCAACAAAAATGATTAGGGGGCTGGAGCACATGACTTATGAGGAGAGGCTGAGGGAACTGGGATTGTTTAGTCTGCAGAAGAAAAGAATGAGGGGGGATTTAATAGCTGCTTTCAACTACCTGAAAGGGGGTTCCAAAGAGGATGGATCTAGACTGTTCTCAGTGGTACCTGATGACAGAACAAGGAGTAATGGTCTCAAGTTGCAGTGCGGGAGGTTTAGGTTGGAGATTAGGAAAAACTTTTTCACTAGTAGGGTGGTGAAGAACTGGAATGGGTTACCTAGGGAGGTGGTGGAATCTCCTTCCTTAGAGGTTTTTAAGGTCAGGCTTGACAAAGCCCTGTCTCGGATGATTTAGTTGGGAATTGGTCCTGCTTTGAGCAGGGGGTTGGACTAGAACCTCCCGAGGTCCCTTCCAATGCTGATATTCTATTATTCTAATCTCCTGTCCAAGGAGAGAAGCATGTCCAGTTTCAGTCCAAAGTCCAAAGCATGTGTCCAGCTTCCAGCAGCCAACACCATACTATCTCCTTTGCCCTTCCTCTGTCCTTTGGTCTTCTTCCCAGGCAAAATAGGTCACTGGACAATCCACCTTAGCTTTTTCTTCTCCAGCTGGTTGAAACTGGCTGACCTCATGCACAGGGTGTCAGCAGCAGAGGTGAAAGTAAGCTGGCACGTCCTGCTACGGCTTACTGGCAAGAGCCGGTGCGCCGTACCAGGGCAGCCCAGCTTCCCCAGGCGGCAATTTAAAGGGCCTGGGGCTCCCAGCAGCGGCTGGAGCCCCAGGTCCTTTAAATTGTCTCAAGAGCCCTGTTGCTGGAGCCCTGGGGTAGTGGCAGTGGGGCTCCAGAGGTTATTTAAAGGGCCAGGGCTCCTGCTGCCTCTACTACCCTGGGCCCTTTAAATGGCCGCCAGAGCCCCACCGCCGCTCTGGCAGGCTTCGGTGGCTATTTAAAGGGCCCGGGGCAGTAGAGGCAGGGGAGCCGTGGGCCCTTTAAATAACCTCTGGAGCCCTGGGATAGCAGCGGCAGCCGGGGGCTCCGGCAGTGATTTAAAGGGCCAGGGGTGGTAGCAGCGGCTGAGCCCTGGTCCTTTAAACTGCTGCCGGAGCCCCTGGCTGCCACTGCTACCCCAGCAGGGGAGGGAGAGGGCACTTACCGATATAGGGCGGGCCGGGGCTGGCTCTGACCCCCTCCATCCCCACCCTTCTACCGCAGGCCCCGCCCCTTCCAGGGGCCAGAGCCAGCCCCAACCCAGCCCCATACCAGTAAGTCCCTATTTCTACTTTCACCCAAGGTCAGCAGTCCCGGGTCATTAGTTGTCAGGCACCAAATGTCTGGCCACCCGAGCAGCTATTGTCTGCTGAGACTCTGCCAACAGTAAACAACCCCTTCCCACCACTTAGTTAAACATGCAGCACATAGGGGAAGCCCAGGCACAGGTACCATTCATACAAAATATTAAGAAAATTTCCCATTTCATCACACCAGATCCACCCCAACATCTCCCGTAGGCACCCAATGTGCCCACCCCCCCATCCACCAATTGCCCTTGGGCGTCTGTCATGGTCCATCTGCCGCCATAATACTTAGAGTATGTCTACACTGCACAGTTGTCACCAAAACTTCTGTCTTTCACAGGTACTTAAAAAAAGCTCCCCTGCGAAAGACAAAAGTTTTGCCAATGCAGTCAGCAGTGTGAACGCGTCTCCTGTCAACAAAGCTTATGCCGCTCACAGGGCTGGAAGTATGTTGTCTGCAAAAGTGGCAACAAAATATTGCACAAGAGCGTTCACACAAGCTGACTTTTAACGATAAGGGCACAGCCATGTCTCTAAAAGCTGCATCGTGTAGACAACCCCTTAGTCTATCATTTTGGTCAGACATCCCATGTCACCAGACCCATCCCCCTCCCACTCTCAGACCCCCCATCTCCCTCCTGTCTCCATTCCTCTCCTATTCCCTGTCCCATCCCATCTTAGTCCCAGTAACCCCCATTCCAAAAAAATACTTTTCCGGTTTGTCTCAAGTGTTTGGTTACTAGCAAGGGTTTTATGTGAGAATTTGCTGCTTGCAGTGATGGGGGAGGCTCCCACCCCCAGCCCCAGGCTGGCCCCACTGACACCATGGGAGCAGTATTGGCTCCTAGCAGCTGCAGAGCTGATTTGGGGTGAGTCTGTGCTTTACAAACTCTGTCTCTCCCCTGCGGCTGGGTTGGGAGGTTGGGTCTGTGCCCCTTACCTTGGGGAGGAGAGAGGAGGGTGTGGCAGCTGGAAGTGTAGTTGGCACATGGCATCCAGTAGGGGAAACATCCCATGTCCCATTCCCCATCCCCTGAACCAGTCTGTTCCTCTACAACTTGAGGTTGGATCAGAACCAGCCCCCTCTGTAGGCAGAACTAGGCCGACCCAGCTCGTTCAGCTGGGCACCCCCATTTCCATTCCAGGAAATCAATACCAGGGGAGTGATGGGAACACTGCTCCACATCAGTCTTTCTTCGGCTCCTGTATCCTCTGGGGGCTGGTCAGTGCAGCTGCTCCCAGAGCTGTGACCCACCTGTGCCTGTCCTGTACAGATGAGCTGTACCCACGGGAGTGCTGTAACCCACATGCCAGGGGCTGTGTGTGTCCCCCATTTCCCCAGCCACCCATGCCATAGTCCCCATTTTCCCCCTAGCCCTGCATTTCCCCTCTCACCCATATCATGGTGGGCTGGTTCAGGGAGTCTCTCTGCACAGTGTTGGCATTGCTGAAGTGGGGAGAAGATTCTTCCGCCCTTTGTCTGAAGGTAGGGGGACGTGGGGAGCAGCAGGATGTAACCAACACAGGACAAAGAGAGGGTTGCAAAGCAAATGTCTCTAAAAGGACTCATGGTGGGGAAATTTGTGAGAGCCATGGGGACCAGGCAGTGCTGGACTGGGGAGAGGAAGGGCACGGCCCAGCCAAGGACACGGCAAGCCAGCTGGGCTACAGAAGGCCCCATGTTTCAGATCACAAGCCATACACGGCAGCAGAAGGGCCCGGGGTGGCTCCAGACAGCTCCAGCCCTGAGCAAGGAAGCTGGGGGAAGGGGTTTAAATGTAGCAGTGGAAGAGTTCTTAGGGTGGAGCAGGCTCAGTTTGTGAGCATAGGGCAGGTGCTACAGTGGAAAGGCAGAGCCTGGGCGTATGGGGCATCTATCAATGAGGGCAGAGTTAAGGTTGTGCGGGCCTCTCCCTTCCCTCGATTTCCTGGTTTTAGGAAGCTTGAATGTGAAATACCTGAAATCGGAATGGTCTGGTTTTCAGATGTGTGAGTCTCAGCATTCTGGACGGGCGCAAGATACCCTGGGGCAGCCTCAACTCTGTGCTAATTAAATTGTTTGTCAGTGTGTGTGTGTGTGAGAGTGAGTGAGTTGCGGGGGGGAAATCAGGGCTTAAAGAATTTTCTCACATCCCTGTCCCCTCGATGTGTGATGTTGTTCATGACTCTCTGCATCTGGGTTTCTCTGCGGCCCTCCAGGGATAAGAAAATGCTGCTTGAACCAATTCTATTCCACTGCAAAGTTTCCCCAGGTACCCAGCAGACTCGGGGAGGTAACAGCTCCTTGTGTGTCTCACTGTAATGCCTGGCACCAGGTGACGCTTAGCGACGCTCCCAGGAGGCAGATTGGGCAGAGAGAAGGCAAAGCACTTTACACTCTGCACAGGAGCCAGCTCAGACGTAGCCTGCCAGACACGCCTTGGGAACAGGTTTTAAAAGGGACTTAGGCACCTAACTCTCACTGACATCCATGGGAGTTAGGTACTTCTTTACCTTCAAAAATCTGCGCCCTTGTTCACCCTGAGCATGCCCAGAGACTCAAAACAGACTCCAGCACATCCCCTCATAGCAGCATTACAGTGTGTCACTAGCACAGCTACGCCCGCGCAGGCATCCCCGCGCTGCCCTTCTCCCCACCCCCACCGTCAGGCTGGTACCAGAGAGATTTGGCTCAGCATCTGCATCCTTGGTATTCAGTAAATGCAGGAACCATTTGGGGCAACATTTAATCCCATTTAGGACCTTGCATTTGCATTTCCCACAACCAGGTGAGCACGTCTGTGGAAATGGCTTGTGGCTGCCTGTCCCTCTGCATGCACAGTCACCAAGGGGATTTTATGTGCTGGTGTCCAGGGTGAGAATTTCAGCCAGGAAGGTTCTGCCGTAACTAGAAAAACGGGCTGTGGTGCGAAGCCTGGCCTCAGCCACACCCGGCTTCTGCTGCCCAAGTCTGAGCTTCCCCTATGCCATGGACTGACCCAAACGCTGCTTCTCGCTGGCTCGTTAACAGGCTCCATCACTGTCTCCTTCCCAGGGCTCCACTCTGGCTGGCAGTGAGTGTGGGGCTCATGCAGGCTCTGGGAATCCTGTGGGGAAGTGACAGGGAATCCCAGTGACCATCTCGCATGCAGCTGCCCCCCATCCCATCCTGAGGTAACAGCGCTGAGTGCCCTAGATTATCAGTCAGTCTCTCTCTCTCTCCCCCTCCCCCCCCCATCTACAGGGAGAGCTAGGCAGTTGGGGAAGGGCAGCGACTCAGGCTGTAGGCGAGTGAGTCCTGGGGCCTGGCAGAAGGGTGCTGGTGAGGGGTCCCAGCACAGACCGCACCCTTGGTAGCAGGTTGGGGAGATGGAGGCTGTGAGGTTCCCGGGAGATTGTGTCGGATCCTTCCGCTGCTGACCACTCCTTACGCTGGCTTTGTGGGGAGAACAGCCCCCATCCCACGTGGACCCATTCACAGAGCAGTGCCCTTACCCAGAGCTATGGAATCATCCAGGTGTCCTGCACTCAAGAGCCACCCTGTCCCACCACCGCGTACGTCACTGCCACGTTCCTGTCCACCCCGGGCTGCTGGGCCATCAATACAACACGGACGGGGTGAGAGTCCTGGTGAGCTGGCTGGGAAACAGGGGGTCAGTCAAGGGGATCACAATGGTCCCTTCTGTCCTTGGAATCCATGAACCCAGGATTCCTGGCAGCCCCCACCTCCACCCCCACCACGCAGACAGGCCGGCCAAGAATCCTGGGTTCATGGATTCCAAGGGCAGAAGGGATCACTGTGATCCCCTTGACTGACCCCATGTGTGATGCTGGCTGGAGACGTCGCCACAATAACTCCTCGATCTGTTAGATGCACGTCCAATACTGAGGTGTAGCGAGGCGGTGTGGTTGCCCGCTGCCCCAGAGAGGGAAAAGCCCCTCCGGATGCCAAAGCGGGCAGAGCCAGTGGAGCCTATGCCGCCCCCTAGATGTCAAAGCGCAGGACAGGAAGTATAAAAGCCCAACCCCAGAGCTCACAAGAAGCCTGTCCACCGGAGAAGCCAGAAGCCTGTGGCCTCGCACCTGATGGGGAGACTCCTGCAGCCTGCGACCGACCCAGCACTGGCCAGACCAGCCCGAGGCCTGATGCTGACCAGACCCTGGGGAAGCTGTTAAGCCTGCCTGCGGCAAGCTACCCAGAGGAGCTGCCAAGTCTACCACTCGCCAAGTACGCAGAGGAGCCCATGGTGCTTGATTCTGTGGAGGACACCGTACAGACGCAAGTATCTCTAGAGGGGGAGGTAGGAAGTAGCCCGGGAGCAGCTGACCCTAGTCTGGGTGCAGCACACCCAGAGCCGATGTCAGTGTGTTGTGGCCAGGATCCCCACTGACACAGCAGCGGGTCGTCTACCACTGCTAGGGCTCTGGGCTGGGACACAGGGGAGTGGGTGGGCCTGTATCCCAGTCTCCCCCTCCTCCAGGCCCTTCAGAACCAGGGCCTAGGCCTTCTGAATTCATTTGTTTGCTCAGCCCCGGCATAAGGGCCTGAGCCATAGACTCGCTACTGCCCTTCCCTGACCCAGGGCCTGTGTTAAAACTTTGCTTAGCACCTCATAGACTCATAGACTTTAAGGTCAGAAGGGACCATTATGATCATTTAGTCTGACCTCCTGCACAACGCAGGCCACAGACTCTCACCCCCCCCCACTCCTGTAACAAACCCCTAACCTACGTCTGAGTTATTGAAGTCCTCAAATCATGGTTTAAAGACCTCAAAGTGCAGAGAATCCTCCAGCAAGTGACCCGTGTGCCACGCTGCAGAGAAAAGCGAAAAACCTCCAGGGCCTCTGCTAATCTGCCCTGGAGGAAAATTCCTTCCCGACCCCATATATGGCGATCAGCTAAACGGCCTCGATACCTACTGCGGCCCTTCCCTCTCCTGCCATCCCTTCCACCAGCTCTGGAGGTGCTCCATCTCAGGCCCCCAGAGCGTACGCCCAGGTTGCTACCACCCCTCCATGCAACACTGTGCCATCCGCCCCGACCGCCGCCTGCGGTACCATACCTGGCAGCCAAGGCCCCTTCCCCTCACTGACCAGGAGACACAGCATCCGCTGCTTCCTGGTGCCCACCTCGCCCCACGTTGAGACGTATGTGTGGGCATTGGCAAGGATGTTGGGGCTCATGGCTGTCGTGGCGGCCTCCAAAATGTATGGGAAAGTTGTGTTCTTCCTGGCGTCAGAGGCCATCGCTCAGGAGGTGGTGGAAAGGGGCGTGGTGGTGGTGGGGTGTTTGTACCCCTAGAACTCCTGGAGGACCTGGGCGTAGGGGTGGTGTTAACTTCCATCCCACCCTTCCTTCCCAACACTGCCCTGTCACCTGCCCTCTCCACCCTGGGGAAGCCCATTTCTGTCATCCCGCTGGGCTGTAAGGACCCCACCCTCCATCACATCTTGTTCTTCTGCCGGCAGGTCCAGATCCAACTACTGACGGTGGTGTGTGATGGAGTGGCACTCAAAGGGTCCTTCCTAGTGCCCTACCAGGGGGCCCACTACCGGGTCCATTATATGATGGGGGAGGCCGGGTGCTTCCTCTGCCAGGTGATGGGGCACATCCAGAGGTACTGCCCCTTGGCCCGGCATGGAGGGGCATCCGGTACCGCCAAGACCCGGGAGGGCGCCGGCTCTGTCATCGCCGGTGACTCTGGTGGCCCGGCTACCGCTGAGGCCGCCTCTCGTCCTGCTGTAGCCCCTGCTCAGGCCGTGGGGACGGCCAAGCGGGCGGGCCTCACCTCCACTGGCTCCAGTTTGGCAGCGCCCGCGGAGGAGGGGGTGGCAAGACTCCTGCCGGCCAAGGGAGAGGGCCTTCCCCAGGGGGAGGTTTCCTTTCCCCCTTGCTGTCCCGCCCCAAGCCCCGGAACTACTGCTCTTGTCCCCGGTCCTGCCGACTGACCCTCCACCATGGAGAGCTGGGTACTCGTCCGGGGGAAGCGCGGCGCCCACAGATCGTAGGCTCAATCCCTGCCCTCCGATGAGGCGGGAGAGGAGCCCCCAAAAGATGCTGCGGGGGGCTGAGGCTGCTAAGACTTCTGCCGCACCCCAGGACGGAGCCCAGCAGGGGGCGTTAGCCACGGAAGTCATGGCAGTGGGCGGAGATGCCATTGCCCCCTTTGTTGAGTCCCTCCCTGAGGAACTCTGCAGGAGTTCCCCTGGCCCCTGTGCCACCTGTGCCCCCCGCCACTGCCGGGGCGGTTGTTGCCCTGGGGAAGATGCTAGGGCTGAGGGGACTGATTACACCTCCCTATTTGAGGAGATTGAGGCTCTGGGTCTGACCCCGGTCACCCAGTGGGAAGACATCCCTCCGCCAGTGGGCCTTGATCTGGGCAGCGGCTTAGTCCCGCTGTCCCCTCCTGCTGCTTGTCCCTCACCCCATTCTGCCACCCCCTCTCTTGTCCTTGGGGCGCCCCTGGCCCTACCCATCAGCCCAGCTGTAGATACCACCCCATGTGAGGCCGCCGAGCCCCTCGGGGCGATGGATGATGCTGAGCAGCTGGTTCCTGCCCCTGATCCCACCCCTTCCCCCGTTCCTGCCCCCGAAGCATCGCCTGTCCCTCCTGCCTCCATCCCCTTGACCCTAGATCCCGGTCAAGAGGAGTTGTTCCCGTTCTGTCCCCGTTCCTCTGTCCACCTCGGTCCCCGTTCCCGCTCCAGTCCTTGCCCCGATCCTGTCCCTGTCCCCTCTCCTGCCCCAGCCCCAGTCCTGACACCCATCTCGGTCCCTGCCCCAATCCTGGCCCTGCCCCCGTAACGTTGCCTGTCCCTCCCCCTCCACCTCCCATTCTATTGCCACCCCTGAGGTTGTCTCATTCTGGCTATCCACGAACAACTCTCACGGGGCGCTTTTCATGCCTCTCCTTCCCACTATTGAAGGGGCTGCACTATTCCCTCCACCGCCCCCTTCCTTGCCGGGGATGGGGATGGGCTGCCCAGTGCAGCAGTGCTGGGGCTCGGCCCCTTTTTTGCCCATCTCTGCAGGCCGCGAGGATCTCTCAGGGGCCCCACCGGAGGACAGCAGTGGATTGGCTGCTGCGTCCCCCTCTGCACTGAGGGATGAGCTGCGCTGCTTCCTAACGGACACCCATGGCTCGAAGGGCAAGGTGCAGGGAGATCGTGGACCATCACTCCCTGGTGGACGTCTGGCGCGACCACCACCCGGACAATGATACTACCTTCATCTATGTCCGGGTGGAGGACTATCGGTCGTGCCACTCCCAGTTGGATCGAATTTATTTATCACATTTCCATCTGGCACAGGCCCACGCCTCCGGCGTCCGGCCGGCTCTGTTCACGGATCACCATTTGGTGACCATGATGGCCTCTTTCAGTTCAGAGAGGCCGGGACCAGCCTATTGGCATTTTAACAACGGTTTGCTGGAGGACGTGGGCTTCGTGGCATCCTTCTGGGAGTTCTGGCTGGCCTGGCGGCGGCAGCAGCACAGCTTTCCCTCGGCAAAATGGTGGTGAGATGTGGCTCTTCTACTGAGACTACACCCAAGGCACCAGCCGGCGGAGAGATGTGGTGGTGGGGCAGTTGGAGCGGGAGGTCTTCGAGCTAGAGAGGCATCTGGCCTCTGGCCCCAAGGATCCACCCCTCTGTGCAGCGTACTGGGATCGGGGGAGACGCTCCGGGCCCTGGAGGACCATTGGGCCTGGGGTGCCTTCATTCGATCCCGCATCCGTTTCCTTCGGGAGACAGATCGTGGCTCCCGCTTCTTCTACGCCCTAGAGAAAAAGAGAAGGGGGGGGAAGCATGTCATCTGCCTCCTGACGAAGGATGGTGCCCCCCACTCATGGATCCGGAGGAGATACATGGAAGGGCCAGGGCCGTCTATGCCAGCCTTTTCTCTCCAGATCCGTCCAGCGCAGAAGCCTGCAGGGTGCTCTGGCCTGAACTCCTGATGATCAGCACGGGTGACCGAGACCGGCTGGAGCTGCCTCTCTCTCTGGCTGAGCTCTCGGAAGCCCTCCATCCCATGCCCACCAATAAATCCCC
The DNA here is from genome assembly GCF_016161935.1 of Mauremys reevesii. Lineage (NCBI taxonomy): Eukaryota > Metazoa > Chordata > Testudines > Geoemydidae > Mauremys > Mauremys reevesii. The sequence continues at coordinate 236,019 of NW_024100881.1, read as the reverse complement.
AGGCATGGACAGACTGACCGTGGAGTTTTGGGACGTCCTCAGCCCAGACCTCGTCACCATCTGGGCCGAGTCCTTGAAATGTGGGGTCCTCCCTCTCTCATGCAGGTGAGCCATGCTCGCCTTATTGCTGAAGAAGGGGGACCTCTGTGACTTACAGTATTGGCGTCCCATCTTGCTCCTCAGCATGGACTACAAGGTCGAGGTGAAGGCCATCTCGCTGAGGCTGGGGTCCGTGCTGGCAGACATGGTCAATCCCAACCAGACCTACACCATCCTGGGCCGGACCATATTCGATAAGTTGTATTTGGCCCAGGACCTCTCGGAGCTGGGGCATAGGGATGGTCTGTCATTTGCCCTCCTGTCCCTGGACCAGGAGAAAGCATTCGACAGGATGAACTCCTGGGCACTCTGTGGGCATTCAGCTTTGGGCCCCAGTTTGTGGGCTTTCTCCAGGTGCTGTACGCTGAGGCAGAGTGTCTGGTCAGGCTCAACTGGACCCTGACTGAGCCGGTCAGCTTCGGGCGGGGAGTACGGCAGGGGTGCCCCCTCTCTGGCCAGCTGTACGCTCTGGTGATTGAGCCCTTCCTCTGTCTCCTCTGTCAGAGGCTGACGGGACTGGTGCTTCGGGAGCTGGAGGTGCAGCTGGTCCTGTTGGCATACACCAATGATGTGCTCCTCGTGGTCCAGGACCCAGGCGACCTGGTGTGAGTGGAGGCTTCCCAGGCTGTTTACTCGGCAGCCTCCTCCACCTGGGTCAACTGGGTCAAGAGCTCTGGCCTGGTGGTCAGGTACGGGTGGCAGGCAAGCTCCCTCTCACCCGTGCTTCAAGCCATCCGGTCGAGCGCGGGCCCGCTGCTCTATCTCGGCGTTTACCTTTCCGCCATGCATTCTTCTCCACCAGAGAACTGGCAGGATTTGGAGGCCAGGGTGGGTGAGCGGCTGCAGAGATGGACAGGACTTCTCTCCTGTGAGGGAGGGTGCTGGTGCTGAACCAGCTAGTCCTGTCCAGAGGCTCAGCTGGAGTCTGAAATATCACATAGTGCACCAGCGGAGAGCAGTTCACAATCAACGAAAACAACCTCATCATTTACATCACTTCCACAGGGACCAAGCCCAAGTCCACAGTCTAAGGAGGAGCTGATGTCTCCAGCCTCAAGGGAACAGTTCCAGGCTGAGCAGGAAGCAGATGTCAGCCTTCAGAAAGCTTGGGGGGGCAGCACGGAGCACCCCACCGCCTCTCAGCTCTTCTAACCGATCCCGGTTTGTTGTAGAACAAGGTCTTTTATACAAGGAAACTCTTTCTGGTGGACACCAGGAAAACTGGCGTTCTCAAAGACAGTTGGTAGTTCCAACTAAGTACCGGGTAAAGCTCTTAAGCTTAGCTCATGATCATCCCAGTGGGCATTCTGGGGTGAATAGAACCAAAGACCGTTTGGGGAAGACCTTCCACTGGGAGGGAATGGGCAAGGACGTTGCTAATTATGTCCGGTCTTGTGAGGTGTGCCAACGAGTGGGAAAGCCCCAAGACCAGGTCAAAGCCCCTCTCCAGCCACTCCCCATAATTGAGGTCCCACTTCAGTGAGTAGCTGTGGATATTCTGGATCCCAGGAAGACCCCCAGAGGAAAGCAGTACATACTGACTTTCATGGATTTTGCTACCCGATGGCCGGAAGCAGTAGCTCTAAGCAACACAAAGGCTAAAACTGTATGCCAGGCCTTAGCAGACATTTTTGCCAGGGTAGGTTGGCCCTCCGACATCCTTACAGATTCGGGAACAAATTTCCTGGCAGGGACCATGAAAAATCTGTGGGAAGCTCATGGGGTGAATCACTTGGTTGCCACTCCTTACCACCATCAAACCAATGGCCTGGTGGAGAGGTTTAATGGAACTTTGGGGGCCATGATACGTAAATTCATCAATGAACACTCCAGTGATTGGGACCTAGTGTTGCAGCAGTTGCTTTTTGCCTACAGGGCTGTACCAGTTTAGGGTTTTCACCATTCGAACTTGTGTATTGCCACGAGGTTAAGGGGCCATTACAGTTGGTGAAGCAGCAATGGGAGGGGTTTACGCCTTCTCCAGGAACTAACATTCTAGACTTTGTAAACAACCTACAAAGCACCCTCCGACACTCTTTAGCCCTTGCTAAAGAAAACCTAAAGGATGCTCAGGAGGAGCAAAAGGCCTGGTATGATAAACATACCAGAGAGCGTTCCTTCAAAGTAGGGACCAGGTTATGGTCTTAAAGGCGCTACAGGCCCATAAGATGGAAGCATCATGGGAAGGGCCATTCATGGTCCAAGAGCACCTGGGAGCTGTCAACTATCTCATAGCATTCCCCACCTCAACCCTAAAGCCTAAAGTGTACCATGTTAATTCTCTAAAGCCCTTTTACTCCAGAGACTTAAAAGTTTGTCAGTTTACAGCCCAGGGAGGAGATGACGCTGAGTGGCCTGAAGGTATCTACTATGACGGAAAAAGCGCCGGTGGCGTGGAAGAGGTGAACCTCTCCACAACCCTGGAACATCTGCAGCGGCAACAAATTAAGGAGCTGTGCACTAGCTTTGCGCCAATGTTCTCAGCCACTCCAGGACGGACTGAACAGGTGTACCACTCCATTGACACAGGTAATGCTCACCCAATTAGAACCCCACCCTGTCGGGTGTCTCATGCCCAAGCTGCTATAGAATGGGAGATCCAAAGCATGCTACAGATGGGTATAATCCGCCCCTCTAACAGTGCATGGGCATCTCCAGTGGTTCTAGTTCCCAAACCAGATGGGGAAATACGCTTTTGCGTAGACTACCGTAAGCTAAATGCTGTAACTCGTCCCGATAACTATCCAATGCCACGCACCAATGAGCTATTGGAGAAATTGGGACGTGCCCAGTTCATCTCTACATTAGACTTAACCAAGGGGTACTGGCAAGTACCGCTAGATGAACCCGCCAAAGAAAGGTCTGCCTTCATCACCCATGCAGAGGTGTATGAATTTAATGTGCTTCCTTTCGGGCTGTGAAATGCACCTGCCACCTTCCAAAGACTTGTAGATGGTCTCCTAGCAGGATTGGGAGAATCTGCAGTTGCCTGCCTCGATGATGTGGCCATTTTTTCTGATTCATGGGCAGACCACCTGGAGCACCTGGAAAAAGTCTTCGAGCGCATCAGGCAGGCAGGACTAACTGTTAAGGCTAAAAAGTGTCAAATAGGCCAAAACAGAGTGACTTACCTTGGACACCAGCTGAGTCAAGGAACTATCAAACCCTTACACGCCAAGGTGGATGCTATCCAAAAGTGGCCTGTCCCAAAGTCAAAGAAACAGGTCCAATCCTTCTTAGACTTGGCCGGATATTACAGGCGATTTGTACCACACTACAGCCAAATCGCTGCCCCACTAACAGACCTGACCAGAAAGACACAGCCAAATGCAGTTAAGTGGACTGATGAGTGTCAGAAGGCCTTTAACCAGCTTAAGGCAACACTCATGTCTGATCCTGTGATAAGGGCCCCAGACTTTGACAAACCATTCCCAGTAATCACAGATGCGTCTGTACGTGGTGTAGGAGCAGTTTTAATGCAGGAAGGACCGGATCAAGAATTTCATCCTGTTGTGTTTCTCAGCAAGAAACTGTCTGACAGGGAAAGCCACCGGTCAATCAGTGAAAAAGAATGCTACGCCATTGTGTATGCCCTGGAAAAGCTATGCCCATATGTTTAGGGACAGCGTTTCCAGCTACAAACCAACCATGCTGCGCTAAAGTGGCTTCATACTGACAAGGGAAACAACAAAAAAATTCTTCGATGGAGTTTAGCTCTCCAAGATTTTGATTTAAAAATTCAACACATTTCAGGAGCTTCTAACAAAGTAGCTCATGCACTCTCCCGTGAAAGTTTCCCAGAATCAACTGGTTAAAAATTGTCCCTGAAATGTGAAAAATCTTGTAGTTTTACATAATTAGTAGTATATGTAAAGGTGCATGTGTTTTATTAATCTGTTTATTTAAAGTTCTAGGAAGAAATCACTGCCAGTGTGGTTCCACACTGTCTGAGATTTGGGGGGCGTGTCATAAACAGATAGTTAAGGGTTAATGTCTCTTTTACCTGTAAAGGGTTAAGAAGCTCAGTAAACCTGGCTGACACCTGACCAGAGGACCAATAAGGGGACAAGATACTTTCAAATCTTGGTGGAGGGAAGTCTTTTGTTTGTGCTCTTTGTTTGGGGGTTGTTCGCTCCTGGGACTAAGGAACCAGACATCAATCCAGGTTCTCCAAATCTTTCTGAATCAGTCTTTCATGTTTCAAACTTGTAAGTAACAGCCAGGCAAGGCATGTTAGTCTTATTTTTGTTTTCTCAATTTGTAAATGTTCCTTTTTGCTGAGAGGATTTTACCTCTGTTTGCTGTAACTTTGAACCTAAGGCTAGAGGGGGGTTCCTCTGAGCTATACGAATCTGATTACCCTGTAAAGTATTTTCCATCCTGATTTTTCAGAGATAATTTTTATCTTTCTTTCTTGAATTAAAAGCTTTCTTTTTAAGAACCTGATTGATATTTTTTCCTTTGTGTTAAGATCCAAGGGGATTGTATCTGGACTCACCAGGAATTGGTGGGGAAAGAGAGGGGGGATGGTTAAATTCTCCTTGTGTTAAGATCCAAGGGGTTGGATCGGTGTTCACCAGGAACTTGGTGAAAAAGTCTCTCAAGGCTGCCCAGGGAGGGGGAAGGTTTTGGGGGGACAGAAAGTGATCCAGACACTGAAATTTCTGGATGGTGGCAGCATTACCAGATCTAAGCTAGTAATTAAGCTTAGAAGTGTCCATACAGGTCCCCACATCTGTACCCTAAAGTTCAGAGTGGGGGAGGAACCTTGACAAGCTAGATAGACAGAGACATGGTAATGTCTCAGGTTAGATAGACAGAAACACGTCACTAGACACACACATGAGAAAGGAAGGATGCCAGAGGTTATCGCACTCGCCTAAGACTTGAGGGGTCTGAGTTTAAATTCTGCCTCCACTGTAGACTTTCTTTGTGATCTTGAGCAAATCACTTAGGGCCAGAATTTTTAGAGGGATTTCAGTTCCTAATTCCCATTGAAATCAATGGGATTTATGTGGCCTAAATACCTTTAAAACACCTGGGTTTAGTCTTCCTTTGCCTCTGTTTGCCACTTGTAATATGGAGGTAAGAGAAGGAGTGTTGTAAGCAAGACACAAGAAGTGATTCTTCTGCCCTACTCTGCGCTGATTAGGCCTCAACTGGAGTATTGGGTCCAGTTCTGAGAACTGCTTTTCGGGAAAGATGTGGCCCAATTGCAGAGTCAGGATAAGAGTGAAAAAACGCGAGTACCGTGTCTCTGTGTGGCTCGCAGAAGTAGCAGCACATCCCCAATCTGGCTTCTGTGCATAGGGAAAGCCAGGAGGCTCCACACACTGCCCGTGCCCCAAGCACCACCCCTGCAGCTCCCATTGGTTGGGAACCAAAGCCAATGGGAGCTTCAGGGGCAGTGCCTGCAGACGGGGTGGTTTGCCCACCCCTGGTCTAAGGCCACACTGTGTTCGCAGTTACATGGCCCATGATGCTAACCACCATCACTCCCTGGTTAAATCTTCAAACAAGCCCCTTCGTGCTTCCTCCCATTCTGCCCCCCACACTCGGGAGGAGCTCCCTGTAAACATCAGCAAAATGACCTCCTCAACCCAGGGACTGTTTGACAATTTAATTATTCCCTGTCCAGCAGGCTTGCCATCTCCTTATGAACTTGCTGCCACAATGTACTAGTTCTGTGGGATGCTTTGCTGGGTGCAGGTTGTGATCCCACAGTGTTCATCTTAGGCAACTTTTGTGAGCCTGGCCGGGCCTGTTTGATAATACCTGCAGTGACTTTGCAGCACAGCCATGACCACTGTCTTTTCACTTAGGGTGACCTCTTCACACACCTCAATGCTCTCCAGTGGGATATCCCTATGGCATTCAGGTCTCAGATCAGGAACAGGGGCTGTCTTACAATCCTCTGCACAGAATATCATCTTGACAAAGGCTTCACTATTGTGATGCACTCCTAAGCTGTTTATATGCACAGGCCGAGGTGTGTCCCTGCTGCGGGGCCTGTGCACATTGCAGGTAACAGCATGACCCCTCCCTACCACCTCAGAAGGCCTCTCCCATCAGTTTTGCAATTTGAACTTTTCCATGAAGAATAACACCAGCAGCAGATCACCTGCATCAAACGATCGCTCACAAGGAGAGAAGAACACCTTTTATCCCATCGAATTGGGACCAGGGCCAGATTGGTTAACCAAAACCGCAGATAAGCAGATGAATGGGAACGTGCCAGGCTGCAGTGCCATCTACGGACCATAGGAAAGATTGCCCACTTTTGGACCTGTGTGCGCTGGTTGTTGGGTTAATACGGAGAAACGGATACTGGAGGGTCAGATAAACAGGGTTCTACTGTATTATGATCATCCCATTCTTTCCGAGCTGCTTGGCTTCTAGTGAGCCTTTGCTTCACTATTCCAATCATGGTTGTAGGGAAACTTAATTTAGGTTCCTCCCTGTGAAAGGGAAAGGAAAAGTGAAGTGCTTCATTAAGATCAACCTGACCAGAATGCAATGGCTCCATTTTTTTGTTTCAAAAGGACATTTGGCTTCATAAGTTTATTTTATTTTGGATGAGATTGTGCCTTTCATGTTTTGTGGCAGAAAAGTTAGAGAAAATATAAAATACTCTTGCTGGACGTTCGCAAAGTCTCGCTAATTTGTTTCTTAGGAGCCAGAACAATAACACGTAAGAACCCAAAACTCAGAGGGAGAGAACTCAGGCTACTGCCTATAACAGAGAGGCACAACTCACTGGGTACCTTCTGACTGGCTGCTGCTACGCCCCGATTGTGTGCTGCCCTACCAAGCTCCCTAGCATGCAAGCATGCCCAGGAACCCTGCCCAAAATTTAAAGTCACAGTATTCAATTTTAAACACAACCACAAATACACCAGAACATCAACATTTTCTGTTTTACAAGGCCTCTCCTTTTTTGGAACCCATGTTTCTAAACATGCCATGCAGGATTTGAATCAAATTTCAGCGACTAATTATCATGCGGGTGGAATCATCATTAATGTGTATTCTGGGTAGTTATGTTGTTGGCTTCTTTAGGAAATGTGTGAAAACAGGAGCAGTGGGAAAGCCTGTCCCCCCCCCGTCCACCCCCCAAAAAACACACATACAACACACCATACATTTGCTGCCCACTGGTGCTGCCTGAGCAGTAGCATTGTGACATCAGAGATAACCCACCATTCAGCACTCCCTCCCTCCGCTTCATTTTCATACTTTGGGAGAATGACTAGCACCCTGGCTGCCATGGCAACAGCTACCTTTGACAACTGGTTGCCCCCTTGTTACCAGAACATCATCACAGACAGGAAGTTTGTAATGAAACAGGGCCAGAGCTGGAGAACCAGGACAGCCCCTGCTGTGCTCAGTGGGGTTTGTGCTGCGGTACGGTGCTGTGTTCCTTTGCAAAGGGCAGGTGTTTGCTACTGTCCTCAGTAAGGCCTAGGTGAAAACAAGATGAAAAATTCCAGCTCTTTTTCTTGGATATTGTTTATCTGCTTCTTGCACATTCAGGATTATAGCTGAGAACTTTCACTGACCCTGAAGTTGCATAAAATGAGTTTTGTTTTAATGCAGTTTAATTTAATGACTTTCAATGCTCTGATCAGCACAGCACTGAGTGGTGAAACAGGGATTTTCACCAACATAACAATGGCAATAAAATATAGACTGAACCAATGCAGGAATAAGAGCTTCGTTGTGTAAACAGCTTGTAGAGGTGCGGACTCACCCCCACAGCGTCTCCTGTTGGTGACTTCTGGGAATTAGCTCATTCCAGCTCCGGAGTGCCCTCTGCAAGCCAGTGATCTGCCTGTCCTCTGGCCCCCGTGCCCCTCCCTGGACCTGGTGCCCCTTTAGCAGGGGTGCTGCCCCCTGGCACTAACCCCTCAGTCTCAGGGTCTCCCCTCCCTGATGAAACCCCACCCACTATCCCCACCTCGCCTCAGTATCAGGCTACTGCCAGTCATCGTCTAGCTCCCACGCCCTGGGGCAGACTGCAGTATCAGGCACTCAGCACTGGCAAGGAGGGTTTGGACCTGCTGCCTTGGCTTACCCTGGGCTGCCCTCTGCAACCCCCAGGACCCTTTGGCCTTGTGCTAGGCCGCAGCCTGGGGCTTTCCAGGCTGGAGCTCCCCAGCTCCTCTGCCTTTCCCCAGGCCTGCTCCATTCAGGTACCCTGTCTCTAGCTCCCTGGAGCCAGGCCCTTCTCCCTCTACAGACAGAGAGAGACTGATCCTTCCGGCTTCCCTGCCTTCTTATAAGGCCCTGTTGCTCAGTTTGGGGCATGGCCCCAGTTGCAGCCACTTCCCCCAATCAGCCAGTGTTTTACCTTGCCCAGCCCCAGCCCTCTGCAGGGCTTTTCCAACAACTTCCAGGCTGGAGCGGGGGGTCACCCCGTTACACAGCACAGAGATAAAAGATTTTCTTTCTATTAAAAAAACCAAAGGAAATTAACAAACAAAAAACCCTTCATTTAATGTTACTCACGTTTGCTTTCATCAATAAAATCATACAAAGGAAATACAAAGTCAAGGCTTTTAAACAGAATGGAAAGGTTACAAAGTGAAGCATTCTCAGGTTAGCAAATGTCCAAAGAAGTGTTGCCCTTGCACCCTCAATTCCGTCCTCTTCTGCATTTGCAGGATGATGTAGACTTTAACGACATGATCTCATAGTATTTTTTGTCCATGGGACCCCTTCCTTATTCAGTGCATAGGGTTTTCTGCTCTGGGCTGTGTATTGAAGGAGTCTGTTGCCTGTAGGATCCCTGCCTCATTTCTTGCTAGGTTTTGGGTAGCAAGCCCTCTCACAATGGCAAAGAGCCTTTTCAGAACTCTGATGCAATCTTCTCTTGATGCTCATCATCTATGGTGGACTTTAACCTTAGGCTTATCTCAAGCTCTTTCCACCTATGGAATGCTCTCTGGTGATTTCCTGCCTTCTCATGACATGCCACATTTCTAGCCAGATGTTTCCAGTCCTTTGTTCCTGTAGAACACAATGTGGCTGGAACATTAAACTGGAAGAACATAAGAACATAAGAACATAAGAAAGGCCGTACCGGGTCAGACCAAAGGTCCATCTAGCCCAGTATCTGTCTACCGACAGTGGCCAATGCCAGGTGCCCCTGAGGGAGTGAACCTAACAGGCAATGATCAAGTGATCTCTCTCCTGCCATCCATCTCCATCCTCTGACGAACAGAGGCTAGGGACACCATTCTTACCCATCCTGGCTAATAGCCATTTATGGACTTAGCCACCATGAATTTATCCAGTTCCCTTTTAAACATTGTTATAGTCCTAGCCTTCACAACCTCCTCAGGTAAGGAGTTCCACAAGTTGACTGTGCGCTGCGTGAAGAAGAACTTCCTTTTATTTGTTTTAAACCTGCTGCCTATTAATTTCATTTGGTGACCCCTAGTTCTTGTATTATGGGAATAAGTAAATAACTTTTCCTTATCCACTTTCTCAACATCACTCATGATTTTATATACCTCTATCATGTCCCCACTTAGTCTCCTCTTTTCCAAACTGAAGAGTCCTAGCCTCTTTAATCTTTCCTCATATGGGACCCTCTCTAAACCCCTAATCATTTTAGTTGCTCTTTTCTGAACCTTTTCTAGTGCTAGAATATAATTTTTGAGGTTAGGAGACCACAACTGAACACAGAAAACGAGATTTGGGCGAACCAAGCATTTATATAATGGCAATAAAATATTCTCAGTCTTATTCTCTATCCCCTTTTAATTATTCCTAACATCCTGTTTGCTTTTTGACCGCCTCTGCACACTGCGTGGACATCTTCAGAGAACTATCCACGATAACTCCAAGATCTTTTTCCTGACTCGTTGTAGCTAAATTAGCCCCCATCATGTTGTATGTATAGTTGGGGTTATTTTTTCCAATGTGCATTACTTTACATTTATCCACATTAAATTTCATTTGCCATTTTGTTGCCCAATCACTTAGTTTTGTGAGATCTTTTTGAAGTTCTTCACAATCTGCTTTGGTCTTAACTTTCTTGAGTAGTTTAGTGTCATCTGCAAACTTTGCCACCTCACTGTTTACCCCTTTCTCCAGATCATTTATGAATAAATTGAATAGGATTGGTCCTAGGACTGACCCTTGGGGAACACCACTAGTTACCCTCTCCATTCTGAGAATTTACCATTAATTCCTACCCTTTGTTCCCTGTCCTTTAACCAGTTCTCAATCCATGAAAGGACCTTCCCTTTATCCCATGACAGCTTAATTTACGTAAGAGCCTTTGGTGAGGGACCTTGTCAAAGGCTTTCTGAAAATCTAAGTACACTATGTCCACATGTTTGTTGACCTCTTCAAAGAACTCTAATAGATTAGTAAGACACGATTTCCCTTTACAGAAACCATGTTGACTATTGCTCAAGAGTTTATGTTTTTCTATGTGTCTGACAATTTTATTCTTTACTATTGTTTCAACTAATTTGCCCGGTACCGACGTTAGACTTACCGGTCTGTAATTGCCAGGATCACCCCTAGAGCCCTTTTTAAATATTGGCGTTACATTAGCTAACTTCCAGTCATTGGGTACCGAAGCCGATTTAAAGGACAGGTTACAAACCTTGGTTAATAGTTCCGCAACTTCACATTTGAGTTCTTTCAGAACTCTTGGGTGAATGCCATCTGGTCCTGGTGACTTGTTAATGTTGAGTTTATCAATTAATTCCAAAACCTCCTCTACTGACACTTCAATCTGTGACAGTTCCTCAGATTTGTCACCTACAAAAGCCAGCTCAGGTTTGGGAATCTCCCTAACATCCTCAGCCGTGAAGACTGAAGCAAAGAATCCATTTAGTTTCTCCGCAATGACAGTTTGCAACAAAAACAGTATGCAGCATTCTGGGGTTTTGAGTATCTAAGCCATGGCCTCTCCACTTTGTCACCATTGGGGATTTCACACCAGGAATGTGTTGGATGGAAACTTCTATTTTCATTGTCTTTGGGGAACATGAAGTTTTTCACTTGCTGTGGCCCAGGCAATACAAGGAAGTCCCTCAGCCTACTAGTCAAGTGGGTCCACAGTCCTGGATCATCTAGACTTAAGGAACTGAACTCAGCAGCAGCCGTTTCTTGCGCCTCCACCAAACTCTTCTCTGAGCTACACTTTTCTTCAGGAATGTGCATGGTTACATCCATTTGAGATGGAGATATGGATGCTGCAGTAGCTGCCAGGTCACCTGCACTCTGACTAACTGGAAGATCAGGCATCTCCTCACCACTCACATCCTCAGTGGGGCCTGAAGGCTCACTGTGAACATTTGTCTCTCTGTATCTCAGGAGAGCTCCTTCCTACTTAGACAGAAAAGCTTCCTTTGCTTTCTTTCCTTTTCTCAATGCTGCCCCAGAGGGGCGTTTTCTTCTTTCACTCATGACTGCTGTTCTGTGCCACTTAGACTGGCAGGGGACAAATAAGCGGGCTGGTAGCAGGGTCTGAGCGAGGGAAGATATCAGCATCTTTAGGGCCTACTCGGCTCCTACTACTTCAGTTGACTGCCTGTTCTCCTCAAGCGGATTCAGGGAAGCAGCAGGAAACAGGAAGCTCCCTGACAAGCTGGTGTTAATCAGTCCAGACTCCTGGGGGTGCTCGAGAGGCACATAAGAGGCTCCTCCTCCTCCTCTCTCTCCCTGCAGCTCCTGTTGCTTTCTGTTATTCCCTCTCCCCTTTTCTCCTGTCTGCCTGTTATGTCTCTTGTGCCCCCCTTCCTGCAGCACAGCACTCCACCATCTCTGTGTGTCTCAAGGAGAGAGAAAACATATGCACCAGCACCAGACACAATTTTCTACACTCTAGATTCTAGTGGTGCGCTCCCACAGTCTGGCATCTGTGGCAGCCGCCTCAGTTCGCCTCATGGCAAGGCCAGCCCTGTCCTGTGGGCATGGAGAACCTAACTCCTCTTGAGCTCAGCCAGAGAGGCTGGATGTGCACATCGAAGGAAATTGATGGTCAGGGCAGCATAATCCACTGAAAAACCTGCAACTTGCTAATTGCAACCCAGGCTCTCCCTGTGTGGCTCTTCGTCCTGCCTCTGTTGGCTGGAGCATGAACAGAGCTTTCTGAGACAGCTGCTGCGGCTGTGGCCAGCCATTGAAGCGCGTTTCCCATCGTCTCTCTTCTGGCTGTGGATGTTTGACTGCAGCAGCCCCGCAGAGGTCCCAGCCTCGATCTCTAATGTCCATTCTCCCCTTGCTTGCATGGCGCTTCATGGACCATTGAGCAGCCTCAGGAAAACATCCCAGCTGTGGACACAGGCACCAGCACCGATTCCACAAGCCAAAGTCCCCTTTGCAATCCAGGGAAACAGCCTGGGTTGTCTGGAGCACAGGGTGTGGCCCATGGTGACTGCAGACCCTGCCCCTGCTGCACAGCGACTCCTGGGACCCTCTAGCCCATCAGCACTCGGCTCTCCCGCATTCTGCTGAGTGGCTGAGATCTGGGGGAACAGAAACCCTTTGTTGGAGACGGAAAATCTCCTCCCAGGAACACTCTGTCAATGGCTGCCAGAGGCCGTCGCTGTGAAACCCCAAATGTGCAGCCCCTCAGATTCCCACAGGGGAGATCTCAGCTCATTCACTTGTCACCCATGGCCGTAGTCTCTGACAGGGGGAATGAAGAGGCTTTTTTTTGCCAATGGTCCCTTCTGCAGCGCCCATAACGGGAGGAGGTTTGACCTTGTGATGTGAGGCCTGGGTCTGAGAATCAGGGGTCCTAGGTTCAGGGCTCTGGAATGGGGTGTGGTCTAGTGGGAGGAGCTGGATTTGTTGACAGTGAGTGAGAGGGGCTTGTGCTGAAGAACCCTGGGTCAATTCCTGTGATGTCTACATGTGACCACGATTTTACTTACCTCTCAATGTAGGTTATTTAGCCCATTCCTGGACACATGTGTTACATCTGCTGCTGCCCATCCCTGAGATGTAGGTCCTTCATCCACACAAGGACATGGCACATCAAGGTCAATCAGCAGCTCCCATCTGGTCTTCACCTCCGCAATGGATGGCGTGCTCTAACCTGACCAGAGAAAGACAGGGTGGTGTTCTTCAGGGGAATCTACTGGTGCTCCTGCATCCCCTGCTGCACCTGACACCCCGACACGCTAAGGGTTTTCCAAAGATACCACTAATCTCGGAAAAACAAAGCAGCTGAGATGAGGTCAGTGTGGGTGGATTTACTGAGCAGACTGGTTCTAACGGAAGAACAGATCTCTCCCCTGCTCTGGGGAGATTCCCATAGGAAAAGTCTCGGATGGTTGGGGTGGGGGCAATGCAAATCCTCAGCCCCCTGAATGGCAGGAAATCAGGACTCGGGGAGTTAAGGGGTGTCTCTGTCCTGCTGGAGGGAGCACATCTGGAGAGCAGGAAGAGCACTAGTGGCATTGTAGGAAAGACAGTGACTTCTACCTGTGAAGGTGGCTGAAGCTTCTGGCAGACACTAGAGTCCCGGATCCTTACACCTCCTTTGCGGAGCCTTTTCCTAGGAATAAAATAAGGACACCACACAGAGAATGACATTTGAATCCCAGGTCTGGGATCCAGGGAAAAGGGATGATCTCAGCCAGGCTACGTACCAGGAACCTGATTTTGGTCCCAAGAGCCACAATTACCCAGAGGAGGTTTTCTTCCCCATTTGCTTTCAGGTTATTTACTCACAGTATTCATTTGTCTGCTTTGCCGGGTCTCCACTCTCTGCAGCTCTTCACTGGTTTTAGTAACAGTCTTTCAGTTTTTGCTTCTGTTTCCTCTTCTTACAGGGTAGCATCTGCTTAGCACTTTTTTAAAAAATAAAACAATTCAAAACAAAATCCTGATCCTATATTGAAGAGGAAGGTTCCTGAGAATTTGGCTGCAGAACTTTAGTGTCTGCATATTTCAGTCCCTATTATTTATTCAGGTGCAGGTCTGATGCCATCTGCGCCCCCAAGAACGCCCATATGATGCACGGGGGGGGCTTAGAATACCTGTTAAAAGAGAAGAAGAGAGTAGATTAAATGGTGGGGAAATCAACCAATGCATCAGCACGTCTCTGCATCATTGAAGCACCAGGCATGGGAGCGAAACAGGTTAAAAATCCCCATGGTTCTTTCCCACTAGACAGACGTCCAGAAAGAAAAAGGCCTTGAGCCAATTATTTCCTTACACTCAGAAGGGGTGAAATTCAGCCCTATGCAGACAGCCAGGGCAAGGTCTGTGCATCACAGCGGGGTTAAGTGGCACTTCACTGCCCAGGTGCTGGGAGACTTCGGTGGCAGTTTTCCTCCTGGATTGGAACAGCCGGCTGGAATCCTGTGAGGTACAGAGCAGAGAGAGGTTAGGGCCACAACGTTCACCTCAGAGGCTGAGCTTCTGCAGACTTTTGGGATGTTCCCATCTGAGGAGGAGGATTTTGGCCAGCCCCAGCTCAGAGCTTTCAGTCACTTCAACCAGTGATTCTCTGGCACAGTTGATCTAAAGCAGCTGAACTTTTCAGGCCTTGCCCCCATCTCTGACCCCCCCTCGCACCTCGCATTGCCCTCTAACAGACCTGTCCCTTCTCTCGATCCCTGCCAAGCCCAAATACAGAGCCTAGCCCACGCCCCTCCTCTCTTAGACCCTCTCCTCACACGACCCTCCCCTACCTTTGACAGACTGATCCCGGTGCCCTTTACCCAGCTCCCGGAGAAATCATGGCTCCTCAGGACAACCTGGGAGTGGATGGTTCCAACCTCTGTGTGGGGTGCGTGGTTTTCCGTCTAAGCATCACTGAGAGCCAGCACGTCTCAATTTCACAGGACGAGTGAAGTCTAGGAAGCGCTGCACTTCTTGAGGACTTCCAACTTCGCCCCATTTATGAATGGCTTCCACCTTATTTGGATCAATCGTAACATCTTCTGGGGAGAGAATGTACCCTAAAACTCTGTGGAGAGTTGGCTGGAGGTTCCGCTTTTCCAATTCTGTGTTGAGACCGTGCTTCCGAAACCTCTCCAGGTTCGGATGTGCTGCGTGTGCTGCTCTGGGTTCTCCAAAAAGAGACGTATGTCACCCGAATAGATGACACTGTCCCCAAATACATCACTGATGAGTGTTGCAAGGTCAGGGGACCATTAGTTAGCTCAAATAGCATATCAGACCGTTAAAATGTCCATTGTGTGTTTTGAAATCTGTCTTCCATTTGTCTCTTGCCCAAACGAGCCTTAGAATCATAGAATCTCAGGGTTGGAAGGGACCTCAGGAGGTCATCTAGTCCAACCCACTGCTCAAAGCTGGACCAAACCTAACTAAATCAAAAGCTTTGCTAAAGTCCAGAAATGGCACATCCACTGCTTTCCCCTCATCCATAGAGCTGGTTATCTCATCATAGAAGGCAATTAGGTTAGTCAGGCATGACTTGCCCTTGGTGAATCCATGCTGACTGTTCCTGATCACTTTCCCCTCCTTTAAGTGATTCAGAATTGATTCAGGATTCCCTTATGATGAGGTTCAACAAGGACAAGTGCAGAGTCCTGCACTTAGGATGGAAGAATCCCATGCACTGCTACAGACTAGGGACCGAATGGCTGGGCAGCAGTTCTCAAGAAAAGGACCTACGGGTTACGGTGGACGAAAAGCTGAATATGAGTCAACAGTGTGCCCTTGTTGCCAAGAAGGCTAATGGCATTTTGGGTTGTATAAGTGAAATCCTTGCTTAGATTGGAAATCCTTGCAGATGAAGGTTGATGAAACCCTTTGCAGATTTCCTGTGAGCCAACAATTGTGGGATTCACAGCAGAGGGTAATGGTTTCAAATGATCACTTTGTTCAGGAGCTGATTGTCTAAAGAGAGGCGTAGCAGAGTCCCACATTTCTTCATCCCCAAAAGGGCCTGCTCTTAGGACTGGTTTTCATGACTGTATGCAGGGAGATCCAATAATTCTGGTCCCAACAATGCGTAAATACAGGGAAAAGCAACTTTCAACCAAGGTGGTAGGTCAACAGCGCAGTCATAGTCCCGGTCCAGAGGTAACGAGTCCACATTTCTTTCCACGTTATCCATGTAATCTTGGTATTTATCAGGAATGCCACCATTAATCAAACCCTAACCCCTCCCCTTGACCCTCCCAAGCCCTACCCGTTGACCCCTTAGTCCCTCCCACCTGTCACCGAAAGTCCCGCCCCATGGGGGGTTTTAACTCCGCGGTCAAGGAGGCCACATGACTGGAAGCAAGGTGTGTCATGTGACCCCTCTAAGAACTCCTCCCACCACTCTCTACCAATCAGGATGGGTTTCATCCCAGAAGGACCACCCTGAGAGGAGATTTGACCAATCAGGGTGAGTTCCGAGGTGGGGTGACCCATCCAGAAGTGGGTCGTGTGACCCCTCTAAGAACTCCTCCAACCGCCATCTACCAATTAGGATGGGTTTGACCCGATAGGACTGCCCTAAGAGGAGATTTTGACCAATCAGGGAGAATTCCGGGGCAGGGTGACCCATCCGGAAGTGGGCCGTATCACCCCACGAAGAACTCCTCCCAAGGCCCTCTGCCAATCAGAGTACAGCACCATTACCACATAAGTCCCAGCACCGGACAGATGAGGCCATCTCTTACCAAGGACACATGGTTTAGAAATCGTGGGAAGGCTGCTGAGAGGCAACCTGGACTCCTTCACCATCCCCGTGAGAACTTCAGACTGTCTTCATCCCGAGGGTGACCATCAGCGGAGAAAGCGCTACATCAGCAACAGTGCCGAGGAGGAGGAGGAGGAGGGAGTGACTGAGGGGAGCCCTTCGGCCCAGCCATTGATGGATAAACCAGAACCGGAACCCCAAACCCAACTGCTTGTGAGACACCCCAATGAGCATGGTGGCCTCTCTTTGTCCACCCCCTTAGAGGTGGAATGCGATTGAGGCTCAGGGGTGTCACCGGTGGAGAAGGTGAACAGAAAAGACGTCACACAGGTAAATGAATGATTATCATAGAATCATAGAATCTCAGGGTTGGAAGGGACCTCAGGAGGTCATCTAGTCCACCCCCCTGCTCAAAGCAGGACCAAACCCAACTAAATCATCCCAGCCAGGGCTTTGTCAAGCCTGACCTTCAAAACCTCTAAGGAAGGAGATTCCACCACCTCCCTAGGTAACCCATTCCAGTGCTTCACCACCCTACTAGTGAAAACGTCTTTCCTAATGTCCAACCTAAACCTCCCCCTCTGCAACTTGAGACCATTACTCCTTGTTCTGTCATCTTCTACCACTGAGAACAGTCTAGATCCATCCTCTTTGGAACCCCCTTTCAGGTAGTTGAAAGCAGCTATCAAATCCCCCCCTCATTCTTCTCTTCTGCAGACTAAACAATCCCAGTTCCCTCAGCCTCTCCTCATAAATCATGTGCTCCAGCCCCCTAATCATTTTTGTTGCCCTCCGCTGGACTCTCTCCAATTTATCCACATCCTTCTTGTAGTGTGGGGTCCAAAACTTGCTAAGGGTGCAGTCCACACCATCCTCCAGATCGTTAATGAAGTACCTGCGGCAGGGGGTCCGAGCTGGACATGCGAGGGAGGGGTCTTCAGTGCTGCCCCACGGAGCACAGCCCCCGCAGGGCTTCAGGCACCTGGCCCAAGACCCTGATATTAAACAGCTGGACCATGACTTAGGCTGTGATGTCCCCCTGTTGCAAGGGAACAAGGATCAATCAGAGACTCCGACACCCATGAGAACGAAGGGTATTAATGGCACCGGGAGCCAGCAACATTTCCTGCCTATGTCTGAGGGACGGATTCCCCCGCCCAACCCCAAGACGAAATCTTGTCTCTTCTCTAGTGACTTCCATCCCCTCTCCCACCATTGTGGAATGAACTCCTGCCTCCACTCCTCTCAGTCCCCCCGTGAGAACTGTTCTACCTCCCAACCCAGCGGAAATCCAGCTCCGCTCCCCAGAGTCCCCTCAGCCACCCTTGCCCCCTCCAGCTGAGGGGCTGGGAGGCTTTGGGCAGTAGTGCCGGGGGGTGAGAGGAAGTGGACACCTTTCCCCAAGGGATCTCCATGTCCTTAACATGATGCCATGGGCAGTGGCTCTGGTGAATGGGGCACTTATGCAGCCTCTGCTGACTGACTCCTCCAGTTCTCCCAGAGCAGGTGGGGGCTGGGATAACATGATACCAGAGCTCTAGGAACCGGCATGAGGCCCCAAGGGGGATGAAAGGCTCACACAGGTGGCTAGGGGAGTTGGCAGCCCCTAGCATGAGCAATGGCAGCGTGTCATGCTGATGTGATGCCTGTTAGGAAATAGCCTTGCTGGGGAGCTGGGTCTGCCCTGCTTTGAGCTGCTCAGGGGACAAGCTGGCACCGACCAACGGCACCTGTCTGGGGTCACCCTCTCCTTGCTCCCTGGTCAGCGCATGGGGATGGGATGGGAGTGATTTTCAATGGCCTGGAGGTGAAAGGCCCTGGGGGTCTCTCCCCAGGTGACCCCTCTTTGGTTACCTCGTCCTCTAGCAGCTGGCCAGCTTCCCCCAGGATGGAATAGGTCAGCACCAGGCCAGCCTGGCTGACATGGAGGAGGGGGTGGTGGATGGCCAGCAGGCCCGCCTGGAGGAAACTGCTCTTCTGGTCTTCGCTGAATATTTCTCCGAAGACCTAAAACCAAAAGAACCAGAGCCCTTGCAATGGCCCAGAACCAGGCTCCAAATCCCTCGTGTGTCTCACAAGGTGGAAAAGAGTCCTTGGGCAGCCAACCTTTGGGGTCCCATGGACCAGGAACCCCCTTCAGTAGGAGGCTGCAGGCACTGAGGCCTCCAATAGCTCTTATGGAGCAGGATTCACCACAGGCGCCAGGAGATGCTGGGAATGTGTCTGCACGCTCTGGAACCCAGCTCACACAGACAGCCCAGGACCCCTGCTGCTCCCAGCAGCGATAGCTCCTGCAGCTCACCCGCTAGAGGTTCGGGGTCTTTTAGATCTGGTTCATTCCCACGCCTCACCCCATGGACATTCCCAGGAGCCTCACATACTCTGTGGAAATAAGGAGCAGGCTTTTGCCCTGTGTCCATGACACACTCACTGCAGGGGAAGACAGCTCCACACCTGAGCTGCTGCAATGCACCGGCGGAGAGTCCTTACCTCTCCCACCCTGGCCAGGTTTCTATACCCCAGGCACTCGGGGTCATGGAGCTCGTCCCAGCACCACAGGTCTGGGGCCTCTCTGGTGTTGAGCCCTGGGGGAGAAAGACACACCCATTGGGGAGGTTTGACCTTCCACTTTCAGTGCCTGTTTCCTTCTGGGTGCACACTGGCCAGGCTCCTCCTGGCATCCACGGCCCAATGGAATCGCAGGGTCCATGCCAGGCGGGTTAGTACCAGAAGGGGGATTTGTTTCAGCCATCACAGTAATCATGTAACCCTTACAGTCATTGTGCTCTGGGAGTGGGTGCCTGTTCATGGGGGTGTCTAATACTGAGAACCCCCCACACCCACTGAAGTCAGGATCTGGCCCTGGCTACTCGACTGGTGACACCCTACAAGCTTTGTGTCCATCCCCTGTGGTGCCTGCTCCTGCCCCTGCCCTCATGATGGGCTCTTTCCCTCCATGTGTCTCAACAGCTCCGTTCCTGTCCCCTCACGAGCTGGCTGCCCCGTACGGGGGTGGGTTGATTTCCCTGGGCTGGGGGACAGAGCCGGGCTCTGAGATAAAGCAGCCAATTTCCCTGGCACTTTCACACTCATCTCCCTAATTCAGAGAAAGGGGGAGAGAAAGAGTCACCATCTAAGCTGGGGTCGGTCTCAGAGGAGGGGGCTTCTTTCTGTAGGGTCCCAGTGCCCAGCAGAGGGAGTCTCAAAGGAGGGGCCTTGTTTCTATTGGGGTTCCTCTTCCCTGCTACAGCGGGTCTAAGCAGAGAGGCCTTAGTTCTACAGGCGTCCCAATGGCCAGCTGGAGCTAGTCTCCCAGAGGCTCGTTTCCATGGGGTCCCATTGCCCAGCTGGGTTTCTTACCCTCTTCTGAAGCAGGAGCCAGTAAAGCCAATAGATCCCACCCCTGGCATGCCGACTGATGTCACTGGCTGGGTGGGATACACAGAGACCCAGCTGCAGCACTAATTCACCTGCCTTGGAGAAGGTGGAGGAGGTCTGGTGGAAGGAGGAGGAGAGGGGAATCCATCACCATTCTCCCTTCAGCTCCCCAGCGCCCCTGGACCTGAGCTCTGCTCCCATCCCTCTGTAGGAGGCGCTGGGGGAGAGGAGCGAGAACCCTCTTCCTCTCTACCCCCAAGGGAGCTTGGAGCAAAGGGAGCAGGGCAAGGGCCCTCGCTGAGGAGTCGCTGCCTCGCTGCTCCAGAACAACAAGGGCCCTGAGGCCAGGCACGACCCTGCCAGCCAGCGGCCTATGGAACGCAGTCCCTTATGGACCCAGGGGGGACCAATTAGCCAGGGGATGAGGAACTTGACTCTGCAAGATGCTGGGGTCAGAGGTCACTTACGTCAAATCCGGGCAGGGAGGTGGCAAACTGGAGCAGGGCCGCGCTGGTCTGGACGGCCCTGGCTCTCTCCTGGGTGTTGTTTGACAGGAGAGAGCGATGGACATGCTGCGGGAGAAGGAGGCAGGGGAGGGTCAGCGGGCAGGCGTACATGCTCTACAAACCAGCCTCTCCCCCTCCCCAAGGGGCTCAGACTTTGTGCTCAGGGTGGAGTAGCCGAGCCCTGGTCGCAGAGCTTGAAAAGGGGGTTCATGACACTGCCCATGTCTTGCTGGGCACAAGCTCCTTGTCTCTCCAGGATGGGACAATGGCCAGTCTTGGGGCTGGTCTATTTGCTCTGAACCCCTGATCCATGAACAGCACATCAGGAACAAGGCACATGCCCTGGACCCCAGACCCAACTTGCAAAGGCCTCGGTACGATGGATGGAACAGCCCTGAGGACAATCCCTCCGGGAACTGCAGTGTCCCTAGGACATAAGAGCTGATTCCCTGAGGCTCCTCCTGTATCTCAGGGTCTCCCTACTGAGAAGCCAGTGACTTTTCTCTGAGGCCCATGTCCTGCATCTCACAGAGGTTTCAGTCTCTCAGGCCCCAGCCAGCCCTGGTGCTCCCTGTTAGTGCTCAATGCAACCGTGCAAAGCTGTGACTGACAGTCCCAGCTCCTTCCCCCTGCACTGGCAGCTCTGGGAAAGTGTGGCCGGCTGGGTCCAAGCTGGGAGGATACAATGGAAACGTGGCTCTTCTAGTCTCTCCTTTGCTGCCCTTCCACAGGGTTCAGCGGCAATTCCACCCCAGACTGTCCCATTCTACTCACCTCCAGGAGGTGCTGCAGCTTCTCCATGGTGGGGGTCTCTGTCAGAAGGCCCCTGAGCAGGATGTCCAGGCTCTGCGAATAATGGATGTACAGAGCCTGCAAAAAGAGGGAGCACCCGTCAGTCATGGGACATGGGGCTACACCAGTCAGGGGACAATTAGGAGGATTCTCCAGGAGCCCTGGCAAGACTCAGAATGCACATCCTGGCCTCTCCCATTCACATCACTCCAGGGACACTTAGCAAGAGTTCACGGCCGGATGCCTGCTGCCTCGTCAATCCTTGCTCTTAGCAGTTCTCTGTGCAGGGCCTGCTACCCAGCAGAGTATGGGCCAGGCAAACTGCAATGGGTGGGAAGTAGGAGAATGAGGAGAGGAGGGAAGGTCTGGGATCAGCCATGGAGGGGTAACGCAATCCCCTCTGGAGGGAAGGGGCCCCGCTGCCAGTTTGTCCCAGGCCTGTTCCCAGCTCTGCCCACCCCTCCCCTAGTCTCAGCAGCTCCATCAAAGCGAGGGAGCAGGGACCAGAGCCTGCTCCTGCTCCTGGGCCAGAGAAGTAGGATCAGGACCTACCCGGAAGTGTGTGGTGTCCTGCCCAGTGCCCAGGCTGCACATCCTGTTCAGAAGAGCCCGCAGGAGGCGAGATTCTAGCTCCAGGGCGAGCGGTGGCTTCAGTTTGCTGGCAGGAGAGAGGAGCCCATGTTACACTTTGCAGCACCAGCGTGGCACTGGCACTGCCATGGCCATGGCCCCCTCCCCCGCAGTGATCCCCTCCCTACGGCCGCTGTAACGTTCCTGGAGTGAAATCAACGACCCAGACAGGAAAGAGGGGACGCTCCTGCCTCCTCTGCTGGGGGATGGGAACAGCCACAGTCGGGTGGAACCTAGGCAGGGGTGGAGCTGTGACTCCCGGCTCTGGGCCAGGTCAGCACCAGGGTTAGGGCAGCTGGATGGGAGGATCCTGGTACCTGAGACTGCAAACTGCGGCCATGGAGCTGGGCATGATGGAGCTTGGCTCTGACGGACAAGGGAGATTTTCAATCAGCTCCTGGGAGACCCCAAGGAAACAAAACTGCATGTGAGACTCATGCCCTGCAGACGCACTGGCACTTCCCCGGGAGGAGCCCCAAGTGCTCTGCAGAAACAGCCAGTGTCACCCCCACCCCCAACCAGCTGGGCCCCCCATTCCTCCCATCCATCAAACTTCCTTCCCCCTCTCCCCCCACAACTCCGCCCTCCCCTCCCCCACTGCCAGCTCCCCATCAGTGTCACAATTATCCCCTTCCCTGCTCCCCAGCGCTCCGCCCCGGGACCCCCCGTCTTCTGCTTCCTACTCCGGCCCCACTAACGCTTCCTCCCATGTCCGGCTCCCATGCCCCAGGGCCGGGCACGGGCTCCCACTCACCGCAATGCTCTCCACGAGGGCCGCTTTGGAGACCGGGGGCTCCAGGGTGTCCCGCCCCTGCTTCTGTGCCGAGAAGCAGAGACGCGGCACAGCGTGGAGGAAGCGGAGCTGTTCAGCCCTGTCCGCCACCAGCTAGGAGTGGGGTGGTGGGAGAGAGAGAGACAGCCTGTTACATAGGGACCTCCCCGCCCAACCCAAACCAGCTCCAGGGCTCAGGACCTCCATGGGGTTGGACAGAGAAAGCCGCCCCCTTCCCGAAACCAGTGTCGCCCTGCACAGACATGGGGTTGGAACTGGGACAGTGTCTGCGGGGAGCAGAAACCTTGGCCTGTGTGGGACAAATGTCCCCACTTTGGGGTGCCAGATAACAGAGGAGATGTGTCCCCCCATTGGGGGTGAGGGATTCTCTGGGACAAGACCCCCCTGACTGGGTGGGGATGGAACAAGGAGCAGGACAGACTCGGTGGCAGCGCAGCTGGGGGATTTTTGTACCTCAGCTCTGCCCTGGAGGTGCTGCTGGATCACCGTGATGGGGGACAAATCCTCCTCCTCCTCCTCCTCCTCCTCCTCAGGCCATGACACCTGGGCACTGGGGGTGTCTGCACCAGGGAGGGAAGGAGAAAGTTTAATCCCTTCTGCTGCTGGGGGGATGCAGTGGACAGAGAAGGCTCCACGTTTCCCCTTTCTCTGTAAGGAGCCCCATGGCGGCGAGGGCCCCACCCTGCCCCTCCCAGAGACGCCCTCAGCCCCATCAGCCTCAGGGCCCCGTAGCAGTCAGCGCCCCCCCCCCCCAACATGATCAGGGGAGGCTGGAGCTCCCCGACTCCGCCCAGCATCCCCTGCCTTGGGGCGTGGCTGTGCCACCCCCACTGGTGTTAGTGGGGCTCACGTGGGTCAGTCCCGGCGCCTTGGTGAGCCGATGGGCACAGGGTGTTACTAGTCCCCCACTGCCCCAGTCCTCCTCCCTTTCCCCTGGGTCTCTCCTCACCTCCAAAGAGGGAGCCTAGCAACACAGGGCTGCCAGACCCCACGGAGGAGCTGCTGGCCCTGCAGGAGAATACAGAGCTGCTGGTGTTTGTCCCGCAGTTGCTCAACTCCTGCTCTGGGCTGGGAGGAGGCGCCGCAGGTGCCAGGGTGGGGCAGGCAGGAGGCTCCTCCATGGCCAGGGTGGGGCTGGCGGGAGGCTCCGCAGTTGCCAGGGTGGTGCTGGCGGGATGCTCCTCTGGGGCCAGGGTGGTGCTGGCGGGAGGCTCCTCTGGGGCCAGGGTGGTGCTGGCGGGAGGCTCCTCTGGGGCCAGGGTGGTTGGCGGCTCCTGCTGGGCCCTGGGCGCAGCTCCTGGCTCCTTGGCTTCCTGCAAAGGAAGCCCCAGAGCTGCCATCCCCGGCTCCTGCCCTCCCCTGGCTCTCTCCTCCACAGCTGAACATGGGGCCACCTCCGTTTCATCCCAGAAGGTGCCGCAGGGTCAGCTAGAGGAGCTGCTGTCTTCCGCCTCCTCCAGCAGGCGAAGCAGCTCCTCTCTTTCCCCTGGCCACGAGCCTCTTCCCCGCCCGCGGGAACAGAGGGGCTGCTCTCCACCTGGGCAGGCTGGCTGATGTCTTCTTCTGGCTGTGGAGCCACCTGCCCGGCCTCCCTCCTGATCATCTGCCTGATTCGCTCCATCCTGGAACTGAGTGGGGAGCAGCCATGAGTCTGGCTTCAAAGCAGCCTCTCATTAACGAGCCTGCCTGCTCCCCTGCCCACCTCCCCTCTGCTGAGGCAATTTCTCCTCCCGACACATCCCACTGCAGGGCACAGGAACCCTCAACCTGGTGAACAAACCCTGACAAGGAACGGGCTGGGAGTCCTAGTGATGGGATATTCCCACCACACTGGGGATGGCTCTGGAGAACTCCACTTACTTACTCTAGATCAGATGGAGCAGAATGGCAGATGCTCAGGGTTGCTCCTCCCTTCACCCTCCTCGATCTCCGCACCCAGGTGGCCGGCAACGGGTGCCGCTCAATGCCCTGCCAGCAGGGCAAGGGGTAGAGTCCAGAGATTGAAACTGGCTGTGAAAACAATACAATGCCACTAGCGGAACGCTCCTGGGACACTCCATAGCTGTACCTGGGGCCATCTCCATTTGGGCCCAGAAGGTGCCTCAGGGTCAGCTAGGGGAGCTGGGGTCTTCCTCCTCCTCCAGAAAGCCAGAGCTGGCAGTGCCAGCAGGACTCAATTACCAGTCTCCCTGGCTCCGAGTGGGACCTGTTGTAGTGACTGACGGATTTGCTCCTTGTCCCCCATCCAAAGCCAATAACACATCTCTGGGTTGGCAGTCATGAGTTAGACCTTCTCAGCACCCCTGTGTCTCCCGCAGCCCTCAGCTGTTCCTTGGATTGCGGTGGCTTGGACGGTAACAGGAGTGGATATTGTTACTGGCTCACTG
This sequence comes from Mauremys reevesii, assembly GCF_016161935.1. NCBI lineage: Eukaryota > Metazoa > Chordata > Testudines > Geoemydidae > Mauremys > Mauremys reevesii. Next base: position 210,798 of record NW_024100881.1, on the reverse strand, counting down.
GGTGGTTCTAGCCAATGAGGGTCTCAGTCTAGCCTCAGAGGCCCACACTCCGAGACACTACAGGTCAGGGTGGATTGATTTCATTCCAAATGGTTTGTAGTTGTATTTTTGAGTTATTTTCCTAATGAGGGATTGATTCTCATGAAATTCTTAGTGGTGGCCGATGACACAACACGGAGCAATGGTCTCAAGTTGCACTGTGGAAGGCTTAACTTGGCTATTAGGAAACACTACTTCACTAGGAGGGTGGTGAAGCCCTGGAATGGGTTCCCTATGGAGGTGGTGGAATCTCCATCCTTACAAGTTTTTAAAGGTCAGCTTGACAAAGCCCTGGCTGGGATGATGAAGTTGGGGTTGGTCCTGCCTACAGCAGGGGGTTGGACTAGATACCTCCTGAGGTCTGTTCCAGCCCTAGTCTTCTATGATGCTAGGAATAGGGATCCATTCAAACATGTTGACTTGCTGGTTTTGCAGGATACAAAAAAACAAAAAGGTTGACTGAACCATTTGTTTTCATTTCAAACAAACTGAGGTAAAGAAGAATCTCTAGTTCGTGCACTGAACTGATTGTTCCTGCTCATAACGTCCTTCCAGATTTTAGAAGTAGTAGCTCACACCTCCTCCTCTCTAGCCTTTATTCATATTTTACAAGGGGAAAAGAAGCCTTCATCCTTTTTCAACTCCCAATCAGTTTCTTACATTTGAATGAAGTAGCTGCATCAACTGGAATGAAGAAAATATTCTTTCTGCACCCGCAGAAGAGGCTAGTGCTGCCAAAGTCTGGCTGAGTGTTTCAATAACTTCTGGACTCCCAGGTGCTTAGGCAATGACTTCCAACAGTTCAGTGCTTTGACTTCCTCTGACACTTGGCAGCAAACATGAACTTCTTCATATATGTAGTTATTTAAATTACTTTAATAGGCTGGAGCAACTAGAGGCCTTAACATCACTTGTCATCATTTCAAATTTTATACTGGATAAGTTTAAAAAAACAACAACACTTTTTCAATATAAATTTAAAAAACCCAGTTTAAATAAAAATAAAATCTCTTTTGGGGGTAGGGGGGTTGGGTAGTGAAAAAGCCACTGATTGGTCTTGCCCTTGATTTTAGAAGAACTACTTCATCTGAGAGAATCAGAAACTGCTTGTATTCTAGTCAAGGAGAGGAGGCAGCAAAATTCATCCTAGCAGTAATCTGTTGGGCCTTATTTGCTCAGTCTTAAACAAACAAGTGTGCAAAACTCTAGCTAGTCTCTTTTATGTAGGCCCAGCTAAGAGGTGGTGGGAGGGGCAGGAATGCTGTCTCCGTCCCGGATCCAGTAGCAATTGCACAGGATATTGCCACAAAACCTACATTTTACTGCCAAACTCTCTAAGCCAGTCCTCTTCTGTGCTTCCTGGTTTCTAAGTTTCAAATCCACAAAACCTTCCCCTTGACAGTCACTGCCCAGGTGGTGCAGCAGGCAGAGGAACCTGAGCAGTAACATTGTGACACCAGAGGTAACTCAGCCACCTGTCGCTCCCCAACTCCACTAACCCTGAGCAAAAACCCGAAGCCTGAGCCCTGCCTTGGGCATCGCTCCCACGGAAACCTGCAGGCTCATTTACTGACTTATGCAAATCACCTGTGGAGAGTTAGCACTGACTGGCTGAATTCACTCTCAAGTCACAACGCCCTTCAGCTTACAGCACGAATGGAAGGGACACAGGGTGGAAATCAGGCTTTTCTGGTGGCCCGTTTTCCAATTGAGAAGAAGGGACCAGAGGGAAGGAGGAAGAGGGAAGCAAAATGGCCACATTCCAAACGCCAACAGCGAGTCACAGATTAATTCCAAGCCCAGAGGAAACCACTGTCGTCTGACTTTGTTTCACTTCGGCCATAGAATGTGCCTCAAAATAATTCCCATAGGAATTAGAGCAGGTTTTTTAGTAAAACAGCCAAGTTTGATTTTAAAAGAGGCCAGTTGTGGAAAATCCAGCACAACCCTCAGTGAATTGCTCCAAACTCTGATGTTAAAAATGCTCCTCACCTTATTTCCAATGTGTATTGGTCTAGCTTCAACTTCCAGCCATTATCTGCTCATAACCTTTATCTGGTAAAGGGAAGATGGAGGCTTGCTGCAGCAAGGCTACAGGGCTCTGCGAGGTTCCCCCTGCCCCGCATCCTTGTCCTGCCTGGCTGTTGGCAAGGGAGCTCTGTGAGGTCACAGACGCCTCACTCATAGAATCAGAGACTATCAGGGTTGGAAGGGACCTCAGGAGGTATCTAGTCCAACCTCCTGCTCAAAGCAGGACCATTTCCCAACTAATTGTCTTTGCTCAATGGGCTGAGTTCCTGCCAAAAGCTTTTGTGAAGTCACTGCCACACCCACCTTTCCCTGGCAGGCCTGACCTCTGCCCCTGGCCAGCCCAGCTGGATGTTTGAGCTGCACCCCGGATCACCCCACTTGCTCATTATTGATTCTGGGGAGCAAGCAGGCTACCCAGTAAAACAGCAGAGTCTGTTCCACACCCCACACTGAGTTTTTCATAGAGGCTGTGAAACAATTGTTGTGAAACAATTCACTCTCCTAATGTGGACTCTATTTCAGGGGCTATGAAATTTCACACTCTTAGCACCCAATTAGGCCCAATTGCTTATAATTCACTAAAAGGCACCTTCCCAACCAGTTATGATGGTAGGACACCAGGAAACAGAGACTCCACCTCTCCCCTGGGTAATTTCTTCCAGTGGCTAGTCTCCCTCGCTGTCATAATTACATTGGAAATTGACAACCTCTGATAAGGGCCCAATTTATGACAATCTTTTAAATAATTTAAATAGAAGAGAAAAAATAACATTCAGTAGAACATGTTCACTGCCAAGCTTTTCAGACAGTTGCATCACTGATGTGATAGCTAAGGCCCCGGAAGCAAAGCTAGCTGAAATGCTAACCCAGCTTTGGGCAGCAGTAGCTTCCTTGAAAGGTGCAGAAAATATTGTCTTCCTTTCAGTTTATTCAAATCGTTCAGTTCAATCGACTAATTTGTTGAAATTCAAGAAAGCCATTGGGAAGTCACAAAACAGGGAAACTTGTTTTCCTCCCTCAATCTATGGATAAAAACTAGGGGATAGATCTACTGGTTCATCAATCTAGAAACATGTGGAGACAAGAATGTATCATTTCTGTTCACGAACAGCACAGCAAATTGCCTTTGTTTAAGAAATCTGTTAGTTTGAAATGCAAAACATTTTGATACAACTTCTTTCTTATGCTTCTGTTTCTAGCTCTGGCATGGCCTTGCTGTGTGACCAAAGAGAGGTCACTTCTTTTCTCTTTCCCTCGGTATCCTGGGGGAAGGAGAAAGTTCTCTCAGTCCTAGCAGGAGAGAGATTTGAGCAAGTCAGGTGCATTAGGGTCCTCGTGCTCTAAAGGACAATGGGCGATTGTTGTTTGGGGCAAGAATCCCGACGGATTTGTTACTTGTCCCCCAACCAAAGTCATGAGTTAGACATTCTCAGCAACCCTCTGTCTCCCGCAGCCCTCAGGTGTTCCTTGGATTAGGGAGGCTTGGATGCTAAGAGAACTGGAATTATTTTACTGGCTTCTTGGGTGTTACTAGCCCATGAGGGTCTCAGTCTGGCCCCCTAGGCCCACACCCCAGACACTAAAGATCAGGATGGGTTGATTTCACTCAAAGTTTTGTGTATTTGCATTTTTGAATTATTTTCCTAAAGAAAGATTGATTCTCATGAAATCTTAGAGCTGGCAGATGACAGAACAAGGAGCAATGCTCTCAAGCTGCAGTGTGGAAGGCTTGGATATTAGGAAAAACTTTTTCCCTAGGAGGGTGGTGATGCCTTTGAGTCTGCTAGGATAGAGTCCCCTATCTTGTATCTATATCTAAAGCCTATATTTTTTCTTACCTTCTACACAGATGACAACGTCTTTGAAACAAATTCCACACGGGAATGACAAACACACGCACAGAATCTCCTGCACACCAATGTCTCTTGGTCCTCGGCGAGAGACCGCGAGCTGGAGGCTTGCTGCAGCAAGGCTACAGGGCTGTCTGAGGTTCCCTCTGCCCCGCATCCCTGTCCTGCCTGGCTGTTGGCAAGGGAGCTCTGTGAGGTCACAGACGCCTCATCATCTTTGCCCAATAGGCTGAGTTCCTGCCAAAGGCCTTTGTGATGTCACTGCCACACCCACCTTTCCCTGGCAGGCCTGATGTCTGCCCCTGGCCAGCCCAGCTGGGTGTTTGAGCTGCAGCCCGGATCACCCCACTTGCTCATTATTGATTCTGGGGAGCAAGCAGGCCGCCCAGTAAAACAGCAGGGTCTGTTCCACACCCCACACTGAGCTTTTCATAGCGGTTATGAAACAATTCGATCTCCTAATCTGGCCTCTATTTCACAGGCTATGAAATTTCACACACTTTGCACCATATGAAGCCCAATTGCTTGTAAGTCACTAAAAGGCACCTTCCAGAATGACAGGCAGTTGTGACGTGAGGACACCAGGAAACAGAACCTCCACCTCTCCCCTGGGCAATTTGTTCCAGTGGCTAGTCTCCCTCACTGTCAAAAATGTGTGCCTAGATCTCATTTGAATTTCTCTGGCTTCAGCTGGCAGCTGTTGATTCTTGTTATGCCTTTTCTGGCTAGATCGAATTAGCCCTGCCCCATGAAATCCGATCTCCCCGTCAGGGGCGGCTCTAGGATTTCCGCCACCCCAAGCAGGGCAGCACGCCGCGGGGGGGTGCTCTGGCGGTCGCCGGTCCCGCGGCTCCAGTGGACCTCCTGCAGATGTGCCTGCGGAGGGGCCGCTGGTCCCGCGGCTCGGGTGGACCTCCCGCAGGCATGCCTGCGGATGCTCCACCAGAGCCGCAGGACCAGCGGCCCCTCCGCAGGCATGTCTGCGGGAGGTCCACCAGAGCCGCCTGCCGCCCTCCCACGGGCCGCCGCCCCAAGCGCGCGCTTGGTGCACTGGGGTCTGGAGCCGGCCGTGCTCCCCGTCCTGCTGGACCCCCCAGCCAGGAGAATCCAGCAGGGGCCTCCTAGCTGTTTCTCTGCCCGGCTGGGGACAGGACTTCCTCTCCGTGGGGATATCAGACGCACCTGCAGAGGCAATGCAGAAGTGAGTGCGCTGCATCAGCCCGGCGTTGGGCTCAGGGCTTTGGCCTTGGCAGTTCTGCTCCAGTCACGTCTCTGGGTGCCTGGACTCAGAGCTTCTGGCCCCCTGTGGCTGCAGCCAGTGCTGGGGCACTGGGCTCAGGACTTTCATGCCCCTCCCAACTCCTGCTGGTGCTCTGGGTGCCTGGGCTCGGGGCTTCTGCCCGGCATCTGGAGCAAGAGCTCGAGGCTTCCCTTGCAGGTCCTTCTGGGGCTCAGGGGTCCATTTCTCTTGATGTCCCGAAAATGGTAGGAGCCGAGGTGCTCCCAAGTAGTCGGTAGGAGCTGAGGTGCTGCCAACAGCAGGGACCCACCTAAACAATGCTGTGACCGCCCCACAACAACCTCTGAACTCTCTCATTCTCCCAGTTTGGTCAGGACCCCCATGGTTACAATACCAGGAAATGTCAGATGGAAATATCGAAATGGTGACGATGGTCAATTTCAAGGCCAGAGGTTTGTAAACTAGTCAAAGTGAGCCCTGAATGTGGTAGGGACCTGGCTGTTATGGAGGCCCGAGCAGGTTTTCACTCCCAGTTCTCCTGAAAGGCCGTGGAGAATTCCTGCTGCCTGAGAAACTTCCCAGAATAAGCTACCAGGACTGGGAGAAAATGAAGGAAACCAACGAAAGCCTGAGCTAGGATGGAGAGCATTGATCCAAGTCGTGTTTGAACCCCTCCACCCCCACCTGCCTGCCTGTGGTGAAACAGCAAGAGGGGCACTGATTTCCAGTCGTTAACTTGCTACCGACCGTGGGCTTCAGCACAAGCCGTACAGCCCATACTCTGAACTCTTGGATAAACAGCAAAGCTGGCTTTTCCGAAACCTTTCCCCCCAGTGCCCTGCATCCACTTGGGATTGTGCCCAGCAGAGGCTGGTGGAGGGAGGAAGGAGAGGAGGCCATGCAAATGTTGTGGCATCTGCACAACCCCCCAGACACACACAGCAATGCAGGGCGTAATATCCAGGACAGTAAATTATTTGGCCATAACCTACCAAATCCTCAGTGTTGAAAGTCCAATTTCTCTAGAAAACAATGGGAGGGAGGGGTTAGGGAGTTGCAGTAACCACCTGGACTTCCGGTCTCTGGCCAGGCACATCCCCCTCTCCAGAGTTTTCACTGCTATCGTCTCCAAACTGGTCCTCCTGATCTAATGTGAGTCACATCCTGGCCTTTAGGGACATTGGCAGGATCTTCCCTGTTCCCAGCTGCAGCATCACCCTCGTTATCCTGCCTGATAAGGATCCCGCCAGGGATCAGCTAAATGGCATGTGGCAGGACAGGCGCTTTGCTGAGGGCCCTTGATAGCGCACAATCGAGATCTGAATCGGACGGGCACGTGCAGGTGCATTTCCTGATTTTTTACTGTACTCCTGGACACTCTCATGCTGCTGCTGCAAATGTTCCTTCTCGCTCAGCGCCGAGCAGCAGAATGCTCCTTGCCCTTTGGCTGTGCGACATCCAGACGTCTAGTCCTGCTGCTCTGAAAGAAACCGTCTTCACAGCTCTAATCCTGGCAGATATTGATTAAAATCTTCCCCTGCTCCTCTAAGTGTATTTGTGATTGGACGTGCTTCTTGCTAGGGGGGATTTTCAGACAGATGAACTGCATAAAACAGAGGAAAAGACAAAAAGAACCATCAACATGTCTAAGAAACCGAACAATATTTGAAGACCATATATTGGTGTCTAACGACCTCCTGCTGCCGGGACACGCAACTGGTATTTTAACGACACACTCACCCTACCTGTGCCTGACCTAAAATTCAGGAGGCATAGCTTAGTGGTTTAAGCATTAGCCTCTTAAACCCCATGTTGTGAGCTCAATCCTTGAGGTGGCTGTTTGGGGCAAAATTCTGTCTGGGGATTGGTCCTGCTTTGACTAGTAGGTTGGACCAGATGACCTCTTGAGGTCTCTTCCAACACTAATATTCTATGAATTCTGTTTTCTCATGTTGGCAGAACAAATAAACCCCAGCTCCCATTACACAATCCATTTGATTTCAAGAAAGACATCTCTATCTTGCAACAAGTTTCAACATTACAGGGAAAAGACTAAGGTGAGTGGTCTATTTTTCTTTCAGTTCTAATACTGAAGGAGATCTCCAAAATCCATTCTGTCTACCAAGAGAAAAGATTGTTTTTCTGCTCTCAAAGTGCTGATGCTTTTGACCCCAAAATGTTGTCTTCATTTTCTCTCACAAAATAACTTGCATGAAATGGGACCAACTGCCTAAACTATCCTGAACGCTGCATGTCAGAGTTTGGGAATATCAGGATCGATCATCACCTGGTGTCACTTGTCACGGATCCATCAGCATCAGCAGAACGACGGTGATTTATACCAACCGAGTGTCTGGTCCATTGTGCTGTACTGAGTTAAAAGATTTCATATGCTGTGCAAATCAAGATGAAAATCATCTGTTTAAAATTACTTCTTGGTTTCAAAGAATCTTGTTTAATGGAGGTTTTTTTCCCCCTAAAAATGTGTTTCATTTATTTGAATATCAAACATTTTCATTTAAAATTTCCCAGAGCGGGTTTTGTGCTGGTGAAATATTCCCAGTCGACAGCTCTGGAGAGAGAAGATTGTGAAAAAAGACAGTACAGTATGGAATGGGCTTCCCCAGTGCACCATTCTCTGCCCCCATGGAAGCTCTCATGGGTTCGGGGTGGATACACACCGACAGTGGAATGAAATCTCTCTTGCATAGTTGAGTTTTCTTCTTAGTTTGAAGCGGGAGAAGGAACAGGAACTTCTGGACCCAGCTAGCTTCCAAAGGAACCATCTTTCTTGATGCTGTTTGACCTGCAATTCATTGTGGCCCTTTAGGTAGAGATCAGTGGGTATTCTCGAGGAAGCTGCTTTATGACTCTGCTAAAGAACTATCTTCTGAGAAGGACAGGCTGGTCCTCCCACTGTCTCCACTCACTCACGGTAAATTATAGAGATTTGTAGCTGTAGGTTGTACAGGATGATAAGATACTGCATATGAGCATGGGAGAGAGGGAGATGTTTTACTTAGTATTCATTGGGGTCCTTTCCTTTGGAGGTGGAAGCTTTTCCAAACTCACTTGCTGCCTCTGCTTCCCCACTGCAGAAATCCAGTTTTCGGCTGTGCAAGAAGCCAGAGCAGGAATGAGGGTCTCACCCATGGTTTTAATTCAGCTCTCGCTGCTTAACTTTGCTCTTCATTCATATCTCCTCAGTTAATATACAGTGAACCAGTGTGAACGTAATCTTATTGATTTCAACAAGAATGCTGGTTATTGAACTTGTCAGAGTTTATTCCTAGTTTGTGATTTTAATTGACTTCTTATAAATAGCCTAGCTCCGGGTTTAGTTATAGAAAGGTGCTAGAGTGCTAATATGAGGCTTAAATCTACCACTCCAAGCACCCCCCGCCATAGATCAGGTGGCTGTGGTGACACCTGGCCTTTTAATCATAGAATCTCAGGGTTGGAAGGAACCTCAGGAGGTCATCTAGTCCAACCCCCTGCTCAAAGCAGGACCAAACACAACTAAATCATCCCAGCCAGAACTTTGTAAAGCCTGACCTTAAAAACCTCTAAGGAAGGAGATTCCACCACCTCCCTAGGTAACCCATTCCAGTGCTTCACCACCCTACTAGTGAAAAAGTTTTTCCTAATGTCCAACCTAAACCTCCCCCTCTGCAACTTGAGACCATTGCACCTTGTTCTGTCATCTTCTACCACTGAGAACAGTCTAGATCCATCCTCTTTGGAACCCCCTTTCAGGTAGTTGAAAGCAGCTATCAAATCCCCCCTCATTCTTCTCTTCTGCAGGCTAAACAATCTCAGTTCCCTCAGCCTCTCCTCGTAAGTCATGTGCTCCAGCCCCCTAATCATTTTTGTGGCCCTCCGCTGGACTCTCTCCAATTTATCCACATCCTTCTTGTAGTGTGGGGCCCAAAACTGGACACAGTACTTCAAATGAGGCCTCACCAGTGCTGAATAGAGTGGAATGATCACATCCCTCGATCTGCTGGAAATGCCCCTACTTATACAACCCAAAATGTCATTGGCCTTCTTGGCAACAAGGGCACACTGTTGACTCATATTCAGCTTTTCGTTCACTGTAACCCCTAGGTCCCTTTCTGCAGAACTACTGCCCAACCATTCAGTCCCTAGTCTATAGCAGTGCATAGGATTCTTCCGTCCTAAATGCAGGACTCTGCACTTGTCCTTGTTGAACCTCATCATATTTCTTTTGGCCCAATCCTCTAATTTGTCTATGTCCCTCTGTATCCTATCCCTACTCTCCAGCGTATCAACCACTCCTCCCAGTTTAGTGTCATCTGCAAACTTGCTAAGGGTGCAGGCCACACCATCCTCCAGATCGTTAATGAAGATATTGAACAAAACCAGCCCCAGCACCGACCCTTGGGGCACTCCACTTGATACCGGCTGCCAACTAGACATGAAACCATTGATCACTACCCATTGAGCCCGACCATCTAGCCAGTTTTCTATCCACCTTACCGTCCATTCATCCAGCCCAGACTTCTTTAACTTGCTGGCAAGAATACTGTGGGAGACTGTATCAAAAGCTTTGCTAAAGTCCAGAAATAGCACATCCACTGCTTTCCCCTCATCCACAGAGCCGGTTATCTCATCATAGAAGGCAATTAGGTTAGTCAGGCATGACTTGCCCTTGGTGAATCCATGCTGACTGTTCCTGATCACTTTCCCTTCCTTTAAGTGGTTCAGAATTGATTCCTTGAGGACCTGTTCCATGATTTTTCCAGGGACTGAGGTGAGACTGACTGGCCTGTAGTTCCCTGGATCTTCCTTCTTCCCTTTTTTAAAGATGGGCACTACATTAGCTTTTTTCCAGTCATCCGGGACCTCCCCCGATCGCCATGATTTTTCAAAGATAATGGCCAATGGCTCTGCAGTCTCATCGGCCAGCTCCTTTAGCACCCTCGGATGCAGCGCATCTGGCCCCATGGACTTGTGCTCGTCCAGCTTTTCTAAATAGTCCTGAACTACTTCTTTCTCCACAGAGAGCTGGTCACCTCCTCCCCATACCGTGCTGCAGAGTGCAGCTGTCTGGGAGCTGACCTTGTCTGTGAAGACAGAGGCAAAAAAAGCATTGAGTACACTAGCTTTCCCCACATCCTCCGTCACTAGGTTCCCTCCCTCATTCAGCAAGGGGCCCACACTTTCCTTGACTTTCTTCTTGTTGCTAACATACCTGAAGAAACCCTTCTTGTTACTCCTAACATCTCCGGCTAGCTGCAACTCCAAGTGTGATTTGGCCTTCCTAATTTCACTCCTGCATGCCTGAGCAATACTTTTATACTCCTCCCTGGTTATTTGTCCAATCTTCCACTTCTTGTAAGCTGTTTTTTTATGTTTAAGACGAGCAAGGATTTCACTGTTAAGCCAAGCTGGTCGCCTGCCATATTTACTTTTCTTCCTACACATCGGGATGGTTTGTTCCTGCAACCTCAATAAGGATTCTTTAAAATACAGCCAGCTTTCCTCGACTCCTTTCCCCGTCATGTTATTCTCCCAGGGGACCTTGCCCATCAGTTCCCTGAGGGAGTCGAAGTCTGCTTTTCTGAAGTCCAGGGTCTCTGTTCTACTACTCTCCTTTCTTCTTTGTATCAGGATCCTGAACTCGACCATCTCATGGTCACTGTCTCCCAGGCAGGGGCGGCTCTACGTTTTTGGCCGCCCCAAGCAGTCATGCGCGGGAGGCGCCCCGGAGCCGCGGACCTCCCGCGGGCATGACTGCAGAGGGACCGCTGGTCCCGCGTGGCTCGGCTGGACCTCCCACGGCTGCGGACGGTTCGCGGGTCCGGCGGCTCCGCTTGAGCTGCCGCAGTCATGCCTGCGGGAGGTCCAGCCGAGCCGCGGGACGAGCGCCCCCTCCGCAGTCATGCCTGCGGCAGGTCCGGTCATCCCGGGGCTCCGGTGGACCTCCCGCAGGCCCAGCCTGCCACCCCCCCCCCGGCCGCAGAGGACGCCCCCCAGATTTTGCCACCCTAGGCACCAGCTTGTTTTGCTGGTGCCTAGAGCCGCCCCTGCTCCCAGGTTCCCATCCACTATTGCTTCCTCTACTATTTCTTCCCTGTTTGTGAGCAGCAGGTCAAGAAGAGCTTTTCCCCTAGTTGGTTCCTCCAGCACTTGCACCAGGAAATTGTCCCCTACACTTTCCAGAAACAGATGATTTGTCTGCTGTGGGACCGCTCCCCTCAACCCCTGCACCCTGTCCTCAGGCAGGCTGGGGTCTGTCCCACAGGGGGAGAGGCTCAGCTGCCCCAAAGAGGGGTCAGTATACAAGCAGTGTACAGAGCCAGGATGGGATGGTGGCAGCCAGCACCACATGGTGCCCCCTGTTGAGCGCTGATGCTTCTCCCCAGCGCTTCTAACCAGTCAGCGCACAGGGCCCAATGTCTGTCACAATCCCCTAGTGAGCCAGTGTTAGCCCCTAGTGAGCCAGTGTTAGCCCCTAGTGAGCCATATGAAATAGAGTTTTCCTGAGCCAGTCATTCTCAGACTGGGTACTCCCCAGGGTGTGACCAACACAGCAACACTGCCTGAGTCTGCTGAGAGCCTGAGCCCATTGCAGGCAGAGGGGGAGCTGCCCCCTGTATTTAAGTGGAGCACTGTTTCCCAACCCACTGCCTGGGGGCAGGGCTTTGCCAGCCCCACCCCAGCAGCTATAGCCTGGGAGCTGGGGATAGTGCTGGGGCAACCCCTGCCACGCTGGGGGAGGGGGCATCCCTGCTGCTGTCTCCTCCACCCCATCTGGCTCAGCCATGGAGTTTCCTTTAAAGTCAATATTGAATAAAGCAGCTGAGTGGTCCCTGGTGCCACCTCCCCTGGGCTGGGCATGGGAACAGAAGGAGCAGACACCGCCCCCCTCCCTCAGTGAGAGAGGGAGGGGAATGGGGCTATAAAGAGAGGGGCTGGGAGCTGAGATCCCATCATTGGGAATCCAGTGTGAGCATCTGTCAGTGAGTGACAGCACCCCCTGCTCCTGCCCCATGGAAATACTGGTGAGTCCTCCCTGACCCCCACCTCCTCCTGCCCCATAGAAACCCAGGTGACTCCTCCCTGCCCCCCAACTACTCCTGCCCCATAGAAGCCCTGGTGAGTTGCCCTCCCCAGCCCTTCCACTGTCCCATAGCCACTGTCCCCACCCTTCCACTGTCCCACACTGCCCCCCACCTCCTTGTGTCCCACAGAAACTCTGGTGAGACCCCGAGCCCCTCACCTCCTCCTACCCCATGGAAACCCTAGTCAGTCTCCCCTTTCTCCTCCCATGGAAACCCTGGTGAATCCCCCTGCCCCACATCACCTCCTACCATAAGTATTCCCTGGTGAGTCCCCCCTTTCCCCACCTCCTCCTGCCCCATAGAAACCCTGGTGAGTCCCTCTCCCCAGCCTCTCTCCTTCCCCATCATGCTGCAGTGGAGTCCCCCTACCTGCCACTTCCTCCTGCCCCACAGAAACCCTGGTGAGTCTCCCCTGATTCCTAACCTGCCCCTGCCCCATGGAAACTTGGTGAGTTCCCCTGCCCCATATCTCCTCCTACCACAAGTAAATCCTGGTGAGTCTCCCTGTCACCCTGCCTCAGTGGGTAACAGCTGAGAATACCAAATTAAGGACAAACTGCTGAGAAACAGGGCAGAGTCACCCCTAATTGGTGTTTATTCTATTGTTAGACTATAGCCAGAGCCAGATTAACCTTTTGTGGGCCTGGCACCAAACATATTTGTGGGCCCCCATGGGACACAGGAGGAGCACTGGAACCTCCCCCCATCACACCTCTTCCCCTCACCCCCAGGTCCTGCCACTCACTGCTCTCCCTCCCTTCTCCCCCAAGGGTTTAAGCGAAGTGAACAAAGTCACTGTATGCTTTGCCTTTATATTGGGGATTGGTCCTGCTTGAACAGATTCTGTTGAACAGATCAATGACACTATATTGACATGATATTTAAGATCCCGAAGAAAAGAAAACACCAAACCAACGACTGCATCAGCATTTCAACTAAAAAAACAATGTTAAATGTTTTCATTCTTGAAAATATATTAATTCTGATGGGGGCTTATGAAAAGGGCTCCCAGAAAGTATTTTAATGACCTCCTGAGGTCCCTTTGAACCCTGGTATTCTATGATATGTCCATACACTTCTTTTCTGACAATCAAGAAAACTTAATCATGTGGACCAACTATCCACTTCCAAGAAATGCAGGCATAAATGTGCATGAAACTTTTCCCCATAAATGAGCTTTGTTTGGTCCTTCATAATTCCAAGCAAGTTTTGACCACTCAGAGCATGGCACTTTCTAAAGCCAGATCTTAATTACATTTATTACTAAATAATGTCTTAATCTGATAAATAAGATAGTGTTTAATCTCTTTGGGATCCAGAAATCAGATTTCTGGACATGGTAACAATATATTGTTACATACCAGAGCAGGATTGGAATGAAAATCCTTGAGATTTCAATATCTGCACAGAGGATAAAATGCACAACTTCCGGTAACAGCAATAGAAAAGGGATATCTAATGCTCTTCTCACTGCACCAAAGAGGGTGGTTTGGGGATTTTTTGTTTCGTTTTGTTTTTCCTTCATCTATCACTATTCCTTAATTTCTGGACTGGCAGGGGTTTGCCCAGCTTGGTCCCCAGAGTGAGGCAGGGGCCAGGAACAAGCACAGCGGGGTGGGAGTGAGGGGGTGGACAGGATCCCACCAGGGACAGCGCAGAGCTAAGACCTACCTTTCTCCACCAGAGCCGGATCCTTGGGAGCCCGTTCTCTCTCTCTCCAGCTGAGCTACAGCTCCTCCAGGCTGCAGCAGTTGCACTTCCCACCCTCCTGGCAGGGAGGCTGATTGTATTCATAGAAGTATTCATAGAATATCAGGGTTGTAAGGGACCTCAGGAGGTCATCTATTGTAGTATCCTGTAACTGGATTTTCATTATCTGGTCAGCAGTGTTGACTGGACACTGCCAGGTTCGCTTTTCAACCAGACTTTCCAGTCAGAAACTGGATACCTGGCAACAGGGAGGCACTGGGGGGGCGGAGCATGAAGCCATCACTTTTTCCCTAATTTAAGGGTGAGCTACAGTGTTAGGAGGGGGCAGAGAGAAGTGAGTGGGGACTCAGGGATCAGGTGGAGCCACAGTCGGGGTGCTGGTGTGTGGGCCCTGTGCCATTGTAAACCCAGTACTGATTATACCAGGGGTTGGCAACCTATGGCACGCGTGCCAAAGATGACACGCAAGCCAATTTTTAATGGTATGCTGCTGCCTTCCGGAGTCCCGAGGACGCACAGCCAGTGAGAGGCAGAGCCAGTGCCCCCCGAGAGAGGAGCCTGCCCATGGGCTCCCGCATCCCCTCAACCGGCGAGGAGCCTTGCCCGGGGGCACGGAGGGGCCCGCTCACCTGCACCGCCTTGATATAGCTGGCCATGGCGGATTGGCAGCGCACCGGGGGAGCAGGTTCTCTGCGGGACCTGGTCCCGACTCCCACCGGCAGGACGCAGGGGCGGTGGAGGTGGGAGAGGCCGGCGGCGGCAGCAGCGCCGGCTGCTGAGCATCCCCAGGAGGAGGCACCCGGCCGCGGCCAGGGACCGGTACCAGCTGTTCGTGAGCTGGGAGGAACGGAGAGCCCCGCGACCCGGCGGCACTGAGCCCGTAGCAGGTGCGGGTGAGCGGGAATCGGTGGTGGCCAGAGAGCCCGGGGACAAGGAGCTCGCATACCGCAGGGTTATGTGCCGCCCGGAGCGGCTCCTCCAGACACAGCCAGAGGGGACTCTCTCGCCAGGGAGCAGTAGTTGCACTCATGCGGTGTGTCGCGGGGTCCCAAGTGGGTGAGCCGGCTGGGGGCCTCTGGAGTGGGGGGGGGGGCTCTGCCCTGACCCCTCCCACCCCACTGAGCCCTCTGCCCTGAACCCTGCAGCCCTGCACATACCGCAGGCCCAGGCCCATGCCCCGAGCCCCACACACACCCCAAGCCCCTGCCCTGAGCCCTGTACCCCCCTCACACACACTCAGCCCTCTGCTTGACTCCTTCACACCCCCGCCCATGACCCCAGCCCTGACTCTGGCATCCCCACACATACCCAGCCCCCTGCCCTGACACCTGCACCCCCCTCACATGCCCCCAGCCCTCTGCCCTGACTCTTGCACCCCCTCACATACCCAGCTCCCCCACCCCCCACATCCCCACTCTGAGCACCAAATGGGAGCTCTTGCACCCCCGCACATTCCCACTTGCACCCCTAGCACCAATTGGGAGCTTCCCAGGTAAGTACCCCACACCCAAACCTCCTGCCCCAACCCTGAGCCCCCTCCCTCATTCTAGCTCCTGGCCAGACCCTTCACTCCCAGCTCTGTGCTCGGTCCACTCCCACCCTCAGCTCAGTGCACAGAGAGGAAGAGAGTGGGCCAGAACCAGGGAGAAGGTAGGTACCCACTGTATGTGGGCAGGGCCAGGACCCCAGACTGGCAGCGGGGTGAGCGGGTCCGGCAGCCAGGATCCCGGATGGCAGGAGCTGGCGGATGGAACCCCTGAGCAGCAGTGGGCTGAGCAGTGGGCTGGGGTCCCAGCCACTGATCCCGCACAGCTCACTGCCAGTCTGTGGTTCTGGCTGCCGGACCCTTGCCAGGTGGGGTCCCAGCCACAAGCCCCGTTCAGCCCACTGCTGGCCTAGGTGAACAGAACCCCAGACCAGCAGCGGGCTGACCAGGCCGGAGACATAAGATATACATTTTAATTTAATTTTAAAAGAAACTTCTTAAACATTTTGAAAACCTTGTTTATTTTACAATATAACACTCCTCCCTGGTCATTTGTCCAATCTTCCACTTCTTGTAAGCTTCTTTTTGTGTTTAAGACGAGCAAGGATTTCACTGTTAAGCCAAGCTAGTCACCTGCCCCTGCTTTACTAGTCTTTCTACACATTGGGATAGTTTGTTCCTGCAACCTCCATAAGGATTCTTTAAAATATAGCCAGCTCTCCTGGTCTTCTTTCCACCTCATGTTATTCTCCCAAGGGATCCTTCCCATCAGTTCCCTGAAGGAGTCAAAGTCTGCTTTTCTGAAGTCCAGGGTCCATATTCTGCTGCTCTCCTTTCTTCCTTGTGTCAGGATCCTGAACTCTACAATCTAATGGTCACTGCCTTCCAGGTTCCCATTCACTTTTGCTTCTCTTATTAATTCTTCCCTGTTTGTGAGCAACAGGTCAAGAAGAGCTCTGCCCCTAGTTGGTTCCTCCAGCACTTGCACCAGGAAATTGTCTCCTACGGTTTCCAAAAACTTCCTGGATTGTCTTTGCACTGCTGTATTGCTCTCCCAGCAGATATCAGGTTGAAGTCCCCCATGAGAACCAGGGCCTGTGGTCTAGTAACTTCTGTTGGTTGCCTAAAGAAAGCCTCATCCACCTCATCCCACTGGTCTGGTGGTCTATAGCAGATTCCCACCCCAACATCACCCTTGTTGCTCACACTTCTAAACTTAATCCAGACACTCTCAGGTTTTTCTGCAGTTTCATATCGGAACTCTGAGCAGTCATACTGCTCTCTTACATACAATGCAACTCCCCCACCTTTTCTGCCCTGTCTGTTCTTCCTGAACAGTTTATATCCATCCATGACAGTGCTCCAGTCATGTGAGTTATCCCACCAAGTCTCTGTTATTCCAATCACATCATAATTCCTTGACTATGCCAGGACTTCCAGTTCTCCCTGCTTGTTTCCCAGGCTTCTTGCATTTGTGTATAGCCACATAAGATAACTCGCTGATTGTCCTGCTTTCTCAGTATGAGGCAGGAGCTCTCCCCTCTTGAGCTCTCCTGCTCGTGCTTCCTCCTATTATCCCATTTCCCCACTTACTTCAGGGCTTTGGTCTCCTTCCCCCGGTGAACCTAGTTTAAAGCCCTCCTCACTAAGTTAGCCAGCCTGCTTGCGAAGATGCTCTTTCCTCTCTTCGTTAGGTGGAGCCCATCTCTGCCTAGCACTCCTCCTTCTTGAAACACCATCCCATGGTCGAAGAATCCAAAGCCTTCTCTCCAACACCACCTGCGTAGCCATTCGTTGACTTCCATGATTTGATGGTCTTTACCTGGGCGCTTTCCTTCCATGGGGAGGATGGACAAGAACACCACTTGCACCTCAAACTCCTTTAGCCTTCTTCCCAGAGCCACGTAGTCTGCAGTGATCCGCTCAAGGTCATTCTTGGCAGTATCATTGGTGTCTACGTGGAGAAGTAGGAAGGGGTAGCGATCCAAGGGCTTGATGAGTCTCGGCAGTCTCTCCATCACATCGTGAATCCTAGCTCCTGGCAAGCAGCACACTTCTCAGTTTTCCCGGTCAGATAGATAGATGACTCAGTCCCGCTGAGGAGGGAGTCCATAACCATCACCACCCGCCTTCTTCAAGGGGACTAGTGAGGGCAAAAGACATATCTGGCTTTAAGACTAAGTTTGATAAGTGTATGGAGGGGATGGTATGATGGGGTAGC
The DNA here is from genome assembly GCF_016161935.1 of Mauremys reevesii. Classification (NCBI taxonomy): domain Eukaryota; kingdom Metazoa; phylum Chordata; order Testudines; family Geoemydidae; genus Mauremys; species Mauremys reevesii. The sequence goes on along the minus strand of NW_024100881.1, from coordinate 193,133 downwards.
TTAATTTTGGCAATTCATTCGGCAATTGATTTTTGATTATCAGCAGGTAAGTACGCCCAGTGGTCTGTGACGGGATGTTAGATGGGTTGGGATCTGAGTTACTACAGAGAATTCTTTCCTAGGTGCTGGCTGGTAAGTCTTGCCCACATGCTCAGGGTTTAACTGATGGCCATATTTGGGGTCGGGAAGGAATTTTCCTCCAGGGCAGATTGGCAGAGGCCCTGGAGGTTTTTCACCTTCCTCTGCAACATGGGGCATGGGTCACTTGCTGGAGGATTCTCTGCAGCTTGAGGTCTTCAAACTACAATTTGAGGACTTCAATAACTCAGACATAGGCTAAGGGTTTGCTACAGGAGTGGATGGGTGAGATTCTGTGGCCTGCATTGTGCAGGGGGTCAGACTAGATGATCATAATGGTCCCTTCTGACCTTAAAGTCTATGAGTCTTCCCTTGGGAGTGGCGGTCATGGAACCCCCATCTCTAGAACAGTGCATCTCATGCCTTCCAATCGGTGGAGTCTCTTTCTGCTCCCTTCCTTCAGCTGTATTATCTAGTCCACTTGCCATATTAATACCTGTGGAGAGAACATGAAAATGTTTGCTCACCTGTATCTCCATTGCTGGTACATGGGCGCTCCTCTTTCTTCTTCTGGAGGTCACATGCTGCTAATTTTCTTCACTGGCCTTCTGTCCAGCCTGCTCTGATCCTTCAGAATGTTGTGCCAGCAGAAGTATATCCTGACATCTGTCCAGGAAATCTTCATTTTCTCTTATGCAATGCAGGGTCAATACTTGTTTCTCCAGACCTTGAACCTTCTCTTCCAATATGGAGACCAACTTGCACTTTGTACAGACAAAGTCACTTCTGTCCTGTGGAAGAAAGACAAACATGGCACATCCTGTGCAGGTCACAACAGCTGATCGCTCAACTCCATATTACATTCCTTCTAAGAGCTTCTAAGAGCTTCCTCAGCTGTTTCACTAGCTACTCAGAGAAGCCTGCAAGATGAAAGCCTCAGTGGGCTCTCTCCAGGCAAGATCCGAGTCAAACTCCCTCTTTTAGCCTTTCTGCTTTTCGTCACTCAGCTGGTTCGCAGCACTCCAATTCACACTTCTCAAACAATCATACACATGGTCAAATTGACAAACTGGCAAACTGTCCCCGCAACAGACATTCAGATACTCACCAACATGGTCCCTCTAAAGCAGCACTTACAGTAGCTCCTCTGAGACAGATCCCAGTCAAACTCCCTCTGTTAGCCTCTCCGCAGTTCACACACCAAGGTCAATTTATAACTGAGATCTCACACAATAATCCCACTGTTGCCAATCCTTTAGTAACTAAAATCTAACAATTGATTAATAAGAGAAAAGAAAAAGCGTTTAAGTGGTTAATAGACCATATACATACACTAATGGCAATGTTCTTGTATCAGGTTTGTAGTAGTCATGTTATAGATTGCTGGCTTGTAAAGTTTCTGGTAACTTCCAAAAGATTGGATGGTCCTCAGTCCTTAGTTCAGGATGCTCCTTTTAGTTGTAAATCCACAGTCCAGAGACCCAGGGAAGGAAAGAGGCAAAATGGAGTCACTCCAGGGTTCTTTTATATCCTCCGCCATGTGCTTGGAATTTTACTGTCCCAAACAAAGCCTAGAGACCCTGTCTATGGAAAGTTATTGGCACAAGAGCATATCACATATCCTTACGTAGGGTTGCCAACTTTCTAATCACACAAAACCAAACACCTGTACCTTGCCCTTCCCTGAGGTCCCATCCCTGCCCTGCCCCTTATCACTCCATCCCCTTCCCTCCAACACTTGCTCTCCCCCACCTTCACTCACTTTCACTCAGCTGGGGCAGGGGGTTGGGGTGCAGGACAGGAGTGAGGGTTCCAGCTGGAGGTGTGGACTCTCGGGTGGTGCCAAGGTTGAGAGGCTTGGGGTGTTGGAGAGGGCTCTGGGGTGTGAAGGGGTATGAGCTCTGGGATGGGGGTGTGAGCTCTGGATGGGGCCAGAAATGAGGGGTTCAGGGTTTGTGAGAGGGCTCCATGCTGGGGAAAGGTGTTGGGGTGCAGGGAGGGGGGTGAGGGCTCTGCCTGGGGGTGTGGGATCTGAGGTGGGATTAGGGATGAAGGGTTTGGAGCAAAGGAGGGGGCACAGGGCTGGGGCAGGGGGTTGGACTGTGGAAGGGGGTATAGGGTTCCGACGGCACTTACCACAGCTCCCAGGAAGTGACCACCAGTTCCCTGTGGCCCCTTGGCAAATGGAAGGCCAGGAAGGCTCCATGTGCTGCTTTTATGCCTGCAGGCACTGCCCCTGCAACTCCCATTGGTCGTGGCTCCCGGCCAATGGGGGCTGCAGAGCCGGAAATTGGGGCAGGGGCAGCGCACAGAGCTACCATGGCCTTCCATTTGCCTAGGGGTCACAGGGATCAAAAACTGGATGCCTGGCAACCCTATTCTTACTTCATGACTAGCTGACTCACAGGGGGTAGCCATTGACTGCATCCATACCAAGGCATCTACAGGAAGACTTACTAGGCAGGATGAATTTCTGCTATGGCCCATTGTGAGAATTAAGTGTCCTCAATGGACAATCAAGCTTGAAAATTCTATTCACAGTGTTCTGACCAGACTGGATGTAAACTATCTTCAATATCAATGATATACATGGTCACATTTCAACCACACAGCATTATACACCTCTGCCCTCAACTTCCTCCTGTCCCATGGAAGTTCCCTCTGCCCTCCCCTACCTCTCCCTGGAGCCCCAGGGAAATCTCCTCCGGCCCCCACCTACCCCTGGCCCCATGGGAGTTCCGTCTGCTCAGGGCAGCCTCTCTCACTCCAGTCCAGCCGTCTGGGGTTGGGGGTGGGGTCTCTGTCTGGGACTGTCTCTGGTTCAGCCCATGAGCTGCAGCAGTTGATCCCATCTTGTGGGGGGGGGACCCTGACCACAAACAGTCACAACCTTGTGTCCCCCTGACCCCGCTCTGCCTTGTCTCTGCAGCACCCCAGAGCCAGCCTGTGGCTGTTGGTGCTAGGTACTGCTGTCCTGCTGGGCCTGGGCACCCAGCCAGTCTGGGGCATCGAGGACAACAGCCTGCTGCCCACGGGCATCAATGAAGAAGCGCTGACTAAGTTCCTCATACACGTCAAGAGGTGAGTGACTGGCTGGGGCAGGCTGGTTCTGACAGGCTAGAGGGCCCCTCTGAACCCCTTCACAGGGGCTGTCAGAGAGACCATCCCATGCACACGGTGCCAGATGCTGGGCAGTCAAATGAGCCAGGCTGCTCCTGGGCAGGGCTCACAAGCTGAGCTATGCACCAGAGCCAGCAGGGAACAGGGCAGCTGGGGGTGCAGAAGAAAAGGGGCCAGCAGTCTGGGGTGCTGCTGGACTAGCTGGCCCATGGACCATGGCGGGGAAGAGTCATGCACGGGGAGGTGCAGCCTTCACTCTGAATTCCCTGGGACTGTTGTCTCCATCCACTCCCCAACCCATCCCTGGCTCCACATCTGCTGCCTTCACAGCTCCCAGGGTGCCCCATGTGGGTAGGAGGGTTAGCTGGCAGGTGCCCTGGAAGGGGCTGGCTCTCAGGCATCCAGGGGAGGGGTTGGCTGTTAGGTGCCACAGGGAGGGGGAGAGGGATTGGTTGGCATGTGCCCTGGGGTAAACTTGGTTGGTACATGTCCCAGGCAGTGGGGGGCTATCAGAGTAGCAGTGGGGCTGGTTAGCTGGTGCTGCCCTCTCCCCGCTCCCAATTTTGTCTGGCTTTGGCTCTAGGGGCATGGATGATGCCCCCCAGTATGCAGTGGCCACGCTGCTGCCCCGCGTGGCCTGCCAGCAACTAGACTTCGCAGAGCAGGAAGGTGTCGCCATCCAGAAGAGGTTGAGCGATGTCCAGGCCAAGGGAAAACTGGATCGAGACTTCTACGTCAACCAGGACAACTTCATGGTGGCCATTTTGCAGAGGGATATGTATACATCCTGGCACGCGGAGGCTGTGCTGCTGGGCACAATGGACATGCCTCAGCATCCACTGGAAGGGTTCCTGGCCAGCAACAGACAGAGGTATCCACCCGACAACAGCTGCTTCATCTTCTTCTCCCTGATCTCGCCCTGCCTAGACTATTGCCTGAACCCCGACAGCAGCACATACATCTTGCCAGCCCTGCAGCACAGCTTGCAAGGCTTCGATCCCCGTTTCCAAGCCTTTGCTTTCAAGTATGCTTACGAGGAGGATTTAAACAAGGGCAAAACTCAGGTGTGGGAGGCCTGGCACCGGATCCCCATGCCCCTTTTCCGCTGCTACTTTGACCCTCCTGCCAGCTGCATGAGATGCAGTGGGACCATAGACAACAATCAGTGCTTGGATGGCATCTTGCCATTTTCCACCAAAGACTTTTTCGGCTAACACCCCATGGAGGATGCGGGGGAGGGCACTCACCCTGGCTCTGCCATACTCAGCTTCTCTTGCTTTGCTAGACTCTTTGCCCTCCAAGGTGCACTGCTTCCGCAAGAGGAGTGTACAACATCCCCTCTTCCTTCACCAGGATCCTGGGTCCACACCCACCCACCTGGGGCTGGAGTCAGTCTCTGCCCAGCCAGCAGGAGCCAGGGTTGTTGGTATGAAGGAGGGCCAGGCTCAGATGCTCTTCCCATGGCCTGATGGAGCTGGATTTCCAGCCTGGGCAGCAGTGTCCCTCACGGTAATGCTGGCCCTTCCCTAGAGCTCCACAACCTAAACCCCCAAGGCTAGGTTGGGGTAGTAGCCCCAGTCTACAACAGCTGAAATAGAGGAGGGAAAGGACTCACCCAAAGTCACACAGAAGTCAGTGGCTGAACCAGGGAGGAAAAAAAACGAAACAGGAGTTTTGGCCCATTCTCTAACTACATTCTTGGAGTTTTGACTAGAACCCAGGTGTGCTGATGTCCAGCCCCCCTCCCTCCCTGCTATAACTACTGAACCTGTGCCCCTCCCTGAGCTGGGGACAGAACCCAGGCATCCTGGCTCCCTGCCCCCTGCTCTAACCACCAGACCCTGCTCCCCTCACAGAGCCAGGGATGGAACCCAGGAGTCCTGACTTCCTAGTTGGAGTTTCGGGGGGAAGGGGGGTGGGGGAGGTGGTTCTGCAGTGGGTCAGAGGGTGGATCCTACTGCGCTGGCACTTTTGCCTGGGTCTGGCTATTGCCTTGATTGGCACCAATAAAGCTTCCAAGCATCCCTAAGTCTCTGGTCTCTCTGTGCTGCATCCCCCCATTCGGGATCCTGCTGCCTCCCCACACAGCAGCCAGCCCCTCCCCCTGCACCAGCCCAAGAGCCTCTACTCTCAAGAGGCCAGCTGTCCCATGGAGCTAGGGCCACTGGAGAAATGTGGAGAGAGGCTGGCCAAGGGGCAGGTGAGAGTCCAGGCCTCACTGCTCCCAGCCACCCTGACTCCAGGTCTCCCAGCATCTCCCTATGAGGGGCCTCCTGCCCGTTAGAATGGCTCCAGCGAGACTGGCGCTGGGGGGACAATGGATCCCAGGTTGGGGAACAGCCACTCAGCTCCCGCTCCTTGCTGCAGCTCAGCTCCCTGCTCCAGAGATGGGTCCCCTCAGTCCACTATCCTAGGCCACAAGCAGCCATTCCCCATGCTCCCAGCTCCATCACCATGCAGCCGGTGACAGGGCTTGGAGCTCTGGGCAACCTCGCCACCCTGAGGCTGGCAACAGATCACAGAGCCCAAGGCCGACCTCACCACCCTGGTGCTGTAGACGGGGCAGAGAGCCCCTGGCTGAAACTCTTTCCTACACAATGGAGGGTGGGGTCAGGGAAGCACAAACCTCCCCCCCCCCCCACACACACACACACAATCCACCCCGTGTGTAACACAGCATGACACACAAACACACGATGCAGCTCTGGGCACAATTCCTGTCTCTGGCAGGACCCAGCTCAGAGCAGCCCTCCCACACACCCAACTCCTCTCCAGGGCCTGGCCAGTGCAACCCCCCCCCCCCAACTCCTCTCTAGGGCTCAGTCCAGAGCAGCCCTCACACCTCCCCTCCAGGATCCAGCCAAGTGCAGCCCCCTCTCCCCCAACTAGGGTTGCCAGGTGACCAGTTTTAGAGCAGAACACCCAGTCGAAAAGGGACACTGGCGGCGCCAGTCAGCACTGTTAAAAAGTCTGGTTAGTAGTGCAGCAGGGCTGGCAAGTCCCCTACCCGGCTCTGCATGGCTCCCGGGAAGCAGCCGGCATGTCCCACTGGCTCCTAGGAGCAGGGATGGCCATGGGGGCTCCACAAGCTGTCTACACTCCAAGCATCACCTCCACAGCTCCCATTGGCTGGGAATCACAGCCAATAGGAGCTGCAGGAGTGGTGCCTGCAGACGGGCAGAGCGCAGAGCCCCCTGGCCTGCTCTCCACCTAGGAGCTGGAGGGACGTGACATCACTTCCTGGGATCTGCCTGAGATCAGCGCTGCCCAGAGCCCACACCACCTCACCTCCTCCTGCGCCTCAACCCCCTGCCCTAATCCTGAACCCCATCCTGAACCCCAACCCCATGCCTCAGTCCTGGGCCCTCGCCCATACCCGAGCCCCTCCTGCACTCCATGCCCCCTTTTGGACCACAACCTCCTGCTCCATCCCTGAGCCTCCTCCCACACTCCAAACTCCTCATTTCTGGCACCACCCTGGAGCCCGCACCCCTAGCCGAAGTCCTCACCCCTTCTTGCCCCCCAAATCCTTCATCCCCAGCCCCATTCCGGATCCCGCACCTCCAGCTGGAGCCCCCTCCCGCACCCCAACCTTCTGCCCCAGCCAAGTAAAAATGAGTTAGTGAGGGTGGAGGAGAGCAAGTGACCGAGGGAGGAGGGATGTAGTGAGTGGAGGTGGAGCCTCAGAGAAGGGGTGGGACGGGGGTGGGGCCTCAGGGCAGGGCCAGATGGAGGCAAGGGTTCTTCGGTGATGTACAATTAGAAAATTGGCAACTGTACTCCCAAATCCCCTCCAAGGCCCGGCCCAGCACAGCCCCCACTCCCCCAACTCCTCTCCAAGGCCTGGCCCCGCTGATGGGGGCAGGGAGCCTGGGGAGGCCAAGGGTGGACGGGCGGCTAAGGGCAAGGGTTTGCAATGGGCCATGGCTCCAGAACAAGTCACTGGGGCTGTGGGCAGCATGGCTGAGAATCCTCTTCATCTGGCCCTAGAGAGACACACACTCCCAGGACCCTGTGCTCAGCTTGCAAACTCCACCCAGAAAGCTGGGGGCTCAGAGCAGAGACCCAGGGTGATGGTGGGGAGCTGGCTCAGTTCAGGGGGGCACACCCCATGGAGGGTGACCACGGAGTCTCATCTGCCCCATCTCACGCACTAGTTGGGGTAGACTGGGGTAGCACTGGGCAGATCCAGCGCCAACCCCTAGTACAGTCAGGGCCTCAGTGAGGCACAGGGAGACAAGATCCAGTAGTCACTGCTCTGTGCAGGGGGGCTAATTCCCTTCTTAGTTCCTCAGTATCCCCAGCTGTGAGAAAGGACAATCTAGCCATCCGTCTCCACAGATCCACTCGCCTCCATCTGTCTGCCCGTCCAGCCATCCTTCCAGCTGCAGAATCGTCCCCCTTTCTCCGGGGAAAGGACTCGGATATTGAGGGCACTGAGACCCCAGGAAAGCAGCTAAGGGGAAAGGTGTGGGGGAAGAGACAGGGCTAAGAGAGATCATGGATTTACCTGGCTTGGATGAGAAAAATAAATAGTTACCTACCTTTTGTAAATGTTGTTTGAGATGTGTTGTTCATGTCCATTACACTGGCAATTTTTGCCTTATTGGTATCTGTAGGGTTGGCAGTGGCACCCTCTGGATTGCCGCGCTCATGACACTGTATATCAGGCACCACCAGCCCTACGTGTTCTCAGTTCCTTCTTGCCAACTACGCTGACGGAGGGGCAGGAGGTGGGTAACGGAATGGACATGAGCAACACATCTCAAAGAACAACAGTTACAAAAGGTAGGTAATCATTTTTTCTTCTTTGAGCGCTTGCTCATGTCGATTCCATTCTAGGTAACTCACAAGCAGTATCCTCAGAGGTGGGTTTCAAGTTCAGTCTTGCAGCTTGCAGTACTGCCCTGCCAAAGGCAGAGTCGTCTCGAGCTTGCTGGTAAGTGCGTAATGAGATGCAAAAATGTGGACGGACAACCAGGTGGCAGCCCAACAGATTTCTTGGATCAGACCTGTGTCAGGAAGGCTGTCGATGATGCCTGCTCCTTAGGGGCACCTTCACCAGCTCATAACAGTAGCGGATGCAGGCCATGATCCAAGACAAGATTCTCTGGGCAGATACTGGGCAACCCTTTATCCTGTCTGCGACAGCAACAGAACAGCTGTGTTGACTTACAAGAATGGCTTCATTCTATGTAAGCCAGAGCCCATCTGATGTCCAGGGTATGCAGCTTGCATTCCTCATCCGTCGCATGAGGCTTTGGAAAAAGGACCGGTAAGTATATCTCTTGACCAGTATGAAATTGGGAGATGACCTTGGGCAGAAAGTCCGGTGCTGAGGCAGCTGGACCTTATCCTTACAGAAGGAGAGCACCCTGATTCTGGACACCCTACCAGCCGAAGTTATAGTGACCAAGAAGGAGACCTTCCAGGAGAGAAGCAGAAGGGAGCAGGAAGTCAAGGGTTTGAAGCAGGGACCCATGAGCTTTGACAGCACAAGATTCAGGTCCCAAGGGGGACTGGTTCCCAGACATGCAAGTAGAGGTGCTCCAGACCTTTCAGGAACCATGATGTCATGGGGTAGGAAAGACTGACCTACCTTGAAGCGAAGGGTAAAATTCTGAAATGGTCAGCAGGTGAACCTTGACCAAGGATATCAACAGGCCCTGGAGCTTAAGGTGTAGCAAATAGTCCAGGATATGTTGCAGTGATGCCTCTTCCACACTAATGTGTCGGTTGGAGGCCCAACACATGAACCGCTTCCACTTTGCCACATAGGTAGCCCTGGTGGAGGGTTTCCTGCTGGCCAGCAGGACCTGCTGGACACCAGCGGAGCACTCCCATGTGTCCATACTTAGCCATGAAGCAGCCAAGTGCAAAGTCATCAGGTTCAGATGCAGCAGATTGCCATGGTTCTGGGACAGCAGATCTGGCTGAAGAGGTAGCTACAGTGGGGTGGCTGCCAAAAGACTCAGCAGCATGCCAAACCAGTGCTGACAAAGCCACACTAGGGCTATGAGGATAGCAGACACTTTGTCTTGCTTCATCTTTAGCAGGACCCTGTGGATCAACGGCACCGGCAGGAAGACGTACATCAGCACTCCAAACCATGGAATCAGGAAGGCATGTGACAGGGAGCCCTTGTCCTTGCCCTGCAGAGAACAGAACACATGGCACTTTCTGTTCAGTCTGGACACACACGGGTCCACCCAGAGATTCTGCCCCCCTGCAGAAGATTAGGCTGACTACCTCCAGATGGAGGAACCACTCATGGCGAGATGAGAAGGTCCTGTTGACGTTCTTGCTTCCAGGCAGATGGGTGGCTACCAGATGAATGGCATGCTGCACACAAAAGTCCCAGAGTCTGAGCGCCTACCAACAAATGGCCGAAGACCTGGTGCCTCCCTGCCTGTTGATGTAATACATCACAGCGGCATTGTCCATCAGGACATGCACAACCTTGCCTTTCAGGTGGGGTAAGAACTCCTGACAGGCCAGGCGAACCGCTCTGAGCTCCCTGGCACTGATATGAAGGACTAGATCATTTTATAAACAGCAGCCCTGGGTGTTGAGCTCACCCAGGTGGGCTCCCCAGCCCAGATCCAACACGTCTGAGACCAGGGTGAGTGACAGAGACAGGGTTGCAAAGGGAACTCCCTGCAGCACCAACCTGGGATCCAGCCACCAGTCCAGGGATAAGAGGACATGGCTTGGCACCATGACCACTCGGTCTAGGTTGTGCCACTGGGGACACAGACCGAGGCCAGCCACGCCAGCAGAGGCGGCAGATGAAGTCGGGCATGGCTGACTTTTATGTGTTTATTAACAGGCCCAAGTTGTTGCAGGTGGTCTGCATCAGATCGAGGCTTCTTTGCACCTGCTACAGAGATCTGCCCTTGATGAGCCAGTTGTCAAGATATGGGAAGATGTGGACCTCTCGACATCTCAGATAAGCTACTACCAGTGCCATGCATTTCGTTAACACCCTGGGGGCTAAGGACAGGCCAAAGGGTAGTGCCGTGAACTGGAAGTGGCACCCAGACACTATGAAGTGCAGGAAACACCTGTGCCCTGGGAATATGGAGACATGAAAGAAAGTGTTCTTTAAGTTGAGAGTGGCATATCACTGCCCCGGATCCAGGGAAAGGATGATGGAGTCCGGGGAGACCATGGGGAACTTCAACTTCCTGAGAGACTTGAGGCCATGCAGGTCCAGGATGGGTCTGAGGCCCGCTTTGGCCTTTGGGATTAGGAAGTAGTGGAAATAGAATCCTCTTCCTTCCATGTCCTGAGGAACCTCCTCCACAGCCCCTAAGCCCGGAGCTTCTCAGCCTCCTGAATGAGGAGTTGCTCTTGAGAAGGATCCCTGAAGAGGGATGGGGAGATTGGTGGGGGGGGGGGGATAGGGGGGATGGCCAAGAATTGCAGGGTATAGCCCAGAGCTACTATGTCCAGGACCCAGTGGTCTGATGTAACCTGTGACCAGGCCGAACGGAAGAGAGAGGTAGTTGAAGAAAAGATGGGTAGGATCTGGTAGACTGACTGGGGTGATGCTCTCGGCACACCCTCAAAATGATCGCTTCTGGCCCCCAAGGTGTTAGGCAGGACCAGGCTGGGTGAGCGAGCAGAAGGAAGAAAGGCAAGAGCGACTAAAACTAGTGGCCTTTCTCCTTGTAGAGCTTTGACGGGGTTGCCAGGGTCTTGAAGACGGCAGTGGACGGAAGGGCTTTCTGGCTAATTATGGCATGTGCATGCCCAACGAGTGAAGGGTAAGTCTAGTGTCTTCAACCCATGCAGCCTGGCATCTGTTTGATCAGAGAACAGTCCAACTCCATCAACAGGGAGGTCCTGAATTGAGGTCTGCATCTCCTGGGAGAGGCCCACCGTCTGGAGCCAGGAGTTGCATCACATGATCACTGCCGATGTGACCATCCTTTCTGCCACATCCACCACATCTCATTCCATCGTGAGGGAACATCTGGACGCTGTAGTACCCTCATCTACCAGGGTGCCAAACTCTTGGGCCAGACCCTGAGGGAGGGAGTCCTGGAACTTTTTGAGACCATCGCAGAGTTTAAAATTGTACTGGCCCAACAAGGCATGATACTTCACCACCTGGAATTGGAGGCTGGTGGTTGAGTAAACTTTTCTCCAAAATAAATCGAGTTTCTTGGCCTCTTTGTGTTTGGGAGACAAGGACGTGTGAACCTACTTGTCCTTCTCGTTGGTCGCAGAAACAACCAGCGAGCCCAGGGATGGGAATAAAGGTATTTGAAACCTTTTGCCAGCACAAAATACATTTTCTCAGCCTGTTTCGAGGTGGGAGGGATGGAGGAAGGGGTCTGCCACAGGGCCTTGGCTATTTTGAGAACCCCCTCATACACAGGCAGGGAGACCCGGGTGGGCACACAGGCTGAGAGGACACTGAAGAGGGTGTTCTCCTAGTCTGCCATCTCCTGCACCTCGAGCCCCAAGTTCTCGGCCACACGCCAGAGAAGGCTTTGAAGCTCCCTGAAGTCATCCAGCGGGCTAGCTCTCGAAGGTCCCACAACCACCTCATCCAGGGATGACGAGGACGACTGGATCGCTGGTGGAGTTGCCAGGGTCTGGGCCACTGTCAAAGAAGGAGGCTTGGGGTGGGCAATGATTCCTCCACCCCAACCTCGGAACGGCTTTCCGGTACCAGGTCCAGTGCCGGTGGGGCTGCCGACTGATGCTCAGATGCGGCCACCAAGGTGCTGTGAAGGGGGCATCGTCATGACAGGTATGTTCCATGCGCTCCAATAAGGCCACTGTCCTGGCCATTGCCCATGCTGCCACTGTGATGCTGCAAATGAGGGAGTGGGATCCAGTGCCCAATCATGCCAATGGGACTTGGGAGATGGGCTGAACTGGCCCTCTGTGCCAGAGGAATCACTTTCCGGCGACCAGGGAAGAGCCGTCAACACCTGCATTTGCTTACTGGTCATGGCTGCTGGCAACTGTTGACCAGGCATAATTGACAGTGATGGGACCAGGGAGAGGTGACCGGTGCCAAGATGAGGAATATTCCCATTGTGCCAGCAATCGGGACCGACACCTGGAGAATGACCGGTGAGAGGATGAGCAGTGCTGGAAATAGTAACAGGAGTGTCGACCCCATGCTGGTGAGTAACTCCACAGGGATCTAGACATCAGCCTGGCCAACTGACAATGTATCTTGGACCTGCCCCAGGATTCTTGACGCGGCAGAGTAGATCGTCATCTTCTGTCCAGTGACTGGCGGTGTTCCCCCGTCTCCTGAGGGGTCTGAATGGCATGCTTGTCCTCTTGGGGAGCCTTAGCCGGGTTCTGTGGCACCGAGGTTGTCAGTGGAGCAGGTGGAGACCCGTGCTCTCTCTGCGCCTGGGGGGCCTGGGATGATGATGGTGTAGGCAGGGGTGTGGGTCCCATATGCTGCCAGGAGTCGGTGGTGGACCTTTAAGAGGGCTGGGAGCCCCCTGGGGAGGCACAATTGTGTGGCTCTGGAGTAGCGTTGCAGCCAGGCCCGGGTCCCTTAGTAGGTGACCCCTCGGCCTTTTTGCTCAGTGCTGGGGAGCCCTTCTTGGCCTTTTTCTTTAGCATCAGAGATAGCAAACAGTGCCAAGAGGAACCGGTGCATGTGGTACGCTGTGCACGGAGACCACAGTGCTCAGTGCAACCTGCCTGGATGGCTTGGAAACCGGGCAAAGGGCAGACTCCATCAGGAGAGTCCTGAGGCAGATATCCTGCTCCTTTTGGATGCAGGGCCGAAGTGTTTGGTGATCCAGCACCGATCCTTAACGTGTCATTCCCCCAAGCACTTAAGGCAGCTGCTATGGGGGTCACTCATAGGCATAGGCCTGTTGCAGTCTGAGCAGGCCATAAACCCGTGAAACTGGGGCATGCCCTGCCTGGGGCAAAGTCCCTGAGGGACCCTAACTACTAACTAACTAACACTAAACAACTACTTAACTGCTATGTAACACTCAGGGCCGGCTCTAGGTTTTTGCAACCCCAAGCAAAAAACATTTCCCCCCCCCCTCCTTTTTTTTGGGGGGGGTTTTACACGTTTGCACTTTGCAATTATTTTTGTCTTTGACTTTAAAAAAATTTAAAAAATGAAAACAGAGAATTTGTAGTTAGTGAAATAAAACAATTTCCTACTAGTGTACTCATTTAATTTTAACAAAATTACAATTACAAACAATTTGGGTTCAACTATACACTGTAACGAAAAACGTTAGTGTCTTCCAGTGCACCCAGTTTCTCATAAATTAAAAGAATTTATATGAACTGATTTTTTCTGGGTTTTATACTTGCATGGTCTTTTAATAATTCTGTGAACTCTAAATTTTTTGCAATAGTACTTTCAATTGAAATTAATGTGAGTCCTGACAAACGATTTTGAGACATGGTGGACCTCAAATAATTTTTTAGCAATTTCAGTTTTGAGAAACTGCGCTCACCAGAATCCACTGATACTGGTAATATTAAAAGAATGCATAATGCTATAGCAGTGTTTGGAGTGAAAAACACTTGCTATAAATTCTAATACTTTTAGAGAAGTTTTAGAACTTATTGGCTCAGATAAAGCTATTAATTCATCATACAAGTCTACTCCATCAATGTCAGCAGCGTTATCAGTACTAAGCGCTAAATGTAGGTCTTGGCAGTGCTTCATGAGGTCTTCTTTGGAAAACTGATTTTTAATATTTCCAGTATCATATCACTTCCTCACCCTCACATCCTGCCCCCATACAAAGTGGCAGGACCTCCTACCACCTCTAGAGGGTGAGGAGCCCCGGTGGGCCTGCCCATATTCCACTCTGGTCCCGAGGCCCACCAGGAACATCAGCTGGTGGCTACTTCATGGGGCCGTGAGCAGGGACATGTACTTGGCATGCTTCACCTCCATCCTGGGCACCTTACCCCTTCTGTGGCATGAGGGAGACCCTGGCGCACGTTTACCTGGAGTGCGCCAGGTTGCAGCCCCTATTTCGGCTCCTTTCAGAGATACTTTTGCGTTTCTGGTTGCACTTTTCACCTCACTTGTTCCTTTATGCACTCCCTAGCCGTGGCCCCACAAAGTCATGGGACCTCCTTGTCAACCTCCTCCTAGCCCTGGCCAAACTGGCCATCTATAAAACCAGGGAGAGGAGGTTGGCGGACGGGGTCTCCTTTGGCTGTGGGGCCTACTTCCGCTCCTCCGTCTGTTCACACATCCGGGCAGAGTTCCTCTGGGCAGCGTCTGCTGGCTCCCTTGACGCCTTTGAGGAGCAGTGGGCGCTGTCTGGGGTTCTCTGCTCAGTGTCCTCGTCAGGTTCCCTCTGTTTGACCCTTTGACCCCACTCCCGTCCCTGTTTTTCCTTATTTTTCCCCTGGAATCACTTGGTTTCCCAGACCTGTGGACCTCCCCTTAGGCTGGGGGGGGGGTCCTTTAGTGGTGGGCAGGCTTGTGCCCACCCACTTCCTGGATCCCAATAGGACAGGGGACATGACAGGCCCCTGAGTGACCAAGACCAGGGGAAGCCAGTGGGGGATGGGATGGCAGAGAGCCCCCACCGCACCCCACCCACAGGCTGCAAGGTGAATCTCGAAGCCAGAGTGGCTGCCCCAAGGTCTGGAGTTTCATCCATTTTCGATGCTTCTCTTTCTGTATTATTGCAAAGTTACTCATGAGCCCCCAGGGCTGCATTTACTTGTGTGTTATTGTAGGGTTATTTGTGAATAGACAAGCCAGTTTGTTGTTGTAGGGTTGTGACTGTGTGATTCAATTGTGTAGGTTCATCCATGAGTGCTGCGACAGTTTACATGTTGAATTGTTATTGTAGGATTGTTTTTAAGTGGTGGGACTGCTCATATATTAGGCCTGCATGCATAATGATTTGGTATTGTAGGGTCTCTTCATGAGCACTGGGGCATCACTCCTGTTGTTTTGTTATTGGAGAGCTGTTTGTGAGTGCTGGGGCTGCAGTCACTCTGGTTTCTTATTGTAGGATTGCTTGTGTGTGCTTGAGCTGTGACCACACTGTATTTTTAACTGTAGGGTAATCAACTGCACTGGTGTGTGCTGGGGGAGACACAATACAGTGACTGCAATAGGCTGGGAATGCTCAAGGCCCCATGGCAGTGAGGAGTCGCTGCCCCAGAAGGACCCTAACCCGAGAAACAGGAGCCAGCCCCTTTCAGAGCCGGAAGCTTCCATGGTGGTTGGTTGGAGTGGGGTCAGGGCAAGTACCATGCCATGGTGGGGGGACTGAGGTGACTGCAGCTCCCTGTCCTGGGGGTGGCCCCTTATTACACCTCTGGGGGGCACCCAATGTTAGTGTGATGGGGCTAATGATATCAGCCCCACAGGCCCTGGAGAGCCCCCCACCCATATGCCTGGGCCACAGCCCACTGCAGGGAGCCAAAGCCATGGGGAGAATCCTAGAACTGGAAGGAACCTTAAAAGGTTTATCTAATCTGCTTTTAAAAGTCTCCAATAATGGAGATTCCACAACCTGCCTAGGCCATTTATCCCAGTGCTTAACCACCCTGACAGGAAGTTTTTCCTAATGTACAACCTAAACTGCCCATGGTGCAATTTAAGCCCATTGCATCTTGTGCTAAGAAGAATAATTTTTCTTCCTCCTCCTAATAGCAACCTTTTATGTACTTGAAAACTGCTATCATGTCCCCTCTCAGACTCTCTTCTCCATACCAAACAAATCCAATTTTTTCAATCTTATCTCATAGGTCATGTTTTCTAGACCTGAATATTTTTTGTTACTCTTCTCTGGAATTTCTTCACATATTTCCTTAAATCTGGTGCCCAGAATAAGACACAATATTCCAGTTGAAGCCTAATCAGTGCAGAGTAGCAGAAGAATTACTTTTTTTGTGTTGCTTACAATACTCCTGCTAATACATCCCAGAATGATGATAGCTTTTTTTGCAAAAGTGTTACACTGTTGACTGATGTTTATCTTGTGATCCACAGCAGCTTTTCTGCAGTATTCCTTCCTAGGCAGTAATTTTTCCCCATTTTTTGTGGGCAACTCATATATTTTTCAGGTCAGAAGGGACCATTATAATCATCTAATCTAACCTCCTGCACAATGCAGGCTGCAATCTCCCCCACAGATCCCTAAATGGCCCCCTCAATAATTGAACTCACAACACTGGATTTCGCAGACCAATGCTCAAACCACTGAGCTATCTCTGCCCTCTAAAGGCTACTCATTGTTCCTTAAGTGGAGTACTTTGCATTTGTCCTCATTTCCCATCCAAGGCTTAATTTGTCCCAGGAGTTGCCAGGGCTGAGTAAGTCTGCTGTGAAAAGTGATATTAACAAACATACAAATCTCACTTTTCACAGGAGCAGACTTACTAGCTAGCAAGTCCTTACAAAAAAGCAATGAAAAAAGCAAAAGAAACAACAACAAAAAGACAAGAACATGCAAAGTGCCTTAACTGTGTTTCTATTCCGTTTAGGTCCAGTAATGAATAGTGACAACTGTACATTATTTTTATTACTGAGTCTGAAAAAAAAACCCTACATAAATAGAATACAATGATTTGGACATGTATATGTGCATTTTTATTAGTTTTTCCTAAAGTATTTTAGGAAAAATTGTCAGTGTGGCCACCAGCAAGAGTTGGTGGCCGCACTCTGAAGCCAACAAAAAATTTCTTGTGAAAATCCCTGATTGTATTTTCCTGGTTTGTTTATGAGGTCATGCAAAACAGTATCAAAAGCCTTACTAAAGTCAAGATATATGACATCTATTGCTTCCCCCCATCCACAAGACTTCCACCCTGTCAAAGAAAGCTGTTACTTATCACTAAGGCTAAGATTTTGCCATGGTGATTTTTAGTAAAAGTCATGGACAGGTCACGGGCAACAAACAAAAAATCGCGGAAGCTATGGCCTGTCTGACTTTTGCTGCTGAAGGGGCTGAAGCAGAAAATGTCATAGAGGTCTCTGGAAGTCACAGCTTCTGTGACTTCCATGACCTCTGTGACATAAACTTAGCCTTACTCATAAGAATGTAAGAGCTGCTACCCTGGTCAGACTAAAGGTCTATCTTGCCCAGTACCCTGTTTCTGACAGGGTAGCCTGTACCAGAACTTCAGGGGAAGTATATAGAACAAAGCAATTTTGGAGGGATCGACTGCTGTCTTCCACTCCCATTCTGGTACTCAGAGATTTAGGGTCACCCCGAGCATGGAGTTTCATCCCTGAGCAAAATGGCTAATAGCCATTGATGGACCTGTTCTCCAGGAATGTATCTAGTTCTTTTTTTATCCCAGTTATACTTTTGGCCATCACATTGTTAGGTAAAAAGCAAGTCCTACTCACCTCTCCAGCACCCGAGTTTGTGCGGAGTTGGTATAAGGCTCAGAGATCTGTCAGAGACCAGACAACACTTCGTTGATCAACGGGCTCACACCATCCTTAGCTTAAGAGCCAAGCTTTGGAGTAAGTGTGGCAAATTTATTAGGGGTGAGCATCAATGTTTATACACAGAAGTAAACAAAGTGATTAACAGATCATAATGGTCATGCATAATCAATCAAGATTCTACAGGATAAAACAGGTTAAAATGCAAATTGGAGAAGACAAAAACGGGAGATGGTTACTTATTGGGAGGGGGGGTGTCATGAGTGGTTCACAGGTCAGAGCTTTGATTAAAAGTTTCAGATAGAGACATCAAGTCTGGGTTAAGTTTAAACTCATAAAGAGTTCAGACTCAACATTCCTCCATTTGTAGCTATTGGGATAACTATTTACCAACAGCTACACCCCATTTTAAGGAGCCAAGGGCGCAGCAATTTCAGCCTGGGCCAACTCGAAGAGAGTAAGG
This sequence comes from Mauremys reevesii, assembly GCF_016161935.1. Classification (NCBI taxonomy): domain Eukaryota; kingdom Metazoa; phylum Chordata; order Testudines; family Geoemydidae; genus Mauremys; species Mauremys reevesii. Next base: position 175,086 of record NW_024100881.1, on the reverse strand, counting down.
CCTTTGGCTGAAGTAGAAAAAGAATAAACTGACCCACATGAGTTTATGAGGGAGGGAACACACTGAATACAGCAACACAGTATTATAAGGATTACTATGGCCCCAACAATACCCACCAAGAGGTTTTTAACCCACCCAAATCCAGGCAACCAATTCCATAAGGCTCCCCACCAATCATAAGGTGGCTGGCCAGAGGAGTAGTTCTTAGCCATTTCCCTTAGATGTTTGGTACGTTGAAAAGTGTCAGGGTAGGTGTCGTTTACAAAAACACAGCATTCTTCATTTATGAGGGCACAAGTCCCTCCTTGGGCTGCTAACATTATGTCTAAAGCCATTCGGTTTTGCAAAGCTAACTGGCGCAGCTGGGACATTTCTCCGGCCTGATTCTCAAATAGGGTCGCAGTCTCATTGGTTAAAGATTCTAGTAGTCCCTGTAGACGGATGACACCACCCCTCAAGCTAATAAGACCAGCCCACCGCTGCCACGACAAACCATCACGGATATTAATATCTCTGAAGGTTTCACGGATGTTACGAACGTGGGGAAAATGGGGGGGGGGTGAGGGAGATGCGAGAAGGTGGTGTGAGCCATGCTAAATAACATGACCCTGCCCAATCAGGGGAGAGAAAGTAATAAGCTTTGGGCACACCCAGTATGTTCCATACATTGCGTTTCGGGTATTCCATTTCTCAAAGTAGGAGGTAACCCACCACCCGTTGGACCACTGTTCCCCTGGTAATGCAGAGGGGTCGTTGTGTGAACCGCAGAGGCACAATTTGGTAGTGGTGTTTTCAAAGAGCAGTGTAGTACTGCTTGAGCAGTTGTAGAAGGCAATCGTATATCCCTTAGCAATTAGTTGGACACCCTCGTGATCTGAGCAGGGTTTCTTAAAAGCTGACTCAGAAGGCTTGTGAGGGATCCACATATGGGATAAGTGGGATGCGCAAGGCTTGAAGCCAAGGTTTTTACTAAAGGCGGTGCCATTAAAATACATGTTGCATTTACTGGTTCCCACAAAAGTTGACCCTTTTTCTTTAACAAAACACAGTGATCCTGTCTGATTTGTTACCCTGAGATATTTGTTAATTGGCACTCCTGTTTTGTCCCATGTAAGATTGTGTTGGACTGGATCTTTCATTCTAGCCGGTGGCATCCAAGTCATATTAGCAGTGGTCAGGGGAATGGGTGTGAAGGGGAGTCCCTGTTCTGCATTTACTGGAAATTGAGTACATACCCAGCAATTACTTCTATTTCCTAAAATACGAGTTTTAACCTCGTGGGAATATCTAATAAAAGCATTATCTTCATAAGCAGAAAATAAACTAAAAAGGCATAATAAAAAACATACAGTTGTCAGAATAAAAGGTCCTCTCATTTTTTCCGAGTCAATTTAAGTCTGATGTCTGAAAGAGGTAAGCTGGTCCACTGGTCAGAGGCAGTGTCCTCAGTGGTGGCAAGAGCTGCTGGTCCGTCACTGTGGTCCACTACGGCTGGCTTGACGTGGGAGTGGTGGATCCAGGATTTGCGTCCTTCCAGGAACACTGCAGTCTGGGTTGTTAAAAGAACCTGGTGGGGTCCAGTAAACCTCGGCTGGAGCGTCGCCACGAACGAACTTTTGGCCCAGACGAAGTCCCTGGTTGGAACAGGTGGATCTGTTCTTCCAGTGGCACGGTCTGGGAAAACTGTGAGGCTTTCCAAAGGTGCGGAGGCGAGCCTGTAGGGAGAGAAACTGGCACGCGGTCATATGATCCCCCAATAGTGAAACATCAGCACGTGGTAGCACCCGCCTTTGAAAGGTGGATATCCATAGAGCAGTTCAAAGGGGGATAATCCCAATACACGGGTTGGGCGAGTGCGAAGGTGAAACAGGACCAAGGGAAGTACCTGAGGCCACTTTAACCCTGTTTCCTGACAGTATTTAGCCAATGTAAGCTTAAGCTCCCTATTCATACGCTCAACTTTCCCGCTAGACTGGGGGTGGTAGGGTGTATGAAAGGAGTGTGAAATGCCCAGTCCTTGTTCTAAATGGCCAAGGACATTACCAGTAAAGTGGGGTCCGATCTGAATCAAGTATGAGAGGGATGCCAAACGGGTACAATGTCTCTAAGGAGGATCTTCGCCACTGTGGCAGCAGTACAATTAGCAGTAGGAAAAGCTTCGACCCATGAAGTCAGAGGGCAAACCAAAACAAGGAGGTGCTTTTTCCCAAAAGCCTTTGGCATATCTGCAAAGTCAATTTGAAGATGTTGAAATGGGGCAGCAGGCGGAGGTCTTCCACCCTTAATTTTGTTAAGAGGCGGAGCAGGTCCATTTCGCTGACATGTGCTGCATGCTTTCACTATTGACAGACAGTAGGGTTGAATGCCTGGAGCATACCAAAAGCGAGCGATGGTGTCCACAAGGGTGTGCGTGCCGTAGTGACCCCCCTTATCATGGTGCCAGCGAACTGCCACGGGGTATGTGGAGCGAGGGAGGCAGGCTCGGCCATCCGGCATAAGCCAGGTCCCTTTGACCAGAGTGGCGCCGAGGCTCTCCCACGACTGTAGTTCAGCAGCAGGTACTGAGTGCGGGTGCGGTGGAGTAAAGGAGGAGGTCACAATAGCCAACGTGGGCATGGCTAAGGGTAAGACGGCAGCCGCCTTGGCGGAGGCGTCAGCCAGCGCATTCCACGGGTGACGGGGCTATCATCTTTAGTATGGGCCCGGCAATGAACTACAGCCAGGACCGAGGGTTCTTGGAGGCATCCAAAAGCTTGTGGATGAGGGGAGGTGCTGAATGGGTTTACCGGCAGCTGTCTGGAAACCTCGAAACTTCCAGAGGTGGATGTGACAATGCACAACTCCAAAAGCATACTTGCTATCAGTAAAAATGGTAACGGTCTTACCAGCGGCCAACTGGCAGGCTCGGGCCAGGGCATAGAGTTCGGCGGCTTGGGCTCCCCAGTTGCCTGGCAGTGAGGCGGCCTCTTGAATGTCCCATTCAGAGGTGACTGCATAACCGGTGAAACGCTTGCCATCAACATAGAAGGAGCTTCCGTCCGAGAAGAGGATGCAATCAGGGTTGTCCAGTGGCACGTCAAACAGGTTGTTCCTTATCTGTAAGATGCTATGAACTACTTCCACACAGTCGTGCTGATCCTGGAGGACTGGCAGATCAGGAAGCAAGGTAGCTGGATTAAGGGGCCCACACCTTTCAAAAATTAGGTTAGTGTCTTCTAGGAGTTCGGCCTCTAGCTGCTGCTGACGATGGGCCGAAAAGACTTGGGTTGTGCCCCTACGCAGAAGGGCTGACAAAGCATGAGATGTCCAGACCGTGGTAAAATGACCAAGGGTCAGGCTCTTTGCCTTTGTGATCAGCAGGGCAGCTGCTGCCAGAGTCCGGGTGCAGGATGGGGTTCCCTGAGCGACAGGGTCGATCTGCTGGGAGTAAAAAGCAAGCGGGAAATGGTGGGGCCCGCTCAGCTGTGTAAGGACGCCACTAGCAATTCCACCCCTCGTGGACAAAAAGGTGAAAGGGTTTGCTGTAATTGGGGGGGCGGAGAGACATGGAGGAGGCCACACTGTCCTTGAGTAACTGAAAGGCTTGAATCGTGTCTGGGGACCACTGCAAAGGGTCAGGAGCAAGGTTAGCAGTCAGTCGGTGGAGCGGTTTGCTCAACTCCCCGCAGGACGGCAACCAAGGTCGACAGAAGCCAATTAATCCTAAGAAACCTCGAAGTTGTTTCTTGGTGTTTGGCAGAGGGCAGTTTTGGATAGTCTTTATGCGGACTGGGTCCATTTGTCTCCCCTCTGGGGTTAACAGGAAGCCCAGATATCGGACCTTCTGTGAGACCCACTGAATCTTGTTAGGGTCTACCTTGTGGCCTCTGGTGTGTAGGTATAATAAAAGTGCCTTACCATCGATGCGGAGGGCGGCTTCTTCGCGGTTACCTAGTAGGATGTCATCTACGTATAGGACTAACGTGGATCCCTGCGGACTGGTGAAGCCTTCCAAGTCGTGGCGGAGGCATTGGCTGAAAATCGTGGGGCTGTCTCTGTAGCCTTGAGGAAGTCGTTGCCAGACATAACTTTGTCCCTCCCAGGTGAAACCAAAGAGATATTGAGAGTCTGGGTGTACAGGAATGCTGAAAAAGGCTGATTTTAAGTCAATAACAGTGAACCATTCAGCATCCCAGGGGATTTGGCTGATGATAGTAGCTGGATCAGGAACTACTGCATGAAGAGGGACCACATACTGATTAATAACCCGTAGATCCTGTACAAAGCGCCAACGAATAGGGTCTCCGTCCTTTTAGGAGGCTTTTACAGGCAGTATAGGGTATTACAGGGAGTGCGCTGAGGCGGACTAGCTTTTGTGCAATGAATCCCTCGACAATGGGGCGGATGCCTTCACGAGCTTCCAGCGACAGGGTGTATTGGGTAACTGACTGGGGGTCTAAGGAGGGCTTCACTTGAATCATTACTTGCTCTGCTGAAAGGAGCAGTCCTACATCAGTGTCAGAAATTCCCCAGAGGGTTGAAGGCAAGTCAGTGAGGTCAGGGAGAGAGGGGGGGGTTTCCCAATTACCCTGAGTTAGGGCCGAATCTCCTAACACTGTCATCAATAATCCTACCCCTTCAGGAGTGCAGGTTAAAGTAGCCTCAAGCTTACAGAGTAAATCCCGGCCCATCAAAGGGATTGGACAAGCTGGGGAAAAAAGAAAACGGTGAGAAAAACATTTATCAGCATAAATAACATTTAGAGGCAAAGTGAGTCCCAGAGACTGTGGATTGCCTTCCACCCCAGTTGCAGTTTTAACCTCAGAGGATAGCCAGTGAGATGGGGCATGATTTAAAAGAGAGAAAGTAGCTCCAGTATCAATGAGGAAACAGACAGGCAGTCCCTGGACTGAAAGGGTTAGATGAGGCTCTTTTCTGGGAGGGGAGAAAGTGAGGAAAGAGCCGGCTAAAGACATTAAGGAAATAAGACCATCACATTGTTTGCCTTCGCCCCCGGGGTACCGTCATTGAGAAGGCTGAGTTCGCTGCAGCTGCTGCTGTTGCCCGTAGTTGATCCAGGCCTGAGGAACGGGCTGGGCTGGTGGTGCAGGAGTGTATTCGTCCCTGGTGTAAGTATCTGCGGATGCGACCGGACCCTCTGGGCGTCCCCAGGGGCATTCACGTTTAAAGTGACCGGGTTGTCCGCACTGAAAACAATTTCCTGGTGGCTGGGGTTGCCAGGACCCTCTCCCCCGAGCACCCTGAGATCCCCTGCCACGGCCACGGCTTCTGCCTTGAATACCACCGCGAAAAGCTAAAGCCATCAACTTATATTCTTCCTTTTTCTCTTTCTTTCTGCTGCTTTCCCTTCCTTTCTCCCATGCAAAATCAGCTACATCCAACACTGAAGTGACTGACTCACCTCCCCAACCAGGGCGAAACTGTAAGAAATAATCCCTTACAGGGGTTACTGACTGATTCACAAAAAACGAAATAAGAGTAGGGTGGTCTGCTTCTCTCTCAGGATCCATCTGAGTGAACATTCGGGCCCCCTCCAATAGCCTCGACCAGAACTTTCTGGGTGGCTCATCAGATTCCTGCCGAATCTGCATGAACTTAGCCTGATTAGGCGGCGAGCCATTTCTTTGAGTCTCTCTAACAATCGCTCTCGATCTATCCGCAGCTGATTCAGCCTTGGCTGATTCCAGTCTAGGGGATTCCAGCCAGCGGCTTGATCCCGCCTATCCATCCAAGTGGTATTAACCACATTGCTATCCCCCCATGTCCTTTCTGCCATCCACAATCTACTACGTTCCTCTCCGGTCAAAACTCTGCTTAACAACTGATCTACATCCGTATAAGTAGGATTATGACTTAAAAACAATCTTTCTAAAAGTTCAATGATCTTTCGGGGATTTTCCCAAAGGACCCTGACAACCGTCCCCATTCTTTCAAGTCCCATTCTAGCCATCCTTTATATTCCACAATATTGGTATGTTGTATCTCACCATTATTGTTCACAAAAGGTTGGTCGTGCACCTGTAAAGGCATTTCTCTACTCACAAAAGTTTTGGCAGGGCAGCCTCTTGACTATCCTCAGGAGAGGGTGTGCACCCTGCTGCATCTGCTTGATCTTTTGCCTAGTAACTACTCCTCCCGGGGTGTGCTCCTCCATTTCCTCCTTATCACCCTGCAGAGATTCCAATTTGGAGTCCTGCAGATTCCCCTCTGCGCCCTGGAGAGAGTCCCCTCGCTGAGGAATAGGGGCAGGTGCAGTGGGGACCAACTGACGAGTTAAAACACGCCGTGGTTTACACCCTTCATCGAAATAACATGGAGGGGGTTCACTCTCGGAAGAATACCTGACTGCCATAATCTTTAAAGATTTCCACAGCTCTGCTGCTGTGTCCCAACAAAACCAGTAACATAACTGTCCCGGATGGTCTTTTCGATCTGGCTCCTTACTCCTCTTAAGGCAGCCTGTTCGAAAGAGCCATCTGAAGGCCACCTCATCTCCGAGTCGGCCAATACCGGTATACCCAGTCCAATTCCTTACACACAGTGTGTACAACTTCCTCCTAGACATTCCTGTCTGTACTGGGAGTTTCCCTTCATTCCATAACTTATTTACAATCCCCAGCGGACTCTCAAGAGGCACGCTAGTCCCTTGACCCATGGTGTCTGACAGGAGCCCTCCAACTGGCGTTTATCCTGCTGTCCAGTACACGATCCCTCAATATTGAATTGGCTGGGAGAAATCTCCCGTGGCGCCTACCAATTCGTATATGAGTGGTCTGACCACTGGACAGAGGCACCGCACCAGAAGGAATCCCGGACGAGCCCCCAAATTGTTAGGTAAAAAGCAAGTCCTACTCACCTCTCCAGCACCCGAGTTTGTGCGGAGTTGGTATAAGGCTCAGAGATCTGTCAGAGACCAGACAACACTTCGTTGATCAACGGGCTCACACCATCCTTAGCTTAAGAGCCAAGCTTTGGAGTAAGTGTGGCAAATTTATTAGGGGTGAGCATCAATGTTTATACACAGAAGTAAACAAAGTGATTAACAGATCATAATGGTCATGCATAATCAATCAAGATTCTACAGGATAAAACAGGTTAAAATGCAAATTGGAGAAGACAAAAACGGGAGATGGTTACTTATTGGGAGGGGGGGTGTCATGAGTGGTTCACAGGTCAGAGCTTTGATTAAAAGTTTCAGATAGAGACATCAAGTCTGGGTTAAGTTTAAACTCATAAAGAGTTCAGACTCAACAACATCACCCCATGGCAATGAGTTCCACATGTTAGTTGTGCATTGTGTGAAAAAAGTACTTCTGTTTGTTTGTATTAAACCTGCTGCTTATTCATTTAATCAGGTGACCCCTGGATTTTGTTCCTTGAATGAAAGGGTAGATAACACTTCTATATTCACTTTTCCACACCATTCATGATTTTATCTATCATATCCCCCCCCCCCCTTAGTCCTTTCTTTTTTGAGATGAATAGCCCTAATATCTTTAGTTTCTCCTCATACGGAAGCTTTTCCATACTCTTGTTCATCCTTGTTGCCCTTCTCTGGACCTTTTCCAGTTCCACTTTTTTGAGCTGGGGCAACCAGACCTGGACAGAATTCAAGGGGTGGGTGCACTATGGATTTATATAGTGGCATTATGATATTTTGTGTCTTATGTTGTAACCCTGTTCTAATGGCTCCTAACATATTGCTAGCCTTTTTTATCCTTGCTGGGCATTGAGCATGACTCATGAACTGTGACTTCTGGCTATTGGCCTATAGCTCTGTAATACTTCACCCCTTCCATGCCCTTTACCACAAACCTCTGCCCTGTCCATAGGCACCTCGTGCTGTAATTCTGGCTAGAAGGAAAGGCTTAGTTTTCATTTGGCTTTGACATTATGGTAGTGAAAAGTGTTACACTGAGTCATGGTGATTGAATCCCTTCTTTTTAACCCCAAAACCGTTACAGCAGTGACTGACCCACACCACTGCCCTACCCATGCCAATATGTCTCAGGCTCTCAGCCTTGTTTTGATGAGAGACTCCATTGGCAAGGGAGAGAGAAATTCAGTCTTCATGGTCTGTGCAGTCCATGGTCTTTCTGCTGAGATCGCTGCCCTAGGGCTAAGTCCCGGCGGTGACAGGGAGAGAAAATAGTCTAGAAGTCTGATACAGAGGTAAAAATAGAGAGAGAAGGTATGTTAAAAGAAAGTGATTGAAATGAGGGGTTTGGAAAAGCATGAATCAAGAGAAACAAACAAAAAGACCAAGAGAGGCAAAAAAATGCATCTAAAGGAAAAGCGAGGTTGAGAAAGAGAGACAGAGGCCTGGTCTACACTAGGCGTTTAAACCGGTTTTAGGAGCGTAAACCCGATTTAACGCCACAACCGTCCACACTAGGAGGCACCATATATCGATTTTAATGGCTCTTTAAACCGGTTTCTGTACTCCTCCCTACTGAGAGGAGTAACGCTAGTATCGGTATTAACATATTGGATTAGGGTTAGTGTGGACGCTGATCGACGGTATTGGCCTCCGGGAGCTATCCCACAGTGCAGCAGTGACCGCTCTGGACCGCAATCTGAAGTCGGATGCAGTGGTCAGGTAGACAGGAAAAGCCCCGCGAACTTTTGAATATTTCCTGTTTGCCCAGTGTGGAGCTCCGATCAGCACGGGTGGCGATGCAGTCCGAAATCAAAATAAAGAAAGAGCTCCAGCACGGACCATGCGGATGTGATCGCTGTAAGGGCAGGCAAATCCATTCTATCAGCACTCCATTACAGAAGATGAAATTCAGAATCCTTTTTTAAAAATCTCCAGACAGACGCCATAGCAGGGACTCAGCGCACTGCAGCGTGACAAGCGTAACGGAAAGCCAAAGAATCAAATGGACGCTCATGGACTGGAGGACTGAAGCTATCCCACAGTTCCTGCAGCCTCCGAAAAGTATTTGCATTCTTGGCTGAGCTCCAAATGCTTCTAGGGTCAAAAACAGTGTCCGCGGTGGGTCAGGGCATAGCTTGGCAATCTACTCACCCCCACCCACCCACCCACCCCCCCACCCCCAGAAGCGAAAGGGAAAACAATCCTCTGACTCTTTTACATGTCACCCTATCTTTACTGAATGCTGCAGATAGACACGATGCTGCAGCCGTCAACACCAACATCCTCACTCCCCCCCTGCCATGGGTGGCTGATGGTACAAAAGGACTGGTAACCGTCCTCGTCATCAGCCTATTGGCACATGGGGCAGTAACCATGCTGATTAGCATCCGTCAGGTCGATCAAGGGCGCCTGACCCTAATTTTTTCTGGTGGATGGTGCAGTATGGCTGGTAACCATTGTCATCATAGCAACAGGGGGCTGAGCTCCATCAACCCCCACCCTTCATGTGTAAAGAACAGATTCAGTTGCCCCTGGACTAGCAGAGGGATGCTGGGCTTCTCTCCTACATACTGCTTAATGTCCTGTCTGGACTATCATAGCAGCTGGAGGCTGCCTTCCACTCATTTCTCACTAACAAGTCACCATGTCTTTTTATTCCTGCATTCTTTATTACTTCATCACACAAGTGGGGGGACAATGCTACGGTAGCCCAGAAAGGCTGGGGGAAGAACGGAATCAACAGGTGGGGTTGTTACAGGAGCACCCCCTGTGAATAGCATACAGATCATAGTTTCTGCAGGATCTGACACAGAGCAGCTGTGCTCTCTGGTTCTATGATACAGTGGTTATCTAGTACACTTGCCTATATTCTAGGCAGGACTGATTCTATTTTTAGATACCAAAAAGGAGGGATTGACTCAGGGAGTCATTCCCAATTTTGGCTTTTGCGCCCCTGGCTAAGAGCAGCCAGGGGCACTTATGACAGCAGCAAATGGTACAAAAGGACTGGTAGCCATGATCATCCTCAGTTCCAATTTATGGAAGGGTTTGGATAGTGCAGTATGACTGGTAACCATCTCTGCTGTCATGCAAAAGCAAAAGCATGCTTCTGTGTAGCGCTGCTGAATCGCCTCTGTGAGTGGCATCTAGTACACATACGGTGAGAGTCACAAAAGGCAAAACAAGCTCCATGATTGCCATGCTATGGCATCTGCCAGGGCAATCCAGGGGAAAAAGGCGCGAAATGCTTGTCTGCCGTTGCTTTCCCAGAGGAAGGAGTGACTAACGACATTTACCCAGAACCACCCGCGACAATGATTTTTGCCCCATCAGGCACTGGGATCTCAACCCGGAAGTTCCAAGGGGCGGGGGAGGCTGCGGGAACTATGGGATAGCTAGGGAATAGCTACCCACAGTGCAACGCTCCAGAAGCCGACGCTAGCCTCGGACCGCGGACGCACACCACCGAATTAATGGGCTTAGTGTGGCCGCGCGCAATCGATTGTATAAAATCTGTTTTACAAAACCGGTTTATGCAAATTCGGAATAGTCCCGTAGTGTAGACGTACCCAGAGAGATCTGCTGTAGGAAGAGAGAGGTGTGTATGTGCGTGCACAAATACTACTTTCATTTTACAGGAGTGGGAGCCAAGGCTTAATGTGGTGATGTGACTTTCTGGGTCACAGAATGAGGCAGTGTTAGCTTGGATTAGAACCCAGGAGTCCTGACTCCACAGTCTTGTGCCCAGTTCTTTAGAAAGATGGAAAGGCAGATGAAAAAAATTGAGAGTCAGACAGAGAGGTAAATCTGAAGACAATGTGTGGTATATAGTAGAGATCCAATTATTCAAATAGAATGGCAGACATTAAATTAATTCATGGAAGGGTGGGTAAAGCAAGTATGATTTGAATATAGAATTATGCAAGTTAAGGGCTCTGACTTTATTTTGGATAAATGTCGGGGTTTTGATATAAACAGTGTAAGCAATCAGGATTTTGCTGTCTGGTACAGGACTGTAACAGTTACTGTGAAATGCTGGCAGCTGAGTTCTAACGTGCAACTGAACTAGATGCCATTTCAGAGAAGTTCTGATTTGGATTCCTGAAGGAGGCCCATGTGTAATAGTGTAAGCTTATTATATTTGTAATGGTTTAAACTTCCTATATTTGCAATACAACCATTTTATATCATGGTGTGAAGGGTTTGGATTTTAGTTTTTTCTGATCTTGGTTAGATGGCTCCTAACCTGAAGTCATCATAGCAATGGAGGAAAGGCCATGTTTACTCCTTGGAGTCCACACTCTAATGTTGGGAATCTGGGAATTCTGACAGGAAGAAAACTGTTCCCGACTCTCAGGCCTGGTATCGGACCCCAAGAGTCTGGGCCCGGGTCTCTTCTCACTGACAATGGTGAGAGTCAGGAATACTCTTCCTGGAAAGTGCTATTGGTGTATAGTGTGGCCAGAGTCGCATGGGGTGCTGTGGGTTGACAGTGTGGCTGGACTTGCACAGGTTGATGGTATGACCAACTCCTAATGTGCCTTTGAAAAAATGTTCTTTTCCCCCTAACACATAGACACAAGGAGGCAAAATTAATGTTACACGAGCAGTCTAAATGCTGGCATTTCCTAACCTTTGAATGCTTGACTGTGCAATCTAAATAACCTTCTTGTAATGTCAGAGGTGTGGGAGGAGTTATATGTAATTAATTATATGTACATGATTGGAGTGAACTCTACAGAAAGAAGAGTTTCTCCTTTTCTATGGTTTTGGAGGAGGGCAGATTCTCTGGTGCCCTACAATAGATGATTTCAGATTGAAGCTTTTCCTGCATTTACCACAGGGATGGGGTCTCTCTCCTGTGTGGGTTCACTGGTGCTTAGTAAAATGGACTAGTAGCTGGCTAAAACTTCTTCCACAGTCAGACCAGGAATAGGATTTCTCTCTTGTGTGGGTGCAGTGTGAGGGGGATGAGGCGTTTTCCACTCTTTTTCTGCACAACATGGATAGTTTCTCTCTCTCTGGCTTTGTCTTTCCTGACACAAAAAAAGTAGTTCTAGGACCCTGCGAGATGGGAGGGTCCCAGATTTCAGGCTCCAGCCTGAGCCCAAACAACTACACTGCAATTAAACAGCTTCTTAGCCTGAACCCTGGGAGCCCTGGTCAGCTGGCACGGGCCAGCAGCAGGTGTCTGCTTGCAGTGCACACATACCCTTTTGGTCCCAGGCTTCCCCAGTGCACGGAGCTCTGGCAGATTCCTCAGTCCTCTCTCACATTCCCTAGGGTTACCTTACTCATTCCTGGGGGGGTTTCTCTTCTGCCTCAATGACCTTCACTCGCTTGCAGGCATCTCTCTTTTCAAGACCCTGGAAAACACGTTCTCACAATCCTCCTATCTTTCTGCATGGCTCCAATTTTTCAGGCCCTTCCTCATCAGGTTGTTACTCCATTGCACTCCGAATAATATCACTGCTGGGTGGAAAAGAGAATCGAGGGTTATTTAATGTGTTGTTGCAAGAGGAAAGCACTCCTATTTCCCAGCAGTGAGTGTGATTGAGGCAGCTTCCAATCCCTCCCCACTGGAAATACCCCCAGCAGGAGCTCAACAGTCAACCAAGCAAAATTATGGGTCCCAGGAGAGCTGTGGAGGGATCAACGTGGAAGCCCCATATTCCTTTCCCCTTTTGCAGACCCTTCCTTTTTGCCTTCAAATCTTTTCCTTAGACCCTACCAGGTTGTCTGCTTTTCCCACAAGCACCTTCACACTTTTTCCCAAGCTGACCCCAATGAATGGGGGAAATGTCACATTAAATTTCATAAAGACACCCACAGTATCTTATTGTAAATCCCCCCTTAAAACCTAACTTTGCCTATGGCAATCACTACCACTTGACTGATGGCCATCTATAATTACTATGATCAGGTTGACTAATTTTTGCAAACACACCCATCCTTATTGTTACCTAGCTCCCCATCCCTGTTTATCCGTTTGCATCTTTTCATGATCCTAGATTCTGAACTGAGGTGGGAACTACATTTGCATCACTTCTTGGTACAGTGTCTGTCACAGTGGAGCCCTGACTGAATCCTCTAGGCACTGAAATAATAATAAAAACAGCTTGCCATCTCAGCCCATCTCCCTTCTCTGCATGCACCTATGCTCATGTCTCTTTGTCCTCTCCCAGCTACAGACCCCTTACTCCAGCTTCTATTTATTCTGGCCCTTTATGAAAGGTAGTAGCTAGCTCCCTGGAAGAATTCTTCCATCAACCTAGCACTGTCTACACTGTGGGTTAGGTTGGCTTAACTATGTCACTCAGGGGTGTGGATTTTTCACACTCCTGAACAATGTAGCTAGATCAGTAGATTGTAAATTCTCTGGGGCAGGGACTGTCTTTTTGCTCTGTGTTTATAGAGCACCCATCACAATGGGCACCTGATCCATGACTGGGACTCCTTGGTGCTAAATAATAAACAATAATTATATAGTATCTAACCACCTGGCAGTCTGTAACCCCTGCCATCCCCTGTGAAGTAAATATTCCCTATCTCAGATTGTAGTATTGAGTTAACTGAGCATGGGTTTCCACTTCCTGAACTTGTTTCCTGCCTGAGATTGCAAAATCCCAGAGAGGAGAGGGTGTTGAAAACTATCCAACACGGTATGAGTGGATCGCTGAGGCAGAATGGGCCCCTCCTCCTTTTGGGGGAAGGGTTTAGGGGACTCAGACTCTGGCAGTCTTCTCGGCAGAGAGGCTGGTTGGGTTTGGTTTCTCTTCCTGTTCCAGGCGATGGTGAATGAGAATGAGAAGAATTTCCACTCTCAGACCCTTCCTGAGAATCAAAGGGACATTATCAGAGGATCCAAGGGGAACGTTTCCCAGCAATCCCCTCACATTGCTCAGATGTGTCCTGTTGTCATTCAGTCCAAGATTGCTGGGTAGCTACTGAGATGAGTGAGACCACAATAGGCTTTTTTTCCCTTTCCTCTTCAATTCTGCCCCTGTGTCAAGATCTTCCAATACTGTAATGAATCATCCCCAGCTCATCCAGGCATCCCTTTCTGTGGGATGAAGTTGTGCACTGTCCCGGGGGCTAATTTGAACCTTTGTTTAGTGTCTCTCATCACAGTGATGGATGTTTGAGATCTCAGAAGGAGCTGAAAAGGGGATCTTGGGCTGGAAAAGGGTGAGGGTCACACTCAGAATTTATAACGTCCAACCCTGATATTCTATGTCAGCATCCAGCCAAAAATACTAAAATCAATCCGCAAACTGGGTATGCACATAGTTACATAACATAAATTACTTTGGGATTGTAATTATGTTTGGTAATGTATTACAAAATCCTTGTTTTTTACTTTGGTCTTGATCATTTTTAGGCATCAATGGGGAGACAAAGAGTACCAGCTAATAGCTGAATATTTGGACAGTACCACTGTGGAGGACCCGGTTAAACACATTACTCAGTGGCACTTTACATGCTGTAAGTTACTCCTGGGGGAAATCTGTGCCACTCTATGTGTGATATGCCACACAATTTTTTTTTCCCCCTGCAGAAAATAACTTCAGCAAGAAAGTTACTGCAGTTACACCTTTAGCCCACCAGGGGCTGCCGTGGTGCCAGAACAGAGCAGTTGTTCTGAGGCCCTCTCCAGCTGTGATAGGAAAGCGGCTGCCTTCCTGACAGCAGTGCCCTGCTGGTGCGGCCAGAACAGAAGGGGTATGGGGGGACAGGCAGCGTGGGGCACATAGGGCTGCTGGAGGAAGTCACAGACTGGGGTTCATAAGGGCTAGTGGTGGAGGACAGATTGGGGCAGGGGCTGAATGGGGATGGAGGCACAGGGCCACATGGGGACAGGGGAAGGGGGTGCAGAACACATTGGGGAAGGGTGGTGGCTGAGTGGAGGCACAGAGACACATGGGGATGGGGGAGGGGGGGTCTGAGTGGGAGTGGTGGGATACATGGAGACTGGGCAGATGTGACTGACTGAATTAGAAAAGCTAGGGGTCAGTCAGGGTCTGCATGGACTGGATGAATGGACTCTAAGGTGGATAGAAAGCTGACTAGATCATCGGGCTCAACGGGTAGTGATCAACGGCTCCATGTCTAGTTGCCAGACGGTTTCAAGTGGAGTGCCCCAAGGGTCGTCCTGGGGCTGGTTTTGTTCAATATCTTCATTAACGATCTGGAGGATGGCGTGGACTGCACCCTCAGCAAGTTTGCAGATGACACTAAACTGGGAGGAGTGGTAGATATGCTGGAGGGTAGGGATAGGATACAGAGGGACCTAGACAAATTAGAGGATTGGGCCAAAAGAAACCTGATGAGGTTCAACAAGGACTAGTGCAGAGTCCTGCACTTAGGATGGAAGAATCCCATTCACTGTTACAGACTAAGGACTGAATGGCTAGGAAGCAGTTCTGCAGAAAAGGACCTAGGGGTTACAGTGGATGAGAAGGTGGATATGAGTCAGCAGTGTGCCCTTGTTACGAAGAAGGCTAATGGCATTTTGGGCTGTATAAGTAGGGGCATTGTCAGAAGATTGAGGGACGTGATCATTCCCCTCTATTCAACATTGGTGAGGCGTCATCTGGAGTACTGTGTCCAGCTTTGGGCCCCACACTACAAGGAGGATGTGGAAAAATTCAAAAGAGTCCAGCAGAGGGCAACAAAAATGATTAGGGGGCTGGAGAACATGACTTATGAGGAGAGGCTGAGAGAACTGGGATTGTTTAGCCTGCAGAAGAAAAGAATGAGGGGGGATTTAATAGCTACTTTCAACTACCTGAAAAGGGGTTCCAAAGAGGATGGATCTAGACTGTTCTCAGTGGTAGCAGATGACAGAACAAGGAGTCTCAAGTTGCAGTGGGGGAGGTTTAGGTTGGATTTTAGGAAAAACTTTTTCAATAGGAGGGTGGTGAAGCACTGGAATGGGTTACCTAGGGAGGTGGTGGAATCTCCTTCCTTAGAGGTTTTTAAGGTCAGGTTTGACAAAGCCCTGGCTGGGATGATTTAATTGGGAATTGGTCCTGCTTTGAGCAGGGGGTTGGACTAGATGACCTCCTGAGGTCCTTTCCAACCCCGATATTCTATGATTCTGTGCATGGCTGAGGCTCCCTAACAATTCCCCCCTCCCCCCCAAAAAGTCCATTCCATATTTCTCCCACCCAATAACCCTCCAGGTTCATTCCTAGGCTCCTTCCCTCTCCCTCAGCTCCTCCATTATCCCTGACTCCCCAAGCCTTTGCACTGCTTCTGAGGCAGGTGTGAAATACAACTCTGTATTGTAGTTTAAATGAATTGCTCAAAGTTCTGTATTTATATATCTAGTAAGGAATCAATTTGTCTGAAAACATCTCCTGAATCTTTTTCATTGTCATTATTACAATTGTTGCTGATGGGTACTTGGAAATAAATTACCAAAATAATTGAAACTGGTGTGATTATATTGTGATACTTTGACAAATAAAAATTTGCAGAATTCTAAAATATTTTGTGCAGAATTTTTAATTTTTGGTGCAGAATTCCCCAAGGAGTACAGAAATGCATCCATAAACTGAATTTGGCAAGGCTGAAGGGGAAGTAAATCAGGCTTAAGACAAACCTTGAAGATGCTGGGCTATGCCAGCTGTGGGTAAGACTCACCTTCTACTAGGTCGCAGAGCATGTTTTGAGAAGAACCCTTGGTTCTTCTGAGGGCAATCCAAAGCCCAAAGGCACCCATTAAGCATAGTGTCAACATGAGGCAGGTCAGACACTGTATAAAGAGTCACACTTAGAAAAAAATTTGCATGGAAAGTATAATTAAGTGGGTGCAGTAACTCAAAAGATGCCCACGCATACAGCGTTGAGTATCACAGTGAATGTATATAATGCATTGGGTCGAAAGGTAAAAGCAACAGAAACAAATACTGATTTTATTACTCCGACTTGTGAGACTCATAAATCATCTAGTAGAGACTCTAATGGATGGGAAAGTGATGGCCATGGCCAATGCAGAAGTAGAGAGAAATATGTGCTTTGAATGAGGCTGCAGCAGAACAAATGCAGCAGGAAAGGTTTTTAAAGCACTTATTGAATCCATACTACAAACATAGTTTTTAGCAATCCTAGCCACAGAAATGAATCAGTGCACTTCCTTAAAAGCAGCACAAGATCTGGCTCTACCAAATGCAGAAGAAAGGGCTGACAGCAACAGTAACATGAAGATACTGTTTGCAGCTGCTAAATGTTTGTTTGTGTTTTTTTTTTAAACAGAAAAGCATTTTGCCCTGAAGTACATGGGAGTTTTAGGGCTGAGCCCAAACCTGAAAAAATAATGCCATGTGACCTGTACTTTTTCTTACAGGGTGCAGATTTCAGAGTGGTAGCTGTGTTAGTCTGTATCAGAAAAACAACAAGGAGTCCTTGTGGACCCTAGAGACTAACAAATTTATCTGGGCAGTGATTGCCCTGACTTCAGCACCAGCAAGTAGGCCAGTAAGCAAGCGGAGTACAAGGCTGCTGCTTTATCTCACAGCTGGTGTAGGAGTGCTTGAGTGAAAGGCTGGGTCAAAACCAGGCCCCCCCTAAGGGTGCTTCAGAGGGTGACGTCACTGAATTTATGATTCTGTAGGTTTTACCTTCCTTCTGTTTCCATTACTCACGTGACCGGGAATGAGATTTTACTGTCTTCCGCTCCCACAGTCCCCTCTCCTAGTCCCTGCTCCGGGATCCCCGCTGAGTGCCGCGCGCCTCCCGAAGGGGGCAGGGAGAACAGGTCTCTCCCTCCACCTTTACCCTCCCTGCACAGACACCGGCTCAGCCCCGAGGCAGCAGTGGGCAGCTACAAGGGGGGAGCTCAGGGGTGGGATAAAGCAGCCCCCCCTCCCTTGACTGACAGCGATCGCGGCCAGTCCCTGTCACGCAGAGGTGGGATGAGCCCTGCGCTGGATGGAGGCTGCAGTTTGCAAGCAGGAAGCACGTGTGCGCTGATTAGTAGGTGTGTTGTGGGAAACCGCTGCTGTGCTGCCGGGTACTGCAGGCGAACCCGTCTCAATATCTTTGGGACATGTGGGTGAGTGAGTTGGGGTGGCTGGGGTTACAGGTGGAGGTGGGGAAATGTGCCAGGGAGAGGCCTGTCTATTGGGGAGTTTATGGGGACGGGATTACAGGTTGGGGGTGCAGGGAGGGATCTGTCGGGAGGGGGGGTTAGGGATGTGGTGGATGTGCAGGGAGGGAGCTGTCTGTGGGGGGGGGCTTAGGGAGGTGGGGTTACAGCTGGGGGATGTGCAGGGAGGGATATTTCTGTTGGGGGGGCTTAGGGAGATGGGGGGATGTGCAGGGAGCGGCCTGTCTATTGGGGTATTTAGGGGGCTACACAGGTCGGTCGGGGGGATGTGCCCATGATCTCCCAGCAAACTCCCACATTTTCTCACAGGGCCATGTCCTCAGCTCACTGAAAATAATGAGAGAGGACACAAGATGGCCTCCCTCAAGCTGGCCATTTCCCTATAGCTTTTGCACATGGAAGTGAGGTTGCCCCTAGTGGACATGGAGACTGAAGCCAGACTGTTCTCAGGGAAGATGGCTGCCTCTGTTCGGAGGCTGAACTGGAAGCCATTAGGTGACAGGGGAATACAGGGAACAGAAGGGAGGCTGAAGATGTGCAAGTAGATATGAGGGACAGGAGGGATGAATGGGGGTACAGGGAGAGAGACAGGGATGTAGGGTATATGGGGTGCAGAAGGAGATGGAGGAAGGTGGGGCAGGAGAATGAGGTGCAGGAGGAAACTGAAGAGAGGCAAGGGAGGGCTTGGGAACATCTTTCAAGTGCAAGGGAAAATGTGAGGGGTAAGATGCTATAAAGTGATAGGGAGGGAAACTGGGGACAGGAGTGTTGGAGGCAGAGGGGGATAATGTGAGTGGGAAGAGGAGACTTGGTGGGGTTGATAAGGAGGTGTTGACGGGAGATAAATAGGTCAGGGATAAGGGAGGAGAGTGGAGAGGCATTGGCCAGCGGCTCCACCATTCTAGGGGTTAAGGGGTTAGGTGGAGTCCCCCTTGGAGCCCTCAGTGGTGAGGCTGCATTCTGATTGTGTGCTTCACTTTCAATTTTGACCCTGAAATGATCTCACACACAGTGGGGCCAGGCAGCTCCCGCTAAAGAATGCAAAACCAGAATGCAGTTCAGAACCTCACACGGGCTTACAGATCATTAGAGGTTTTTCTTTTTTTTTTTTTTAAACTTATGATTTTTGGGGGGGAGGTCAGACTCATGACCAAAGTGGGGATTTCCAGAAGAATTAATGTGCTGACCAAATGTACTGGTGGCAGGTGAGCGAAGTAGGGAACAAGTGGGGAGAGTGCACACGTGTGCCAGAAATGAGGGAGAGGGAGAGAGGTGAGGGGATTTCTGCATGAGAGAAGAGACAAAGGGACATGAGCCAAGAAAAGAAGGGAACTGGGAGGAAAGGAAGAGATTTCCGGCCTGACACAGTTGAGAGCCGAGCGGGAGCTGAACCCCTCACAGTTGTGAGAAAATTATGAAGACGGGAAGAAGGTGATCAGATTTTGGGGCTATGGATTGTGCCTCTCTGTAGCTCCTCTTGGTCTCCATTTTTTTCCTGGGTGAGTGTGGGGCTCTTTCTGGACGTATCTCCAGTTATCATGGATGTGAGCCTGCCAGGGCACATCCTCTGCTGGAAATGTGAGAGATTAAATCATCCCTGGATTCTCTTTCCACTCAGCAGGTGCCAGGATCCTGAGCAAAGCCGAGATACAGCTTCATGAGGAAGGGCCTGAAAACCTGGAGCCTCCTGACATGTTACAAGGGGGATCAGGAGAGACTGCTTGCCAGAGTCCTGAGCAGGAAGAAGCCTGCGAGAAGCAGAAGAGGAACCAAGTCAGGAATGGGTCAGACCCCTTAGGGGAGTGTGAGAACAGATTCAGACTTCCGCAACCACTTTCACAGGGCAGACCTGGGACCATGGGAGATCTTAATAGCCAAGAGAAACCCCATAAATGTATAGACTGTAAGGAAAGCTTCCATGAAAAGCAGGAACTCTTGGCCCATGGGAGAGTCCACAGGAGGGAAAGATCCCATCCCTGCGCTGAATGTGGGGAGAGGTTCAAGCATCGGTCAGAGCTTTCTAAACACCAAAGATCCCACACCGGGGAAAGCCCCCATTCCTGTGGGGAATGCGGGAAGAGCTTCCGGCATCTGGCCACACTTGCTGCGCATCGCCAAATCCACATGGGGGAGAGACACCATCCCTGTGGTGAGTGTGGGAAGAGGTTCAGCTGCCCCTCAGATCTCAGCGATCACCAGAGGTTGCATGCTGCCGAGAGGCGCTATTCCTGCCCTGAATGCAGGAAAGGATTCAATCACCCCTGCGAACTGAGCAGGCACCTGCGAATGCACACGGGTGAGCGCCCCTTCACCTGCCCTGAGTGTGGGAAGGGGTTCAGCCAGAGCTCAGATCTCAACAAACACCTGCGGGTACACACGGGCGAGCGGCCCTTTCCCTGTGCTGAGTGCGGGAAAAGGTTCAGCAATAGGTCGGATCTGAACAAGCACCTGCGGGTGCACACGGGCGAGCGGCCCTATCCCTGCACTGAGTGTGGGAGGAGCTTTAGCCAGGTCTCCGCACTCACCCTACACCAGAGAACCCACACTGGAGAAAGACCCTACGTCTGCGACGTGTGTGAAAAAGGGTACACGCACCCATCAAACCTCATTAAACACAAGAAAATCCACATGGGGGAGTGACCCTGGGGAAGGCTTTGGGGAGAGAGCGCCTCTGATGTGCTGCCAGAGAATCAGCAGCATCACGATGGCAGATCCCAAGGGACAGAGCCTCCTTGCAGATCAAGTGCCACCCAGACTGATTTCTAGCTAGAGCCTACCAGAGAATTCAGCTAGACAAGTGAGACCTTGCCAGATATGGACTTTGCTCCAGATGTATGTGTATAATAATGTGGAACTGAGGAACAGGAACCACTACTACAGAGTTTGAGAGACATCGACCCTTGCCCCTGACTCCCACCATCCCCTCCCAGAACCAGGGGTTTAAACCACCACTGGGAAATGAGGAAGGGCTTTCTCTGAAGAGTTGTCCAGTGCCAGAAATCCCCCAGCAGCAATTAGTCCCTTACTTGTGTTTTACCAGTCAGGGGTAGCTTGTCTCTTCTCTGCATCTGTGTGAACTCATTTTGTTCCCTGCTCTGGCTTCCTCTGTGGCTGGGATGGAGCCTACTTAGGGCTCTCTGCCTTTGGGTAAGGGAGGTTTCTTTAGGTGTTTGGGATTCCCCTGGGACTTGCTAGGGCTGTGAGCAGGAGGAGGTAGAGAAAGGGTTTGTCCCATGGGTTGAGGAGGCCCCAGCATCCACCTGAGAGATGGCTACAGAACCTTGCACAACAGAGTCAGTTAAAAATCTTTAGATTCCAGACCTGATTGTCCTCTTACAGCAGTTTTACACTGTCACTCTCTTGACTTCAGTGGACTTACTCCTGACTTACACCAGTGGGAGTCAGAGGAGGACCAGGACCAGCCTCCCCTGGAAGCTGAGAATAGATTTTATTCCTGTCGGGATTCTCAGAATCCCCTGCCTAAGTGATTTGAGGTATAGATGTGGCCTTTGGGTAGGATCAGACTGTTGGTGTCTGAGGACTGTTTGGAACTTCCCAGCAGATTTAGGATCTCTCCTTGGTGGAGTCGCTCCTCCCATAGACTCTTCTCATGGCAGCTATTTAGTAGTTCTGCGTGGTATTTTAATCCTACACTTCTAGGATTGTGGACCATATTTCTGCAAAGGAAGCAATGCTGTAACTTGCATGGGAGGTGCTTTCAGGATTCCTGCAGCTCATTGGCCCAGACAGAAAAGCTACCTCATTCCTTTGGCCTTTATTTTATTTTCAGAGCATATTTTTTGGCAATTCATGTTGTGCTGAACATGACCACAATCCCTTCTCTTACTGCACCCTCTCCCCAAATGCTTGATCCTGAACCAGTTACAGCCTGTGTTTTAATGTGGGTTTGATTATTTGGTATTAGGCCCAGTGCTTCCTTCCCGGATTCATTTAAAACTTTTACAAATTTTTCAGTTAACAGAAAAATTAATTACAATCTAAGATTAGGAGAGACCCTGAATTTTCCCACTTTCAGTGACTTGAAATGTTTGCAAACTCTGGCTTTATTGGAACCAGCCTAGGAAAAAGTTGTTCAGGATTCAAAATAAATGATGTTTCCTCAGCTCCAATCCTCTCCTTGTATGTTTTCATCTACTGATTTCTTGTGGTGTTGGCACTCAAATGCAGATCCCGTGGAAAAGGGTCTGTCTACACAGCGTCAGGAGCACTAAGTAACAAGATGATGGGTTACATGCCTCACAGTAGCTTTGGGCTATGTCTACACTACACACCTTTTGGTGATACAGCTGTGCTGCTCCAGCCATACTGTTAAAAGGTGCACAGTGTAGTCGCTCTCCCGCCAACAAAGCACTATTCATTTTCACTGGTAAAACTTTGGGGGGGGGGGGGGTGTTCCACTTCCCGAACAACAAAAGTTTTACTGATGAAAGTCCAGTCTAGACAAAGCCTTGGAGAAGAAGTTAGGAAAATAAGCAGCATCTATAGGGGCTTTGGTGGTTGCTTTTACTCCATAATGACCATTGAGAAGCAGAGGTCAAGCACGCCCTGCAGGTTAATGACTTACCCAGTCTCATAAATATTCCTGTATTCATCCATATAGCATGGGAATAGTGCAAGTCACAACACCCAGGCAAAGGAAGCTGCAACAGAGTGTGAATGACACAGTTCTTTAAGACCAGAAAGGACTTTTATGATCACCTAGTCTGACCTCTTCCATAACACAGGCTATAGCATTCACCCAGTGAATTCCTCCATCAAGCCTGGTTAAAATGTGTCTTTCAGAAAGACATCCAATCTTGATTTATCAGAGGGTAGCCATGTTAGTCTGTATCCTCAAAAACAACAAGGAGTCTGGTGGCACCTTAAAGACTAACAGATTTATTTGGGCATAAGCTTTTGGGGGTAAAACACCACTTCTTCAGATGCATGGAGTGAAAATTACAAATGCAGGCATTATATAATGACACATGAAGGGAAGGGAGTTACCTCACAAGTAGAGAACCAGTGCTGACAGGGCCAATTCGATCGGGGTGATCATAATGGTCCCTTCTGACCTTGAAGTCTATGATTAAGGGACAGTTCTGTAGGTAAGACAAGTGACTAGGGAAGGAGTTAAGTACACAGTGCTAATGACTGAACTGACACGGAGTGCTGTTAAATTCATAATCAGGTGAATAGGAAATCATAAATAAATCAGAACAGCAGCAAACGAGGTATGTCAGTGAGTTAAATACTGAGGGTCCATTCCGGCACTGAACTCCAAAGGAGCCTGTTCACATGGAGCTCTTTCTCAGGATCAGGGTGTATGTAGTGTGATCAAAACCTCCCATAAGTACAACTGAATTGGTAGTTGTGATCAAAGGCAGCTGAGCAACAAGACAGCTTCTGAAATGGGAGTAAATAGAAGTGATATCAGAGTAGTGATCAGGGCAGGAGCAGAAGACAAAGGTGGGAGATGAATAAATAGCTGGCTATTCAAGGAAGGTGCCCAATTAATTAAATAGTAAGCAGTAAATGCATCATCAGTGGTGTTAGTTGAGCCAAGGGAGCAGGAAGTCAGCCAGGTGAAGGGGATTTAATGCACCATGGCAGACGTTGGACATATTTACTGGGTGCAGCTGGAGAGGGACAAAAGGACTGGGATGCAGCTAGGGCCAGTGAGGCACAGCAGGGAAGACAGCAGTGACACAGCTGGTCAGTGGTGGGCGCAGAGGGGCTAGATTGCCTGTCACAGAGGCATGGTCCCTGGTGCCTCCTACTGAGGATATGTCTACACTACGGGATTATTCTGATTTTACATAAACCAGTTTTGTAAAACAGATTGTATAAAGTCGAGTGCACGCGGCCACACTAAGCACATTAATTTGGCGGTGTGCATCCATGTACCGAGGCTAACGTCGATTTCCGGAGTGTTGCACTGTGGGTAGCTTTCCCATAGTTCCCGCAGTCTCCCCTGCCCATTGGAATTCTGGGTTGAGATCCCAATGGAAAAACAGTGTCGCGGGTGATTCTGGGTAAATGTCATCACTCAATCCTTCCTCTGGGAAAGCAATAGCAGACAATCATTTCGTGGATTGCCTTTTTACCTGGATTGCCCTGGCAGACGCCATAGCATGGCAATCATGGAGCCCGTTTTGCCTTTTGTCACTGTATGTGTACTGGATGCTGCTGACAGACGCGGTACTGCACTGCTACACAGCAGCATTCATTTGCCTTTGCAAGGTAGCAGAGACAGTTACCAGTCATATTGCACCGTCTGCCGTGCCATTGTAAATTGGTGATGAGATGACGGTTATCAGTTGTTCTGTACCGTCTGCTGCTATCATGGGTGCTCCTGGCTGGCCTCGCTGAGATCGGCCGGGGGGCGCATAGGCAAAAATGGGAATGACTCCCCGGGTCATTCCCTTCCTATGTTTTGTCTAAAAACAGTCAGTCCTGCCTAGAATATGGGGCAAGTGTACTAGAGAACCAGAGAGCACAGCTGCTCCATGTCAGAGCCCCAGAGATCCCGCAGATATGATGAGCTGCATGCCATTCTAGGGGGTGCACCTGCAACAACCCCACCTGTTGCTTCCCTCCTCCCCCAACCGTCCTGGGCTACCGTGGCAGTGTCCCCCTATTTGTGTAATGAAGTAATAAAGAATGCAGGAATAAGAAACACTGAGTTTTTAGTGAGATAAAATGAGGGGGAGGCAGCCTCCAGCTGCTATGATAGTCCAGGCAGGACATTAAAGGTGGGGGTGGGGAGAGGAGCCCAGCCCCAGCTGCTATGATAGTCCAGGCAGTACAGAATCTTTTCTTTAGACATGAAAGGGGGGGCTGATGGAGCTCAGTTACCAGCCGTTCTATACCATCTGCTGGGAATGACCAGGAGTCATTCCTATTTTTACCCAGGCGCCCCCGGCCAACCTCACCGAGGCCAGCCAGGAGCACTCACAGGATGATGACGAGGACGGCTATCAGTCCTTCTGTACTGTACCATCTGCCACCAGGGAGGGGAGGGGAGAGGATGCTGCATTTTAGCGCTGCAGCACCCCGTCTACCAGCAGCATGCAATAGACATAGGGTGACATTGAAAAAAGGCGAGAAATGATTTTTTTCCCTTTTCGGGGGGCGGGGGGGAAGGGTGTAAATTGATGACATACACCCTGAAACACCCAGGAAAATGTTTTTGACACTTCAGGCATTTGGAGCCCAGCCAAGAATGCAAATGCTTTCCGGAGATTGCAGGGACTGTGGGATAGCTGGAGTCCTCAGTACCCCCTCCCTCCCTCCCTGAGCATCCATTTGATTCTTTGGCTTTCCATTACGCTTCTCACGCAGCACTGTGCTGAATCCCTGCTGTGGCCTCTGTCTATCATAGCCTGGAGATTTTTTCAAATGCTGTGTCATTTTGTCTTCTGTAACGGAGCTCTGATAGAACAGATTTGTCTCCCCATTCAGCGATCAGCTCCAGTATCTCCCGTACGGTCCATGCTGGAGCTCTTTTTGGATTTGGGACTGCATTGCCACCCGTGCTGATCAGAGCTCCACGCTGAGCAAACAGGAAATGAAATTCAAAACTTCGCGGGGCTTTTCCTGTCTACCTGGCCAGTGCATCCGAGTTTAGATTGCTTTCCAGAGCGGTTATAGTGGTGCACTGTGGGATACCGCCTGGAGGCCAATACTGTCGATTTGCAGCCACACTAACCCTAATCTGACATGGCAATACTGATTTCAACGCTACTCCCCTCGTCAGGGAGGAGTACCGAAATCGGTTTAAAGAGCCCTTTATATCGATATAAAGGGCCTCATTGTGTGGATGGGTGCAGGGTTAAATCAGTTTAACGCTGCTAAATTCGGTTTAAACGCATAGTGTAGACCAGGCCTGAGTTACAAATCAGGCATTGCAGGGGCCAGGCAGTGAGAGGTGCTGCTAGCAGAGTGCTGTTGGGAAGCAGGACCATTTCTCCTGTGGAGTTGATAGATCTCAGATGTTGGGTCCTTGGAAAACAAAAATCCTTTCTCCTCTGGCTGGCCTGCTTTGCTTATGGATACTACAAATACACACCTGCCCCAGAGCAGCAGAAAGGAAACCAGGGCTCTCCTATCACCTTACCGCCTTTCTGCAGCACTTCAACATATGGAGAGAGATATACAAGAGCTAGGTGCTATTAGTAAAAGCAGGTAAGAACAGAATATCTTCTGGAGGTTTCAGGCACTGGGACTCCACTTAAGCCTCCCTCATTCTCCTGTAGGATGTGAGGGGGTGATGGCATAAGGGAGGGTGGAGGGCTGACTTCCCTCAGGCTGTGTAGTAGTGGCTCATGTTCTGCTCCAATCACATATACAGGCTAACGGGAGGGGAGCTCTTGCTTAGTCTATAGTCTAAACATGGTCTCACTTGTTTCTGGCTGCGGCTCTGGCGTGGATTCTCTGGTGACGGGCCAGAGAGGATTTGTTACTGAAGCTCTTCCCGCACTCAGGGCATGGGAAGGGCCGCTCGCCCGTGTGGGAGCGCTCGTGCACAGTGAGATCAGCGAGGTATTTGAAGCTCTTCCCACACTCAGTGCATGGGTAAGGCCGCTCCTCGGTGTGGCTTCTTTGGTGTTTAGTCAGGTTGGAGAGCTGGCTGAAGCGCTTCCCGCACTCGGCGCAGGGGTAGGGCCGCTCACCTGTGTGGGAGCGCTGGTGCTTATTCAAGTCTGAGGGGTGAGTGAAGGTTTTCCCGCACTCAGCACAGGAGTAAGGTCTCTCCCCTGTGTGCAGTCTCTGGTGAGTGGTCAGTGTGGAGAGGTGGCCAAAGCGTTTCCCACACTCTGCACAGAAATAGGGTTTCTCTCCTGTGTGGGTTCTCTGGTGTGTTTTGAGATGAGCTAGGCGGTTGAAGCTCTTCCCACATTCAGCACAAGGATGGGGCCTCTCACTCCTGTGGACTTTTCCATGCTCTGTAAGCTTCTGCTTGTCCCCGAACCTTTCCCCACAGTCTCTACCTCTGTGGGGTTTCTCTGTCCTGAGAAAATTGCTTTGACAGTGATAGTCTCCTATGGTCCGTGGTCTCCCCGGTGCAGGGAGCTGGGTTAGTCTCCTAAATCTGCTCTCACGTTCCCCTGAGGGATCTGTCTCATGTGCTGGGCTCCTCTTCTGCCTCTTGCAGGCTTCTCCCTGCTCACATTTGTGGGTAACACTCTCCCCTGATCCCCTTTCTGGTACGCTGGGCAGCAGCAGGTTTTCAGGGCCTTCGTCACAAGGCTGCTCCTCAGTTCTGCTCAGGATCCCAGCACCTGGATGGAAAGAAGAATCCATTTCATGTGCTGCTGTTGTAAAGGAAAGTCACTCATCTCATGGCCATGACCGTGGCAACCTCACATCCTCCCCACTGGAGATACCCCAAGAGAATCCCAAGTCAGCCACACAGAAATAGGGCTGAAGGGAGCTGTGGAGGGGGAAAAGTCAGAAAGGCCCACATCCCATTCTTCATTCCCTTCCTTTTTCCCCTCAGACCCCACCAGAAGGTTTTTATAGCCTCCTCCTCCCCCCATTCAGCCCCCATCACCTTGCTAAGACCCATACCAGCCACTCAATACAGGCTTCTTTGCCAGCAGCCTCCCTTCTCTCACTCCTGCCCTCTCGGCTCACCTCCTTTACCTTCACTCTGTGCCTCTCCTGTGCTTGTCTCTTTACCTCTTCTCCTACCTGAATATCCCCTTAAATCTTTCTGTCCCCTTCCCTTTTAGCCGGCTCTCTGCTCCTGGCTTCTCTCACTCTCTTCAGCTCGCCTCAAGTAGTCTGTTTCTCTGCAGATCAGTCCCCACAGAAGCAGGACTAGCTAATCTATTTGGTACACCCCTCCATTCCAGGCAACTGCTTTTCCTGCTCTTCCTAAGGTGATCAGAGGGTGACAATCATGCTCGGCGTTTTACAGAAATCCACTTAAAGGATTAGCTATCCTGTGTACGTGCCCTTTTGCTAAACCGTGTCAGAATCCACTGCCAAACCTGCTGCTGCCCAGGACAGTTTCTTCCTCTCAGGATTTCTCAGCCTATTTGCACCATAATGCCCCGTGCTGGGGCTCATTCTCCAAGCTTTATTTTTACTATAGCATACACTACACCAGCACATGCAGATATTCTTGTCCCTGAGTTTGGCAGTGAATTCAGAGGGCTCCTGCATTCCCACTGCTACAGCTCCCAGAATGCCAGGAAGGACACAGAGGACAGTTCAACATCGTGGGAGCGGGTGGCAAGGACTAGGGTCTGCACAGGTGTTCCTTTCATGGCCAACCCCACCTCACTCACTGCTAAGGCACTGGAGCTTTCCTGGCCCAGGGATGATGAACTGTGACCCACAATACCTACCCCAAATTCCCTTAATGAGCACCTACTGCCACTATGCAGCCCCCTCTCTTTTTCAGGCATCACTCTTGCTTACCTGTAGATGGAAGGCTCTGTACATCATTACAGTTCTCCAAAGCCACTGAGTTACCCTCCACGGACCCTCTGACTTAGAGGTTCCCTTGTTACTATCATCTGTGCCCCCTTCCCTTGCCCCCCACCCCCCTTGGTGAGAAGAACACCCCTTATTCCCTGTACGTGGCTCATTACCAGTTTCCTGTAGTGCTTGATTCTTCTCGGCACAGGGCAACTTGGACTTGTCTTGTCCAACCTCCTCTGGGGAGACGCACTTGTGACTGGGCTGCAGTTGCTCCAGCTGGGAGTTCTGAGATTCCCATAATGCTTCAGGGGTCTCCATTTCCTCAACCTTTACGTGCACTGTGACCTAGGAATGAACCCCATACAGGCACATCACTTTGAAGCCAGGGCCTGAGAATCACGGGGAAGAGCTGTACTGTATCTAAAAGGCCATGCTGGCAAAGCAATGCCCAGAGGCTCCTAGCCCCTAACAGGGTCAAGGGGACTTGGAGGACCTGCCTCACTAAAGTACAGACTTATCCCTCTGATGAGCTGAAGGGGAAGCCACAGAGGTTAATTTATTGGAGCTATGTCCTGTCCCAGCCAGTCATGGCCAGCATTGCAACTGCAGCCTTGTAAAGGACTGAGCAGGACATTATAGGCATCAGGCACTCCACTGTCAATGTGCCTGGAGGGCTTCCAAAGCATTCAAATTGGCAGGGTCCCACCTTGCCCCCTTGACTGCTGTCTGAATCACCCATCCTGTGGATCTGGCCACCCTGCAGTAGGGGCTTGTAGATCCGCAAAAAGAACAGGAGTACTTGTGGCACCTTAGAGACTAACAAATTTATTTGAGCATAATTTGTTAGTCTCTAAGGTGCCACAAGTACTCCTGTTCTTTTTGAGGATACAGACTAACACGGCTGCTACTCTGAATCTTGTAGATCACATCTTGTTAGTCTTTAAGGTGCCAGTACTCCTGTTTTTTTTAATCTACATTTCAGGCTTTGTTACCAACTAGAACACCACAAGCTTTTCTTCTCAGCCTTGCATACCCACACATGTTTCCTGGGCATTCAGGCAGAGTCCTACCCTCACTTTGAAAATCCCAGGGCATCCAGCTCTCACTAGAGCTCCCAGGTGCACGTGGATGCATATTTATACCCACTCAGGCTTTTAATAATGTTGCTCTTATTGAGTAAAAATGGCTTCTTCCTTGCCCCCTTTCCACAGCTGCAACATCCAAAATAACCCACTGACCAGCATGTTCAAATACAGTAACCAATTCTCCCTCTCACCTTCCCCAATCTGACTGGGGCTTCACTACTGATCCAAGCCTTGGTGAGGCACTGAGTGCACTGTAACAGCAGCCACAGTTGCTCACAATGGGCCTGCTGAGAGGTACTGAGTGAAGGGGACAGGTGGGAGATGGCAACATTTACAAAGAGAGAACACCAGGATCTGCAGAGCAGAGCGTCACAGAGCAGGGAGCTCTGGAAATCTCTGCAACTGGGGACCCAGCTGAGTCCTGCGTCCTGGACAGCCCAGACCCCAGTGCTGAGAGCAGGATTACACAGAACAAGCCCAACTCACGTCCCGCCTTGAGAATTCCCTGTGTTCATTCAGCACCCAAACCTGCCCCGTCAAATTCCTTGCAGAGCCCAAAGGAGGCAGCCCCCTGGACATTCCCCTGAACCTGCTCTCACCTGCTGCTCCCACACTCCAGCCTCTCGCTGTCCCAGCTGGAAATCCTCTGCCAGGGAAACAGCCTGGGCGCAAGTTTCCGGGTGACGTACCCAGATCCAGCTCTGGATTTCCTCAGGCAGGATGGTCAGGAACTGCTCCAGGATCAGCAGCTCCATGATCTGCTCCTTGGTGCGGATCTCCGGCTTCAGCCATCGATGGGAGAGTTCCCGCAGGCGGCTGCAGACCTCCTGGGGCCCTTTGGCCTCCTGGTAGCGGAACTGCCTGAAGTGAAGGCGCTGCATCTCCGTGCTGATGTTGCAGCCTCGCAGGATGGCTGTCTTCACCTTCCTGTAGTCTTGGGCGTCTCTGGCATTCAGGCTGCTAATGGCCTGTTGGGCTTTTCCAGTGAGAGATGGCAGGAGTCGGGTCACCCACTCTCTTCTGGGCCAGTGGCAGGCTTCAGCCACTCGCTCGAAGGAAGCTAGATAGACCTCAATGTCATCCTCTGGTGTGAGCTCAGGCAGTTCTGGGTTTCCCCAGGCCCAGGCTGATGCCGGTACAGCCTCAGGAGAGGTCCAGGGGGCTCGCAGCATGTCCTGATTTTGATTTTCCCAATGCTGGGGGATCTTCTCCTGTTGCTCAGAGCTGGATTTTTGTCGTCCTGTCTGGGACAATGGGGGACATGCTGAGATGGGTGGCATCACAGCAGCGTCTTTCCCTTCTCTCTCCGATTCCTTCCCTGGTTTGGGCCCTGCTGGATTTTCTGTTTCCACTTTGACATGCGTTAGCAACACTTGTTGTAGTGGACCCTGGATCTGCAGCCCCAGGGGCTTCCGACCATGGTGCTTTGCAGCCATTTTGTGTCTTGTGAAAACAGCCTTATCCCAGCTGAGGTAAGTGCTTTAGTTTTCAAACCTGCATCTCTCCCTTGTTCCTGCTGGAATGGTCCAGGCTCCTGCAGCAAAACACTGACTAGGGATTTCACTGTGTAACAAGGACCCCAGTAAACAGAAGGGAAAAGAGACACCCAGGCCTGATTCACCCAAACAGCCTGGTCCCCTTCAGCACAGACTAGTCCCCTGCTGACCCCTAATCCGGTACTGATAACTAAGCACTCAAAATTCACAAGTTTAGCTTTATCACCATAAGATTTACAATGATAAATGTTGGGTTCTGTTTTGCACCCTGTAGGATTCAGGTTTCCAAGCTTTTCTCTGCAGCCTTGAGAGCTAGGAACTTACTACTTCATTTTAACCAATGCAGGGACTGAGCTGAAGCTCTAAGAACATCATCACATATCCAGGGTCTTGTGACAAGCTCCTGAGAACTGGCAATAATGGTCATTTCAGCTCCCTGCCCCGCTCCCAGCACAGGAAGGCCCCTCCCTGAGTCCCTAACCCCCATCCAGCCTGACCCATATCCCCAGCTCCCTGCCCCCCAGCACAGCCACACCCTCCCCCCCCGCCCATATCCCCAGGTCCCTGCCCCCCCCCAGCACAGCCAGACCCCTCCCCCAGTCCCTGCCCCTCAGCACAGCCAGATCCCATATCCCCAGGTCCCTGCCCCCTGCAGCTCCCTGCCCCCAGCACAGCCAGACACCTCCCCGCCCATATCCCCAGCTCCCTGCCCCCAGCGCAGACGGGCCCCTCCTCACCCCACTGCCCAGCCCCCACCCAGGAACCCCCGGTCCCGGCCGTCCCCCGCCTCACCTCGCCGCCCCGCCCGGACGCAGGGGGAGGCCGGGCCGGTTCCCCAGACAAAGAGCTTCCGCCCCGGCCAGCGCAGGGTTAATCCCCAGCGCGAGGATTGGCCGCGATCGCTGTCAGTCACTCACAGCCCGGCCCCGGCCCCTGCTCGGCGACTCGGGGGCTCAGTCCCTAGAGCCGGGCAGGGGGCAACGGGCCAGAGCTGCCCCCCCCATCCGGGGCTGCCCCTCTGCAGCGGGCTGGGGCTGGGGCTCCCGGGCAGGGGCTGCCCGCAGAGAGCGGAGACCCCCGCCCAGGGCCAGCTCCCTTCCAGGATCACCAGTCAAGGGATCCAGAGGGGCCACTTCCCCCCAGCATCTTCCTCGGGCTGCCCTCCCCCTGCCAGACACCCTGCCCCGCACACCCCTTAGTTCTCAGGAACCTGCCGGTGTGAACCCATCTCAGGCCCTCTAGCCTCTCGAGCCCCTTCCTCAGCTCCCCTGAGTCCTCACACGCTCCTCACTGGGATGAGACACACTGAACAAAAGCAACAGGGTAAAAATCCACCCCCATCGGGGAGGGTATGTGGGGCAGGGGGGGCAGAACAGGGCCTTGGTCTTCTGAGTAGCTGAAGTTATAGGCCAGGTGGGTGGGATGTATAGGAGGCTCATACAGGGCCTGGGGGTGGGGTTCTGTACTGTATGGGGCAGTAGAGGGGGTTACTGGTCTGGGAAATATGTAGGTGATTTGGGAGCTGAGTGTATCTTACGTTTATTGCAGTTCTTCCTTTCCCATTACCCAGCCTCCATCAAGCCAGGGCCTTTTCTTCTGCCTCCTTTCACAGAGTTGTTCCATTGTGTGTAGACCTGGCATAGCTAGGCTGAAATTCATCCTTTCTCTTTGCCGTTTAGATGTTGTTCTCCTCTGGTAGTTCTCAAGACCTGGGTCTGTGGCCATATTTGTTCCCAGTGTGGTTGAAGGGCAAGGAATTGACCTTAGAGGAGATAGCACCTCCTGGAGCATTATGGCAGTCTCAGAGCTCCCAGCCTCAGTGATTGCAGCCCAGTCCTGAGTATATGTCCCAAACTCCTGGGACCACATAGGGTGACCAGACAGGAAATGTGAAAAATCAGGACAGGGGGTGGGAGGTAATAGGAGCCTATATAAGAAAAAGACCCAAAAATAGGAAATATCCCTATAAAACTGGGACATCTGGTCACCCTAGAACCATAGTACTAACTGCCCAGTGTCCTTAAAAGGAGCTGTGAGCGCTCCAGGAAACTGATAATTCGTATCTATAGGGATCAGGGGCTGCTCCTCCAGTGTGTAAGGTATGGGGGGCACTGAGGGGATAGTGGGGAGGGAAGTCCCTCAGTGCCCCCCATACCTTACACACTGGAGGGGCAGCCCCTGATCCCTATAGATGCGAATTATCAGTTTCCTGGCTGAGAATATGGAGGGACAGGTTGGCTTAGGGAATTAAATTGAGGCATGGAATCCTTTATTGCTAAAGCATTGTGCACTTGATTGGATAACAGAGATTGCACAGTGGTAGTGGGGGCCTCACCAAGAAGATTGGGAGATAATAGAGGTCTCAGCTGACAGGTGTTTCAAGAGGGGAGCAGATGCTTGGGGCTCGAATGTAGAGAAAGCTCATGCTGGGTGTTGCATCTCATTGGAGACTTCTCAGGAAGAATCAGGTGTCTCACAGGGATGAGCCTTTGGGGCATATGGGGCAGGACCTGTGGGTCTGGGGTTGTGGTAGCTTGGCATCCCACAGTGAAACAGCCACCTCTTTTTGCCATCCCCAAGTGCCCTGTTCATATTCTATCCAGCAGGTGCTGTGTTTTCACAGCCCTGCAGGAGGGGCAGGCAGAGTTGCCAGGCAGTATTTGGTGGGGGATTTTTTGAGTTTCTCACCATCATGTAGTTCTTGGCATCAAGTCTGTGACTATTCCCCTATTCAAAATAGCCATCGTCTCCCATTATTTCCAGCTGATCTAAAGCCAAGTTGGCCTCAGTCAAGATAGCCCCCATTTTCCTGCAGCCTTTGTGTGCGGCAGTGAGGCTGCCCCTGGTATAGGTGACTGCCCGTGCCAACTCCCATTGTTTTCAAGGAGACTGAAGCCAAACTTCTCAGGAAAGATGGCTGTGGCTCAGTGGTCAGAGGGCTGAGCGGGAAACGAAGAAAAGGGAGGAAGAAGCGCTAAGGTGGTGGTTCGCAAACTTTTGCATTAGTGACCTCTTTCACACAGCAAGCCTGTGTGCAACTGCCCTTTATAAATTAAAAACACCTTTAAAATATTTAACACTATTATAAATGCTGGAGGCAAAGCAGGGTTTGGGAGTGGAGGCTGACAGCTGCGACCACCCACGTAATAACCTTGCAACCCCCTGAGGGGTCACAACCCCCCGTTTGAGAACCCCTAAACTAGGGGCAGAGCCTCTCTGAGCAGCCAGCAGGCAGGCTGCCACAGCGGTTTGGAAGGGGGATTTCTAGAGCTGAGGCTGAGGCCTGGGATCTCTGCTGTTCCCTGGACCCTCCTACTTCCTTCTGATATCTTCCCCAGTAGTGTAAGGCTCCAGGGCCTTTCCAGGGAGCGGTGAGCTCCCCGTGGCCAGCCCCATGTGCCCGTCCTTGCCACCTGCTTGCACTTTATGTCCATCTACGTTTTGAGCAGAGGGTGTAATTTCCCAGTCAAGGAGCCCTAGCCACATTAGCTCTGATTGAGCTGGTGTGCTAAAATAGAGTGTAGCCATGGCGGTGTGGGGGCTAGCTGTCCTGAAAACGTGCCAGGCATCTTGTTGGACCGGTATATGTGGGCAGCTAATCCCTCCTGCCACTCCAACTACACTCTATTTTTAGTATGCTGGCTCAGAGCATCTCCTCGAGCTGCGAGTTACATCCCAGGTGAAGTGTAGATATACCCTATGTCAGACAGGCCTCGGTGTCAGCTGTTCCCTGGGCAGTGGGAGTGTAGGACTTGGGATCCAGCCCATCTTGGCTCAGAGCCACACTGGGATTAGGAATATTTATGAGTTATTGGAGATGGCAAAAACTGACCTAGACCTGGCTCCTCTTCCTCCACTTTCACTGGAGTCTCTCTCACTCCTCCTATGAAGTCTACAAAGCAGGTCTTGTCCCCCTCCAGTCCTTATTCATGGCCCTTTTGCTCTTCTTTTGGCAACTCACAAAGTCCTTGGAAAAGGACAGTCTGCCATTCCATTTTGACATCTCAGGGCTGCTTTCCTGCAACATGCATGTTTCCAACACCGACTCCTCAGCAGCAGCTGTCAGAGTCCTTTCTGAGGATTTGGCCACTGGCTAGCCTGTTAGTCAGGGGTCGATGGCAGTGGCAATTCCTGAGTCTTGTCTCCATTACAGCTACCCCTGTTCCTTCCCAGAGAGCAGGTGCACCAGGAGTGAGTTATGACCTAACTTGCCAAGTCACACATTCATCCACACTGAGAACAGCTGGGCTGCAGGAAGCCAGGCATCCAGTCACAATGCACAAGACTCACTAACTACCTTGAAGTTCCAAGTCTGGTTTTACTTTGCTGGTTCAGGGAGCCCAACACTCCAGGACATGTGATGTCTGCATGGGAACAGCAAGATGCCTGCTCCAAAGGGTAACTATCTCTTCCAGGCACTCCGTGCAGATGCAAAGATGCTGGGCTAGCATCCATTCTGGCTACCCTGGTTCTTACACCGGTAACATTTTAAGGCAAGCAACACCAATTGCCTCCTTCTTACTGTAAATTCTCAAATACTGTAATGTCTTTTCTGGAGTGTTAGGTCCCTTTTCCCCACCGTGTAGTTCCACCTGGACTGCAGACAAAACGGTAGGAGATAGATGGCTGGGGGTGGAGAAGCTGTCCCTTTATCCCATGATATGGAAATCGTAGGAATATAGGACTTGCCAGACTGGATCAGACCCAAGGTCCATCTAGTCCTGTATCCTGTCTAACTGTGGCTAGCATCAAATGCTTCAGAGAACCCCCTGCAGTAAGAACCCCCTGCAGTAGCAAATATAGGACAATCCACTCCCACATAAAGTCTTATCCTGATTGCCTACAAATAGAGACTGGTTTAAACCCAGAAGCATGAGGTGTAATATCATCACCATAATTTTGTATGTAATAATTATTGTAACTGGATATAAGAATATCCACATACGTATCCAATCCTTTTTTAATCTTGCAAAGTTTTTGACCTCATGGACTTCCTGTGGCAATGAGTTCCTCCATCTAAATTACATGCTGTGTGAAAAAGTATTTCCTTTTATTATTTTTCAGTGTGAGAGTGTGCTAATAACAGTTGCAGATGACACAAAGTTGGGAGGTATTGCCGGTATGGAGGAAGAATATCATACATGAAGATCTGAATGACCTTGAACACTGGAGTAATAGAAATGGGATGAAATTTAATAGTGCAGTCATGCACTTAGATACTAATAAGAATTTTTGCTATGAAGTGGGCACCTTATCCATTGGAAGTGACAGAAGAAGAGAAAGACCTGAGTGTGTTGGTTGATCACAGAATGCCTATGAGCCATCAATGTGATAAAACTGTGAAAAAGGCTAATGCAATCCTAGGATGCATCAGATGAGGTATTTCCAATAGAGCTATGGAAGTGTTATTACTATTATACAAGGCACTGGTGAGACCTCAGCTGGAATACTGTGTGCAGTTCTGGTCTCCCACGTTTAAGATGAATTCAAACTGGAACAGGCTATTAGGATGATCAGAAGAAAGAAGAACCAACCTTAGGAGAGGAAACTTAATGATCTTAAGTATCAGGGCGTAGCTGTGTTAGCCTGTATCCACAAAAACAACAAGGCATCCAGTGGCACCTTAAAGACTAACAGATTTATTTGGGCAGAAGCTTTCATGGGTAAAAAACCTCATTTTTTCAGATGCATGAGTGAAAGTTACAGATGCAGGCATTATCTGTAACTTTCACTCCATGCATCTGAAGAAGTGAGGTTTTTTTACCCACGAAAGCTTATGCCCAAATAAATTTTAATCTTTAAGGTGCCACTGGATACCTTGTTGTTTTAATGATCTTAGCTTGTTTAGCCTAACCAGACAAAGGCTGAGGGGACATATGATTGCTCTCTATAAATGCATCAGAGGGATAAACACCAGTGAGGGAGAGGAGATATTTAAGTTAAGGGCCAATGCTGACACAAGAACAAATGGATGTATTGGCCCTCAGCAAGTTTAGGCTTCAAATTAGATGAAGGTTTCTAACCATCAGAGGAGTGAAGTTCTGGAACAGCCTTCCAAAGGGAGGAGTGGGGGTAAAAAACCTAACTGGTTTCAAGACTGAGCTTGTTAAGTTTTTGGAGG
Organism: Mauremys reevesii; assembly: GCF_016161935.1. Classification (NCBI taxonomy): domain Eukaryota; kingdom Metazoa; phylum Chordata; order Testudines; family Geoemydidae; genus Mauremys; species Mauremys reevesii. The sequence goes on along the minus strand of NW_024100881.1, from coordinate 137,957 downwards.
AGATGGTATTATGAGGTTGCCCATCTGAGACTGCTAGCAGCAAATATATCAAATGGCCAGAGATGGGAAACTAGATGGGGAGGGTTCTTTATTAGTACAGAGAATTCTTTCTCAGGTGTCCGGCTGGTGGGTCTCACCTACATTCACAGGATCCAACTGATCTCCATATCTGGGGTAGGGAAGGAATATTATCAGAGTCCCTGGTGGTTTTTCATCTTCCTCTACAGCATGGGTCACTTGGGGGTATAAACTAGAGTAAACGGTGGCTTCCCTGTAACTTGAAGTCTTTGAGTCAAGCTCTGAGGACTTCAGTAACTCAGCCAGAGGTTAGGGGCCTATTACAGGAGTGGTTGGGTGAGGTTCTGTGGCCTGTGATGGGCAGTAGGACAGACTCGATGATAGTCCCTATTAGCCTTAAAGTCTATTAGGCTAATTTGCCCCCCTTTAGTTTCATTCAGGATCCCCAGGTTTATGTGTTATGAGACAAGGAGAACAGAGAATGTCCTGATCTATCTTCTTTATTCCTGTTATTTTATATGCTATTATCTTGCCTCCTCTTATTCATCTCCTTGCTAAGGGAAACAACCCCCGTCTTATCCATCTCTCTTCATAGGAGAGTTCTTCCAGGCCTTGATTATTCCCTTCATTGTTCTCTGAACCTCCTCTAGTTCTGCAATATCTTGTTTGCAATAGGGTGACCCAGTTCAGCACATAGGATCCAGATCAGGCTGCACGCCTGATCCCCATGGTGCCCAGTGTCCCAATGCACATCTCAGTCTCCCCTATAAGTGTCTGAGTTCTCCCCTCCCCAGTCCTCCCAATTTCTGCCTCTCTCCCTTACCATTCGACAAACTGAAACCCCCCAGGGGTCTGATAAACCCCTCATTATAGTGATTGGGAAGTCAGGACTGCAGATAACAAGAAATAAAAATGACAAAAGGGCAAATGACACAGGATAGCTAATTAAGGGACATAATGCAGTTAGACCATGTCAAGTGACTAATAAGAATTAAGTATGTAAGAGCAATAACCGCTAATGAACACTATTCACTTAATTACAATGACTGTTCACACAATTCAACTAAAAAATACCAGCAATTCAGAAAAGCAGCAGACGAGGTAGGTCAGTCAATAAAAATAAAGGCCCTGATCTTGCTTGTGGAGAGCTCATTGCAGGATCAAGGCTACATGCTCAAACTCTCAGAAGAAACAGTGAAAGCAACAGTTGTACTGATGGGCAGCTGAACAGTCACACAGTATGGACCAAAAAAAAAAACCCCCACATTGCAGCGACAGAGCAGTAAATAAAGAGTTAACATGGCAGCGAGCAAGGCAGGAGCAGCAAACTAATGAGGCAATGAATAAACACACACAATTAATTACATAGCAAACATAAATGCTTAGTTTGGGACAGGAAATAGCAGGAAGCTCCTCTCAGGAGATGGGATGATGCGGCAGACTTTGGGCATAGTTACAGAGGGACACTGAAGGGCTTGGAAAGTCTGGAGTGTGAAGAGGGTGGTTGTGCAGGCCACAGCGGCAAAGCTGGTTGACACAGATGTGGCCAAACACCTCCCCCTGGATCCACAGTTCCCAGCAGTGCTGGGTCTGATGTCACCTCGTGAGTTTGACATAAGCAGCAGCCCTTGAGGAATTCTTTGGTTCTTTTTCCTCATGAAGCTGAGAGATCGTGGGCCTCCCAACCCCTGGGAGAAATCCCTTCCCTATCTCGAGTGACCTGCTCACAGCCTGGGCAAATCCCTAGGTATTGCAAACACCCACCCCAAAACAGCAGAAATACAGAGCCTGTAACAGGCCCCAGCCCAGCCCTTAGAGAAGCTACAGGGAAACCAGAGCAGATTAACTGATGTTCATGTGGACATGAGAGACAGGCTGCTCAATTGCTAAGTAGAGTAGGTAAGGGAGCAGTTCCTGCTCATTTCAGGGGCTGGGACTCCTCAGAGCCTAAGGTGAAGCCACCCTCTGTTCTCATGGTTCTTAATCCACCTCATGGGGTCTGTGAGGGAGGGATGGAATTGGTACTGGGAGAAGGGGGCTGATTTCTCCAAGTTCCTTCACTAACTGTTTCCATTCCTCTACTTCACGTTATTATACACACACAGCTGGAGTGGTGCTCTTGGCCAGCAGGTCTCACTTGTTTCTGGCTGCGGCTCTAGCGTGGATTCTCTGGTGACGAGCCAGAGAGGATTTGTTACTGAAGCTTTTCCCGCACTCAGGGCAGGGGAAGGGCCTCTCGCCCGTGTGGGAGCGCTCATGCACAGTGAGATCAGCAAGGTACTTGAAGCTCTTCCCGCACTCAGTGCAGGGGTACGGTCTGTCCTCGGTGTGGCTTCTTTGGTGCATTGTCAGATTGGATTGCTGGCTGAAGCGCTTTCCGCACTCGGCGCAGGGGTAGGGCCGCTCGCCCGTGTGAGAGCGCTGGTGCTTGTTGAGGTCCGAGGGGTTGGTGAAGGTTTTCCCGCACTCAGCACAGGAGTAGGGTCTCTCCCCTGTGTGCAGTCTCTGGTGCGTGGTCAGTGTGGAGAGGTGGCCGAAGCTTTTCCCACACTCCCCACAGGAGTAAGGTTTCACTCCCGTGTGGGTTCTCTGGTGGGTTCGGAGATGGGTCAGTCTGTTGAAGCTCTTCCCACATTCAGGACAGGGATAGGGTCTGTCCTTCTCATGGACTCTCCCATGGGCCATGAGGTCCTGCTTCTCCCAGAACCTTTCCCCACAATCTCGACATCTGTGGGGTTTCTCCATCATGTGAACGCTGCTCTCCTGGCTTTTAAAGTCTCTTATGGCCCCAGGTGTCCCTTGAGTAGGGAGCTGTGGGAACACCCTTGGCGGAATTCGCTCATTCCCAGCTGAGTTTCTCTTCTGCCTCTTGCAGGCTTCTTCCTGCTCAAGTCTGCGGGCAACACTCTCTCCTGATCCGCCTTGCGATGTTCGGGCCAGATCCAAGTTTTCTTGCTCTCCCAAATTGGGCCGCTCCTCCGCTCTGCTCAGGATCCTGGCACCTGCTGGTTGGAGAAGAGAATTTATTTCAGATCCTGCTGTTGTCAGGAGGAATCACTTTTATCCTGGCAGCAAGTGCCCAGGATGCCCCATCCCATCAGTACAGTAATGCTCTGTGCCATCCTGGATCACATGCTCCAGACAGTACTTCACTATTGTGTCGCTTACATCAGTGTCTCAAGAGACATTTCCAATGTAGCACTAAGCCCAGAGAGGGGGTGAATTGTGGTTCCTACACTCCCTGTGCCAAAACATCCCAAAATTCCAGGGAGGAGAGGACACTGGGTGAATGGATGGCAAGGACTCAGCACTGGCCATGAGGAACAGCCATGCAGCCTGGACTCAGCCCTCTCTGCTAAGGCCCTGGAACCTAGCACTACCAGAGGTGATGGACTGATTGCCTCTGAGGACACTAGTACAGCAGCCATCAGTCCCAGGAAGCTGTGTCCAAAGGAAACTACGTGCAGGGGCATGGGTCCCTGTTGACAGTCTGTGTGAGACAGATAATAGACAGACGTGGCTGTAGAGATACTGAATGCAGCCAGGTGAATGACACAAGGGAAAGGCTGGGGAGGCATCTGACTAGAACGATGGCTGCACATGCTGAGACCAGCAAAGGGAATCAGCCTCCCAGTAGACAAGAAGCAGTGAGGCTGGCAGAGAAGCATCAGATTGTTCCCCCAGCCCCTACGGGCCAGCCAGGGTGGGAATGGAAAAGCCTGGCACAGCAGGAATCAGTGGGACCATCTTCTCTGTTAGCCACTTGGCTGTTACCAGCCTTGCTGGATATGGCACTGCCCAAGCCATGATTAGAACAGCTCTGCAGATCAACCCTTACAACAGTTAGTGCATCACAGGAGTTTACGCTGGGTGCATGAGAGTGAGCAGGACAGTCCTAGAGCTGCCCGAGAACTGTCAGGGATAGCTGGGGGTGGGACCCCTCCTACTAATAGGGATCTCTTGGGTGGGACTTAACACCTTTGCTAGATTGTGGAGGAACAGCTGAACACATCTGCTGAAGAAAACCCGGAAGGAGCCCAGAAAACTGCCCTGTCATCTTGCCCAGAAGGAGTAACTGCTCCTCAAAGGATGCCTTGAGTGGGAGAGACACAGGTGGAGGGGAAGGTGAACAGAGAAGATACCACCACCAGAGGAGGGAAACCTACCACCTGACTTGATGCACAGGAGGCAAGTCAGCAGAAGAGGCTATAAGAAAGGCTGGGAAAGGGTCCACAACTGTTATAAGCCAAGCCAGGGAGCACCCACCTGCTGGACAGAACTTTTCTGTAGAGGTGAACAGTCCCACCCAAAAGTATCTGCACAGAGCCCCTAGGTCAAGTTAGACAGTGAGAAACATGCCTGAGCCCTCTCTGTACTACAGCCCCACCCTTGCTACCCCCAGAGAGGCTGCTCCAGGGATGGACACCAGGCTCCCTCTGGGATAACATCCCATGAACTCACTATCTCAGGCCCTTTCTGCTGAGGATTCTCCTCATTCTCATTTATCTGCTGGAAGAGTAAGAAAATAACCACGGTGCCTCTGTTGAGGAGACCATCAGGGATATGAATCCCCTTTACATTCTGGGGAGCAATTTAGGAGGTGCCAATTCTGCCCTCACTCCCCATATTAGCACCTAGAGGATGGATGGGAGGAAGAGGCTCCTTTTAGGAATCAGTCAGGATGCACGGGAAGGCCTAGGGATGTAGGTCAGGAGGAGAAGGCACTTCCTTGGTAGGATCCTGAACAGGAGACAACAGATGGCAGAAGGAGGCAGCCACTTGATTAGGGAGCAGTCAGAGTGCAATCCACATTGTAGCCATAACGCCATGTTACACGAGACATCAGCCTCCACATAGACTCTTCCTCTGAAACTCTGATCCCACCTGTGAACACCTCGCATAGTTCCCCACCTTCCAAGGTCTCTAAGGTTCCTGTTAGCTATGAAGCCCACAATTGCCACCAAGATTGACCTACCACCATTATCTGGCCTGTTCCGCAGACGCCAATCTTGCTGCGCATTAACCTACAGATTGATGGGTCCACACCTCACTATAAATTCTCTGAGACACTCGGTTCCCCCAAATCTCCCCTCCACGTCGTCCCCTCCACACACCCTTTCCTCAGAAAGGCACACCTAACCAGCCTACATGGCTTATTACCAGTTTCCTGTAGAGCTTCCGTCTCCTCTTCAGGGGCACGTGGCAACTTGTACTTGCTCCGTCCTACCTCCTCCTGGGATCCCCACGTGGTATTGGGCTGTGGTGGCTCCAGCTGGGAACTCTGAGATTCCCATAATGCTTCAGGGGTCTCCACCTCCTCTGGGGTCACTTCCTCGACCTTCACACGCACTGTGACCTGAGAAGGAACCACATGGGTCACTGTGGAACCAGGGCCTGAGAATTACGGGGGAGGGGGAGGAGTCATATCTAAAAGGCCCCATTAGCAAAGAGGTCCACCCCCAGGGTGAAGGCTCCCCCAACCCCTACCAGGGTCAATAGGACTTGGAGGGTCTTCCACACCAAAGTACAGGCATACACATGGGAAGGCTCACCCCCAAAGTGATGAGCCAATGAGGCTGACCAAGAGGATCCCTGCCAGTCAGGGTAGGTACTGAACGCTGCCCAGTACTGTACATCCCTGCCACTGGGGACGCGACAGACACGTAACGTTCCACGGCCTGCGAGCCTAGGGGGCTTCCAGTTGGGTGTGATCTGCAGGGTGACAGACCCACAACTATCCTGAGGGACACCATGGTGTGCAGGAATTCTCAGCAGTGGAGAATTTCCCTCAGTGCTGGGCCCTGCGGACACCACCAATGGCTTGGGGGAGGGCCCCAGAGGGAGGTACCACACCCCTTCCTCCGGGGGGTACAATGAGGGCAGAAGTTCTGGGGTCTGGTCCAAGTGAGAGTCCTGCACCCTCGACCTCGCCATCAGGGTCTGATTACAGCATGCTTGTATGCTGATTGAAAATTGGCATTTAGCTGTCATTAGTACATGGCAAGTGCATATGGTGATGTATACTTAGTGGCCAAGTCCACTCAGTCCTGAGCCCCCCCATTCAACGTTCCTGGGCATTTGGTCAACTTGGGCTCAGTCAAGACCAACTTTGAAAATTCCCTGGGCACAAAACGTCCACTGAACCTTTGTCTGGGCAAAGCTGGGTACCTGCCCTTAGGCTTCAGATGGGGTCATTTAGTGTGATTTGAAACTGCCCCTTCCCTGGCTCACATGCCAAGTGTGCAGCATCTAGCCCCAAGCAACAAATGCTTCTCTAATAGCACATTTCAAACCAGTGACCAACTCTGCTTGCAGTGTGCTGCTGAGGCATCTCTACCAGGCCAAGTGCTGAGGAGGTCGTCATCCTGTCACCATCATCCCCAAGAAGGGCTGCTGAAGGGTAATGAGGGACCTTGCATACTAAAGAAGCAGTGCCATTTACAAACCAGAGGACACCAGGACCTGCAGAGCAGAGCATACACAGCAGGGAGCTCTGGAAATCCCTGCAGCTGGGGACCCAGCTGAGCCCTAAGCCCCAGACAGCCCAGACCCCAGTGCTGAGAGCAGGATTACGCAGAATAAGCCCCACTCATGTCCCGCCTTGAGAATTTCTATGTTCACCCAGTGCCCAAACCTGCCCCGTCAAATTCCCTGCAGAGCCCAATGGACATTCCCCTGCACCTGCTCTCACCTGTTGCTCCCACACTCCAGCCTCTCGCTGTCCCAGCTGGAAATCCTCTGCCAGGGAAACAGCCTGGGCGCAAGTTTCCGGGTGACGTACCCAGACCCAGCTCTGGATTTCCTCAGGCAGGATGGTCAGGAACTGCTCCAGGATCAGCAGCTCCATGATCTGCTCCTTGGTGCGGATCTCCGGCTTCAGCCATCGATGGGAGAGTTCCCGCAGGCGGCTGCAGACCTCTCGGGGCCCTTTGGCCTCCTGGTAGCGGAACTGCCTGAAGTGAAGGCGCTGCATCTCTGTGCTGATGTTGCAGCCTCGCAGGATGGCTGCCTTCACCTTCCCGTAGTCTCGGGCCTCTCGGGCATCCAGGCTGCTAATGGCCTGTTGGGCTTTTCCAGTGAGGGATGGCAGGAGTCGGGTCACCCACTCTCTTCTGGGCCAGTGGCAGGCTTCAGCCACTCGCTCGAAGGAAGCCAGATAGACCTCAATGTCATCCTCTGGCTCGAGCTCCGGCAGCTGAGGGTTTCCCAAGGCAGGGTCTGGAGCTGACACAATTTCAGGAGAGGTCTGTCGCGCCTGCAGCACCTGCCGTCGCTGGGACATCCCTTCTTGTGGCTCCGTCCTGACCTGGTGTAGTCTAATCCGGGACCACCTGGGAGTTACTGTTATGGGGGGTGCCACAATGGGATCTTTTGCAGCCCGCTCGGATTCCTTCCCCGGTCCCGGTTCCACGGGATCTCGCTTTTCCATTTTCGCTTTCGTGGGCCCCACCTGCTGCAGCCGAGCCTGGACCTGGAGGTGCAGGGGCTGTTGGGCCGCCTGCTCTGCAGCCGCTCTCTGCTTTGGGGTTCGGCCTTTTCCCAGCTAGGGTCTACGCCCCGCTTCTCAAACCTGCTTCCCTCCTTCGGGCCCCTCTTGGAAACACCGGGGAACCTGCAACACAACAGTTCATGGGGATTCTCCTCTGTGACGGGAGCGGGACCCACAACACAAAAGGGAAAAGAGCCCCTGCCTCGACTTCCCCAAACACCCACTGGCCCCTTCCCCCCCGCGCTCCCCCCAGCCCCCACTGCCCCACCTCCCCTCCACTGCCCCTCGCCTACCCCCGGTTTCCGCAGGGGCTGGGAGCGCGGGGCGCCCGACACAAAGAAACGCAGCGGCTCCTTCCCCAGCAGGAACAGGCAGACAGGAACTCCCCCCGGCGAACGCAGGGTTAATCCCCCCTCCGCACGGCGCGGACTGGCCACCATCGCTGTCACTCAGCTGGAGAGGCGGCTTAACCCTTCCCTGCGCCCCCTCCGCTGCTTCCCGGCGGCCCCACGGCCGGAGCTGGCGTCTGCACCGCGCTGCGAGCGGGGAGGGCGGAGCCCGGCTGCGCAGCTCAGCCTGGGGGAATCTGGCCGGGAGAGCGGGGCGGTGCTTGGCCGGGGTCCGGTCCTCGGCGCCAGGTGCTGCCGGCTGCTCCCGGATGGGATTTGCAATCCCCGGCCCGCTGGAGGGCTCGTGTGAACGCTGCTGAAAGAGGCTGCGGGCAGGAAACCAGGCGCTGGTCTGGGACCTGTCGCTGCTGCCATTTGCCCGTCCTGTGCCCCTTGCAGCGGGTGTAACGGGAAAGGGGGAGTCATCCCAGGCTGCACGGGACCTCGAGAGGCCCTTTAGTCCAGCTCCCCTTCCTCCGCGGCAGGACCCAGTGTCCCGCCATGACCCGCTACAGGGCTTTGTCTAATGGAGCTGCTGAGGGCAGAATGAATGAAGGACTATTCAGAGAAGAAAGGCTTTCATTGCCTAGCCACTAGTGCTAGGTGCCTGGGCAACAAACAGGAATTGGAATGGCTCATGTGTGAGCCTACCTTGTCTAGTTGGTGTTCCTGACACCTGGGGTGGGAATGCTGAATCCATGGGTACAGCCTATCTGGGAAGTATGGAGTGGGCAGAGGGGGAGGGTTACTCTATGTCCAGAATGGGATTGTCTGTTTCTGAATCATTGATAACATGGAAGAAAATGATCTTCAACGCTTATGGATCAACGTCCTAGCAGGTAACACCCCAGATGTGTGTTAGCTGGTGTCTGCTACAGCCCCTCTAATCACACTAGGGTACTGGATGACTAGCTCCTCATGCTCTATAAGAGGGCAGATTGCCCCTTTGAGAGCCTGGAGGTGGGGACAGGGAGCAATCAGTGCTGTTATGGAGGGAAGCTGATCAGGCAGGTGCTGGGAAACAACTAACCGGCTGACCAGCACCTAGCACTTGGGTCTGATTCCTAGCTTGAGGCTATAAATGAGGACCTAGATACCTGAGGGAGGCAGGGCCCAGGAGAGAGCTGAGAGTGCACCCGACGAAGTGGGTATACACCCACAAAAGCTCATGCTCCAAAAACATCTCTTAGTCTATAAGATGCCACAAGACTCTTTGCTGCTCTCTTGGGTCTGTATGCGAAGACTTTGAGAGGGTGAACCCCCTGAATTAAAGGAGCAGGACCTCCCTCAGCTACAGGAGGCTATTGCTATTGTTATTACTCCACACTGCCCTTCTGTTTGTATGTTGGAGAATAAACAGAGCCTTGAGGAAAGGGCTACAAATGGAACTGAGTGGGGCTGACCTGCCCAGGCTGCTACTCAGAGCCACCAGCTGCCATGCACCAATCTGTAATGTGTAGTAGAGAGAAAAACTGTGTGATCGTGGGGGACTTTAATGTGAGAAACATACAGCTGGAAGTCTCATGCTGCCAGTACTAAAACATTCCTGGAAATTCTGACCATTACAGCTGACAATTTCCTAAGTCAAAAAGTGTTGAATCCAACATGGTAGAATTATATATTAGACCTCATCTTGACAGATAAAGAGGAACTGATCACAGAACTATTAGTTAATGGTAGCTTAGGTACAAGTGGTCATGGTATGATCACTTCTATAATGTGCAAATAGAATACAGTCCAGACCAGTAAATATATATAATGCTTTAAAAGAGCCAGTTTCACAAAGCTGCAAACAGTTATGAGCCAAATCAGCTGGGAGGAAGAATTTAATCGGAAAAACTGAATGATAATTGGGACTTGTTTAAAAACACTTTACTGGATGCATGAAAAGCCACAATCGAGGAAGAAGGCCATATTGTTTAAAAAACCAACATGGTTTACAGGGGAAGTGAAGGCACCTATAAATAACAAAAAATGATAGATCCCACATGGAAGAAAGAAGAAGTTGATACTATAAATCAGAAGCTAGGAACTGTAGAAAATTGATAAGGGAGAAATCTGTCACTAGCAGAGTTAAGGAAAATAAGGAGGAGGTTTTTTAAAATATAGTAGGAACAAAAAGAATCCTGACAGTGGTATCAGTCCCTTCCCAGATGGAAATGGTAGAAATATCAGTAACAATATAGAAAAGGCAAAAGTATTTAATAAATATTTCTGTTCTGTATTTGGAAAAAAACAGATGATATAGTCTCATCATAAGGTGATAACACTCTTTGGATTTGTACAAGATGGAACACTACCAACAGTGCTGCTTAGTGAGCAGGCAGGGGTGTGGCAGGTCACCTTTCAGTTGCAAATATCATCCTGTCCTTCAAGGGTTTTCAGTCCTTCCCTTTAGTCTGGGGACTTTGGGGGTTCTGCGTCCTCGAACGGTCAGGGTCTTCCCCAGCTGGGTTCTTCCCCAAGGTGAAGACTCCTATTGTTCTCATGTCTTCTTGGAATGGGTAGGGAAGCACGGCCCTCTCCACCTCTCTGTGATCCAGGGCCCAATGGTGGGCAGTTACGCTCTGCACCTTGGGGTGCTAATCAGCCCCCTCCCCCAGCCACTTCCGACACAAGTCTCCTTTTCCCCACAGCGTAAATCAAAAAGTCTCAGGTAAAGTCTCTGACCTGCACAATCAGTCCTCTGCCTCTTTTTTTGTAGGTTTGCTCAAGTCTCTGGCAATGAGCTCCTGGGCCGTACTTCTCCCAAGAATTTTGAGCAGCTATCTGCTCCCTTCCATTGCCTGCCTCCTTCTGAGCTGCTCTGCTTCCCCTTTCAAGCCCCTCCTCCAGGTTGTTCAGGCTTTGCAGGTGTGGTTATGGGAGGGCTGCCTGGGCCCGGAGCTTTTCCTTAACACCTTGCTCTTCAGTTTAGGGTTTGTATGTGTCATCATACCATTCCACTAGTATCTGACAAGGATGTTAAACAGCAGCTACTAAAGTTAGACATTTTAACATCAGCAGGTCCAGACGACTTGCATCAAAGAGTTATAAAAGAGCTGGCCGAGGAGCTCACTGGACCATTAATATTGATTTTCAGTAAATCTTGGAACACTGGGGAAGTTCCAGAAGACACAAAGAAAGCCAATGTTGTGCCAATATCTAAAAAGGGTAAATGGGATGACTCAGATAATTATAAGCCTGTCAGTCTGACATCAATCCCAGGCAAGATAATAGAATGGTTGATATGAGACTTGAGTAATAAACAGTTAAAATGAGTTAACATAATTACAGAAATACCAATCAACATGGGTTTATGGAAAATAGATCCTGTCAAACTAATTTGATTTTTTTTATGAGATTACAAGTTTGGTTGATAAAGATAATAATGTTGATGTAATATATGTAGACTCCTGTAAAATATTTGACTTGGTACCACACAACATTTTGATTAAAATTCTAGAACAATATAAAATTTAGCCCACATTAAATTGATTAAAAGCTGTCTGATAGATCTCAAAATGTAATTATAGACATGGAATCATTATTGAATGGTTGTGTTTCTAGTGGGATCCTGCAGGCATTGGTGCTTGGCCCTACACTATTTAACATTTTTATTAATGACTTGGAAAAAACAAAATCATCACTGATGAAGTTTGCAGATGACATAAAAATTGAGGGAGTGGTAAATAATGAAGAGGACAGGTCACTGGTATAGCACAAGCTTCATCGCTTGGTAACTTGGGCACAATCAAACATGTATTTTAATATGGCTACATGTAAATGTATCCATCTTGGAACAAAGAAGGCAGGCCAGACTTACGGGCAAGGGGAGGGGAACGGACTCTGTCCTGGGAAGCAGTGGTACTAAAAATACCTGGGGGTTGTGGGAGATAGTCAGTTGAACATGAGCTCCCAGTGTGACACTGTGGCAAAAAAGGCTAATGTGATCCTTGGACGCATAAACAAGGGAATCTTGAGTAGGATAGAGAGGTTATTTCACCTCTGTGTTTTGCTCTGATGCAGCTGCTGCTGGAATACTATGTCCAGTTCTGGTGTGCACAATTCGAGAAGGATGTACATAAATTGTAGACAATTCAGAAAAGATCCACAGGAATGATTAAAGGATTAGAAAACCTGCCTTAGAGTGATAGACTCAAGGGGCTTAATCTATTTAGCTGAATCAAGAGAAGGTTATGGGGGGACTTGCTCACAGGCTATAAGTACCTACATGGGGAGCACAGATTTGACAAAGGGCTCTTCAAGCTAGCAGAGAAAGGTAGAACACGCTCCAATGGCTGGAAGTTGAAGCTAGACAAATTCACACTGGAAATAAGATACACGTTTCTAACAGTGAGGGGAATTAACCTTTAGAACAATTTAACAAGAGTTGTGGTGAATTCTGCATCCCTGACACTTTTTAAATCATGATTGGCTGTTTTACTGCAATATCTGCTCCAGGAATTATTTTGGGAAAACTTCTCTGGCCTGTGCTATACAGGAGGTCATGCAGTCATAGGCCTCAAGGCCAGAACTGACCACCAGATCATCTAGTCTGACTTCCTCTATACCACAGGCCACCAGCACCACCCAGCACCCACACACTAAACTCATTACCTGAAATTAGGCCAAAGTGTGACAGCCCTTAGGAGACTCAACTATTACATTGCACAGGGAGATACTAGGAAGGACCAAGGTGCACCAGGGCCTGAGGCCCCCACAATGGCAGAGAAATGATTACATGAGATACATCCAAATAATCCTGGCATGTGACTCACTCAGAGGAAGCCAAAGGCCAAGGCAAAGGAAAAAAACAAAAGCCATTGGTCACTGCCAATCTGACCTGGAGAAAAATTCCTTCCTGATAGGGGGAGGGATAGCTCAGTGGTTTGAGCATTGGCCTGCTAAACCCAGGGTTGTGAGTTCAATCCTTGAGGGGGCCACTTAGGGATCTGGGGCAAAAATTGGTCCTGCTAGTGAAGGCAGGGGGCTGGACTCAATGACCTTTCAAGGTCCCTTCCAGTTCTAGGAGATTGGTATATCTCCAATTATTATTACATATGGCAAACAGTTAGACTCTGAGCATGTGGGCAAGAACCAGCCAGTCAAGCACCTGAGAGACAGAATACCCTAGTGTCCCATCTCCAGCCATGATGGAGGATGCTTCAGAGGAAGGGGATAGCAAAACCCTCCCATAATACATCGGGGGGATCCCTTCTCTACACCTACAAGTGAATTGCTTTATGAGCTGGATGCACAAATCAATATGTTTTTTAATATAGCCAGCTGTACATCTAGGAGCAAAGAATGCAGGCCACACATACAGAATAGGGGACTCTACCCTGGGGAGCAGTGACTCTGAAAAAGATTTGGGGCTCATGATGGATAAGCAGCTGAACATGAGCTTCCAGGGCAATGCTGTGGCCAAAAGGGCTTGATCCTTGGCTATCAAGTAGGTGTACAGTTTGTGTTACCTTTGTATTTGGCACTGGTATGACCACTGCTGGAATACTGTGTCCAGACCTCAATTCAAGAAAGATGCTGATAAACTGGAGAGGGTTCAGAGAAGAGCCATGAGAATGATTGAAGGGTTAGAAAACCTGCCTTACAGTCAAAGACTTCAGGAGCTCAATTTATTTAGCTTAACAAAGAGAAGGTTAAGGGGTGACTTGATCACAGTTAATAGACTGCTACATAGGGACAGTGCCTAAATCCTGTGGGCTGGCCTCTGTAGCTCCTGCACCAGCCATCACAAGGGCGTTAGCTGGCTTTGGAGTGAGCTGTAACTCTCTGCCTTGGGCCTCAGTGAAGAAGAGCTTCTGAGTCTCCTAGATTCTATTAGGGCAGTAATGGAGCCTTCTCCTCTGAGCCTCGGCCTTCTTCCTCCTTGCACTGATTTGTCCAAGTACCCCGCTGTGATAAGAGATGTTAGATAGAGTTTGCTCCTCTGCCTGCGGGTAGGTGGACTGCTTTGCCAGTGGTGCCTTGTAGATACACCTCTCCTCTGTAATTCTCAGGCTCTGGCTCCACAGTGACATAACTGGCTTATGCCCAGGTCACTTGGTGTGTGTGGTCGTGTAAGTGACTGTGCTGTATGGAGGGTGCTCACACTGAGATTGAGAAGAGGTGGGGGTGTATCTATCTGGGGAGCTCCCAGATTGAATCAGATGTCTCATGGGAGGCCAGTGTCCCACATGGAGGACTGGGGCTGAGCATAGGAGGTGAATGATGGCTTGGCCACCTGCAGTAAGGCCGCCTCCTGTGTCTGCTGTTCACCCAGCATGTATCATATCCTCATGGCCCATATCAGGGTAACAAGCCTTGTGGATAGGTGGGAAGTGGCAGATGTGGTATATCTTGTCTTTAGTGAGGCTTTTGAAACTGCCTCACATGACCTTCTCATTAACAAACAGGAAATACAACCTAGGTGGAGCTACTATAAGGTAGGTGCATAACTGGTTGGAACATTGTTCCCAGAGAGTAATTATCAGTGGTTCACAGTCATGCTGGAAGGGCATAATGAGTGGGGTCATGCAGGGATCGGTTCTGGGTCTGGTTCTGTTCAATATCTTCATCGATGATTTAGATAATGGCATAGAGAGTCCACGTATAAAGTTTGTGGACAATACCAAGCTGGGAGGGGTTGTAAGTGCTTCCCCCCCACCATAGGAAATGAAAGGATAGGATTAAAATTCAAAATGATCTGGACAAACTGAAGTAAATAGAATGAAATTCAATAAGGACAAATGCAAAGTACTCCACTTAGGAAGGAACATTTAGTTGCACACATACAAAACTGGGAACAACTGTCTAGGAAGGAGTACTGCGGAAAGGGATCTGGGGGTCAGAGTGGATCACAAGCTAAATATGAGTCAACAGTGTAACGCTGTTGCAAAAAAAAAACCAAATATCATTCTGGGATGTATTAGCAGGAGTATTGTAAACAAAACACGAGAAGTAATTCTATCACTCTACTCTGTGCGGATTAGGCCTCAACTGGAGTATTTTGTCCAGTTCTTGGGCACCACATTTCAGGAAAGATGTGGACAAATTGGAGAAAGTCCAGAGAAGAGCAACAAAAATGATTAAAGGTCTAGAAAACATGACCTATGATGGAAAATTGAAAAAACTGGGTTTGTTCAGTCTGGAGAAAAGACGACTGAGAGGGGACATGTTAACAGTTTTCAAGTACATAAAAGGTTGTTACAAGGAGGAGGGAGAAAAATTGTTCTTCTTAACAGCTGAGGATAGGACAAGAAGCAATGGGCTTAAATTGCAGCAAGGGTAGTTTTGGTTGGACGTTAGGAAAAACTTCCTGTCAGTGTGATTAAGCACTGGAATAAATTGCCTCGGGAGGCTGTGGAATCTCCATCATTGGGTATTTTTAAGAGCAGGTTGGACAAACACCTGTCACGGATGGTCAAGATAATACTTAGTCCTGCCTTGAGTGCAGGGGACTGGACTAGATGACCTCTCGAGGTCCCTTTCAGTTCTGATTCTGTCACTCAGAGCTTCCCACCCACCCTGACCAAGGCCTGGTAGGAGCCCCTTTCCTCCCTCATCCTTTTCTTCATGATCAGCCAGGAGGGTGAGACTGTTTCAGAGTTACCTTGCCCATTTTATCCCGAGTCTGATGTTATTTGGTGTTTCCTCACACTCTTGTGATTCGTGGCAGCTGCTGTGTGAGATTAACACTATGCAGAATGGCCACTACCTCCCTCTACTTTCAACAGGGATGAAGACAAACTGCCCTCAGTCAATCTGGCCACACTTTTCCTACAGCCTTTGCATGCAGCAGTGGGACTGCCCATAAGTCAAAATGGCCACTATCTCCCAGTGTTTTCAATGGGACTGAAGCCAGAGGTTAGGAGGGGGCCTGGGGAGACCCCCTTGGAGATGCTGACCCGGAGGTTCACAGAGTCTTTGATTATAAGGCCCGAAGCCACTGTGATCCTCTCGTCTGACCTCTTGCATAACACAGGGCATAGGACTTCCCTGAACTAATTCCTGTTTGAACTAGAGCAGGGGTCAGCAACCTTTCAGAAGTGGTATGCTGAGTTTTCATTTATTCACTCTGATTTAAGGTTTTGTGTGCCAGTAATACATTTTAACATTTTTAGAAAGTCTTTCTATAAGTCTATAATATATAACTAAACTATTGTTCTATGTAAAGAAACCAGAAGAAAAATTCTGATTTTAAAAAAAATCTCATGATCATTAAGCCACTTTCATGATTGTTGAATGTTTGGGATTGGCCCTACAGGTGATCACCTCTCTTCTGTCCAGTAGAGAAAGGCGTTAGGGCACTTGCGGCCTGATAATCTCACCAGCAGAGAGGTTGTGGTAGCTGTAATTACTATTAATAGTCTGTTGCAAACAGATGCTCTAACGAATTATTCTGGGGGTACAGCCAGCCTTTTCCCGTGAATCTTCCAGGCAGAGGGTGTTGTCTCCAGAATATACTGGTCATCTCACAGCAGTGTCCCCTCCACCTTTTCTCCAGCTGCTGCCACTGCTGGTTGGATGGGGGATTTTGGGGCTGAGGCCTGGGGTCCCTGCTGTCCCCTGGAACCTCCCATTTGCCCAATAGCCCATCTCTGGTTCTAACACAGGAACCTGCACATAATTTTTCTCCCTTTTCCTGATGGTGGTGGTTACAGGGTTTCCCTCCCATCCCATGTAACCTACATCCAGGACCAGCAAAACTTTAAGCCTTTATCAGTCTGAGTCAAGTCCCTTCTGATGTATAAGTCCAGGGTCTACCTAGCCCCATCTAAAGTTTGGGCACTACAAGAGCCAAGGCCCATAGCAACAATAATGCACCTGGTGCCTCTAGCCCTTGGTGTTCCAAGGTTTTCCTGACAGTTTTACCATCTTCCCAGAGCCCCCTTGCTAGCTTTTGGTGTTACATTCCCACCCCTGCCAGGACCTGGGGGGCTAGGCGAGCACCCATGTGCTGCTCTGCCGAGCTTGCTGTTTCAACCTCTGGTCTGTTTGCAAAGCTATTGTCCCAGTGAGATGACTTCACACCCTCTTCCTTGCTCCTCAGATATGGCAGAAACCAGCATCTGACAGTCACTTCAGTTTATAGTTGGTCTCATGGAGGACAGGTCCATCAATGGCTATTAGCCAAGACAGACAGGGATGCAATCCCATGATCTGGGTGTCCCTAGCCTTTGACTGCCAGAAGCTGGGAGTGGACAACAGGGGATGGATCACTCAAGGATTGCTTGTTCCGCTCATTCCCTCTGAAGCACCTGGAATTGGCTACTATGGGAAAACAGGTGGACCATTGGTCTGATCCAGTGTGGCCAGTCTTAGGTTCACATAGAGTCTCTCCAGGGAGTATCTGAGCACCTGCCTAGAGCTGTGCCAGGATGGCTTCTTAAGAGTCACTCATTTTTCTATGCAGTGTGAACTTTATGTGCCTTTCAGGGGAGGATGAGATCTATCTGCATGCCTCTTCCTATCATGGCTAATCCCAAGGCATTGCCTTGTGCTTACAATGTATTTTACAGTGGTGCCCATTTTTTAAACAGCAAGATAACAATTGGGGATAATTATTGTGTTGTAAAATCCTAAGTGGAGACAAGCTGCTTATAGTGTTCAAAAGGCAGATGGGTGAGGTCAGAATGAAGCCCCCTGCCCATGGTTGACTTTGCCTGGTTTACCTCACAGTAACTCCACTGTGTGTGTACAGCATGAGAGCTAATACACCTCAATTATCCTACTGTTAACCCCCCCCACCTTTTTTGTCAGTGAAGACATAGCCTCAGTGTCCTCCCCTTATGGGGGTTCAGGAGCTCCAGTGATGGGAGTGCAGGAGCTGGACCATGCAACTTTCCCATGTTTGATGCCAAACTTTGATGTATTGCACTTGGATCATCCTCTCCTCCCTCCATATTCAATGGAGTTGTGGAGAAGGGACTATGTTAACGTGAAATTGTGAGATATGAGATGGTGTTATAACTGTTAAGTGAAACTCTGTGATGAGGTATGTTGTGGTACCAAGAACATGGACTACTGGGTGCCCAGAGACATAGAAGCTGGGACTCATGGAGGGCCACTCTAGACAGTTTGTTTGGAGCTTTTGGGGGCTTAATGTGAAGATTGTTGGGTGGCTCTGAAAGAGACAGGGAGCAGGCGTGCAGAGGGGGTAGATTGCAATCAGGAAGAGAAGCATGGCTGGGCTGTTATCGGATTAGGCTTTCCCTCCTGCAGAGATGTAGCAGGGTTACTGAACACTATTATGTATATTGTATTTATTGGGGTTAGTAGCTTTTCAAACCCAGGAGACCGAGGTGTAGTCAATCAGGTTTTGAAGAGATCTGCAAGGCCCTTTAAATAGTTAAAAAAGCCAGGATCACCCACTATTGACAGGGAAGTGTCCAGAGAGGAAGCATGGAGGTAGCAACCCAGAGAGAGCGGTGTTGAAGGTGTGCATCCAGGAATGGGCAGATCATAGTAGGAGCTGAAATTTCTCAGCAGAAGCTTGCATATCTTCTCTGATGCTCTCAGAGCCCCTTCTTCCATCAGAGCTTTTTGGTATTTGGAAAGAGAGATAAGTCACTTGCTGGTTAGGGGTTGATGACACAGTGGTAACAATGCCAAAGTCCTGTCTACACTACAGTTTCCACTTTTGCTTCTGCCAATGGAGCTACACTGATGAAGTACAGGTCCTCATTTTCCACCTGTACATGAGGCCTATGTGCTGTGTGCTCCTTAGCCTCTCTGGAGCTGCAGGGAAGCAGACATCCAGTCACAACACACAGGACTCACCATCCACAGTGGAAGTTGAAGTCTAAACTCCAATTTTGCTTTGCTGGCTCATGGAGCCCAAAACTACAGGGTATCACAACATCTACATAGGAACAGCAGGACAGCTACTCCCAAGTGAGAGTAACTCTCTCAGGCACTCAGTGTGGATGAAAAGATGCGGGGCCTGCATCAGTTCTAGCTACCCTGGTTCTTCCCCCTGCAACATCTTGGACTGGGTTCCTCCAAATGTTGCCTCCCCAACAAGGAAATTGTGTGGGGATGGCAAGTGTTCTTCACTTACCAATGTAAACGCTGTAATAGTAAAACTGCCCCTGTGAATCGCTGGGCCACTTATTCCCATGGTGTACTGCTGGCTAGGCCGCAGGGAGAAAAGCAGAGCGGCACCGGGTTGCAGCTGGAGATGTAAGGGCTGTCCTTGGATCACATGTGTTACCAAGTGTCCTGACGCACCCCTTAGCTTTTCCTAGGAGTGCTAGATACCTGCCACCACCACGCAGGTCCCACTTTCCACCCCTTCTCCCTGTTCTCAGCCAGAAACTAAATCCAGCCAGGGAGACTGATAAAACATCATCGCAGTGAGTTGGGACTCGACAGGGCGAGAAGCCAGGGGGACAACAGTGAGAATGGCAATGGGCAGCTACACAAGGGCCAAAGCAAGAGAGTGGGTTTAACTGAGTCAAAGGAACAGGGAGAGAGAGGTAATTAAGTGTGCAGAGCCGTGACTGATTGACAAGGAGTGCTCTTCAGTACATTACAATCAAATCAGCAGGAAATAAATAAAAAATACCAGCAATTCAGAAGGGCAACCAATGAGGTAGGGAAGATCAGAAGATTTAAAACTAAGGCCCCAATCTTGCACTGAGCTACGCTTGGGGACCCCAGTAGCCAGGCAGCACGCCGGAGGAATCTGCCCATGTGGAGCTCAGTGCAGGATTGGGGTCGTCTGATCAAAATCTCACACCAATAGAACTGAATCAGCGGTTGTGCTGATGGGCAGCTGAGCCAGGGAGCAATGGTGTGGTCTGGACAACGCAACGCACTAGAGACAGGGCAGCAAACAGAAAGAGAGTTAGCAGGACAGGAGCAGAAAACAGGGGGGTGATGACTAAATACAGAAGAGTACACGGAGAACGTAAATGCTTAGGCTGAGATAAGAGTCAGCTGGAAGAGCCAGTCAGGTGAGCGGGAGGCAGGGAGTCAATGCAGCAGGCTTGGGCCCCGGTTACACGCGGCTGCTGGGGAGAGATGATAGAGGGCTCTGAAGCGCTGGTGAGGCTGGGTGCCTCCGAGTAGGGCAGAGTGTGGAAGAAGGTGGCCGTGCGGGGCCATCGAGGCAGAACTGGTTGGCAGTGGGGCAGGAGGTAGAGCTGGCCCAATGCCTTCCCCTGGAGGTGCTGTTCCTGGTACCGCTGGGACTGAGGCCTGCCAGTCTCGCCGGGTCTGCCTTCACTACAGAGTTATCTTGAGTTATCTGTGCTCCAGTGACTCCTCTCGAGTGAGCCGAGCTCAGCTGAGAACAGCCACACTGCTGTGCTCACACAGACTCTGCGCTCCCTCAAGTACAGCGCTATGGCTTCTGCGCACACGCATATCCCAGCGAGTAGTGGGAGAACTTCTGTCCTTTCTGGGCACGCTAGGGGACTCGTGGGCTAGGCACTGGAGAACTAGCGATATGCAAGTGACACAAGCCTGGAGCCACACTACAGAGGTGCCGTGTTAGCAGCTGATGCGTTGTGCTCCAGTTTTAGCCTATGTCCCCTCCTTGGGCTGGCCAACTTGGGGTCACAGCACCCACTTAAAGGTACTGTATGTGGATGGGACTTGAGTGAGGGACAACACTTGAGTTACAAGAAGTTAATTTACAGCACAGACAAGCCCCTAGAGTGACCCTCTCCTCACTAGTTCAAGCAGGAAGGAGCAAATCACTGCTGGGGCAGTTCTGGAATTGAGACACCTCAGAGGACTAAGGTGAAGCCCCAATTCACACCCCCTGGTGTCCGTGACAGGGATGGTTTGGTTAGTGGGCATGGGGCTAGCTTCTCTCAGGCCCTGCTTCACGTTCTTATACACACACGACCAGAGCGGAGGCCTCTGGTGGGAGGGTCTCACTTGTCCATGGCTGCGGCTCTGGAGTGGATTCTCAGGTGGCGGGCCAAAGAGGATTTGTTACTGAAGCTCTTCCCACACTCAGTGCAGGGGAAGGGCCGTTCCCCGGTGTGGGAGCGCTCGTGAATGGCGAGGTAAGCCAGATACTTGAAGCTCTTCCCACACTCAGCGCAGGGGTAGGGCTTCTCCTGTGTGTGAGTCCTCTGGTGCATCGTCAGGTTGGAGAGCTGGCTGAAGCGCTTCCCGCACTCAGCGCAGGGGTAGGGCCGCTCGCCCGTGTGGGAGCGCTGGTGCTTGTTGAGGTCCGAGGGGTTCGTGAAAGTTTTCCCGCACTCATCACAGGAGTAGGGTCTCTCCCCTGTGTGCAGCCTCTGGTGTGTAATGAGCGTGGAGAGGTGGCCGAAGTTCTTCCCACATTCGGCACAGAAATAGGGTTTCTCTCCCGTATGGGTTCTCTGGTGGGTTTTGAGATGGGTCAGTCTGTTGAAACTCTTTCCACATTCAGGACAGGGATATGGTCTGTCCTTCTCATGGACTCTCCCATGGGCCGTGAGCGCCTGCTTCTCCCAGAACCTTTCCCCACAATCTCGACATTTATGGGGCTTCTCTGTCCTGTGAATGCTGTTCTGATGGTGCAGGTCCCCTGCGGTCCGAGGTCTCCCCGATGCAGGAGGTTGGATTAGTCTCCTGAATCCACTCTCACGTTCCCCTAGGGGATCTGGCTCATTCCCCACTGGGCTCCTCTTCTGCCTCTTGCAGGCTCCTTCCTGCTCAGGTCTGTGGTTAATGCTCTCTCTTGAATCCTGCTGTGATATGCTGGGGGGCTGCAGGTTTTCAGGCCCTTCGTCGTGAGGCTGCTTCTCAGTCCTGCTCAGGATCCTCGCACCTGCTGGATGGAAGAGAGAATCCAGAGATTATTTCATCTCTCATATTTCCAAGTGGAAGTGGCTGAGGCTCCTCACATCCTTCCACCGGCGAGACCCCCAAGAAGAGCCAAACAGTCAGCCATGCAGAAATAGGGGGCTGTGGAGGCGCACAAGCAGGAAGCCCCACATCCCTTTCTCCTTCCTCTTTTCCCAGGGCCCACGATAACTTTTCCTCAACTCCCAACATTTCCCTTTCCCTGTGCTCCAGCCCCTCAATTCCCCTCCAGGCTCCACCTCTCTCTTCTTCCCTCTTCTCCTGACCATAGACCAGGGGTGGGCAAACTACAGCCTGTGGGCCGGATCCGTGGTGCTGCAAGCCCCTGGCCACTCCTGGAAGTGGTCGGCACCATGTTCCTGTGGCCCTGGGGTGGGGGGGGGCAGAGGGCTCCTTGCGCTGCCCTCGTCTGCAGGCACCGCTCGTCCTGCCCTGAGTTCCCAGTTCCCTGCCCTGAGCCCCCTCCTGAACCTCACACCCCAACCCCCTGCCTTGAGCCCCCCCTTGCACTCCACATCCCCTCCTGCACCCCAACTCCCTGCCCTGAGCCCCCTCGTACACCCTACACCCCAACCTGCCCTGAGCCCCTTCCTGCACACTGCACCCCCTCCTACCCCCCGCACTCCCTCCGCACACCAACCCCCTGCCCCAGCCCTACATTCATGACTCTGCATGCCATTTCCCCACCCAGACGTGGCCCTCGGGCCAAAAAGTTCGCCCACCCCACAACAGACCTTTCTCTCCCTCACTGCAGTATCCCTTTCTCATTCAGGACCCAACTCATTTGTTCTTTTGCTAATGGATCGCTCTGTCTCTTTGGTTCCTTTGCCCTACTCAACGGCCCTGCTGTTTAGGTGACAATGATGTTCCCTACAGAAATCCACTTACAGGTTAGAGCCAGATAAAAAACAAACGGACACAATGAGGTTTCAAAGTGGTGTTTGGAAATGGACCCGTTGTCTACTTTCACAATTTTTTTTTTCATTTATCAAAATGGTTGGCTTTATGTGAACAAAACATTTAGATGCAATATTTTATTTAAAAACCGGGATGAATAATTTTGTGAAAAATGTCATTAGTGTCAGCAATTATTTGCAAAAAGAGTTTGCTTTAGAAAAATGTCCACTTGTACACCAAAAATTAAAAAAAGTTTGTTAAAGAAACGTTGAGTAGCTCCACTGAAGATAGTAGGGGGTGCTACTTGCATCTCCTGCTTAACCCGTCCAGGAGACACGAAATGCGACTGTGTTACATTGCAGTAAGCTGGGGTTGGGTGAGTGGCTTGCTAAGATGAGGGTTCCCAGGCTGCCCTCTGCAGTGGTGGGTTCCATCTCCAGGCAGTCTCTCACTACACCATCGACTATGCCAATGCTCTCAGAGTTATTCCTGAGATGAGAGGAGACAGGCCCCAGTTCCTGCCACTGCCAGAGATCCCAAAATCCCAGAGAGAAAGGACACAGAGTGATCTGAGCCAGAGTAGAGGGCACAGGAGGAATGGCCATGCCAACCAGCTCACCCATCACCGCTAAGGCACTAGAGCCTTACGCTGCTAGGCATGACAGACTGATTGGCTCTGATCAGGCTAGTGAAGAAGCCATCCTGGCCCTGTATGCTGGGTGTGAGGCCCCAACCCACCCCCTGGAGAAAGTCTGTGTGAGACTGACAATAGACTGAAGTGACTGTGCAGGCGCTGTATGCAGCCAGGTAAACGACACAAGGAAGCAGCTGGAGAACCACCACCTGCGCATGCTGAGACCGTAGGGTCCAGTGTCAGGAAAGGAGCATCTACCACCAGAGCAGCAGCAAAGCTGGCAGAGCAGCACCCCTGGGCTGGCAGAGGTGGGGATGTAAAGCCAAAGGCTGATGGGGGATGGGCTGTGACTGGGGAGAATGTAAAACACCTGGGGAAAAGCTGCCAACCCCAGGGTCCAGAGCCATCACCTACTTTGCTGGCAGCACCTTGGCCACTCAGGTTCTGGCTGGCACCGCACATACCCCGAGCATAATTAGTGCTGGGTCCATCCTACCTTGTAAGTGATGGTAAAGCTGTGATTGGCAGAGGGGCACGTGTTGACCATGACAATCCCAGAGCAGAGGGACCTGCCAGAGAAGGGTCAGGGATGGTGGTCACAGGTGAGGGGCTATTTAACACCAGCTAAGAGCTCTCAGGCTGGCAAGGGCTACCCAACCTGGAGGAGGAGTTAGGCAAGGGGGCGGGGGGGGGGGGTGAGGGCACTCCTTAAAAGCCACCATCAAAACAAGGAAACAAATCATGAGAGGTTCCTGTGTTAGAGCCAGTGAGGCAGGATATTCAGCCTGGACACCAGGGGATTCAACCCACTGTGCTCTTCCTGAAAACGCATTGCAGCTGCAGGCACTGCAACAGGGGCTGGGCAGGGTACAAGCCTAGGACTGGCCAAGCCAGGGAGAACCCACCTGTTGGTTGTAACATCCCTGGCAAGAATATTCTACTTAGACAGCTTCTGCACAGAGCCCCACAGCTGGGTCACATGGTGGGAAACACATGTGAGCCCTCCCTGTGCTACAGCTCCCACCATTGCTACTCGGGGCGGAGGAGGGAGGTGCCCCACTGACAGATTACAGCTGTGGGGGATTTCCAGGCTGGGGTCATGTTCCTTTTAGGCCGCCACAATAACATCCCTGGAGCTTCCTGCAGGCCCTTCCTGCTGAGATACTCCTCATTCTCACTCAGCCGGCCAGAACCGGGAGAAAATAAGACACCCCCAATCCCCCTAACTCACTACCCAGAGGAGAGGAAGGGTCCATCCTGCCTCAGTCTCCCAACTGAGCGCTCAGTCCATCGATGGGTGAGGGAAGGGGCTTCCACCTGAGCTGGCCAGGCTGCATGGGAAGCCCTGAATGACATGGGCCTTGAGGAGTCAGCTCCCGCTAGGTAACACCACAGAACAGGACACACACAAGGAGGGTTCACATCTGCGCTGGCTACAGGGCCACCCAGCTCCCACAGTCCCATTCCCACTGCCTGGGCCACTTGTCATCTAGGGGACACCCACAGGCCACCCTAACCCCACACACTGCCTCCCACATTCTCCAATCCTGCTGGGGAGCCCCCCACGGCCTGAGCCAGCCACTTCCCTGTTGTCCCCAAACACACACAGCCCGAGGGACTTCCTTCCCCATTGTCTCCTCAGTGCCTCTGGGAAGACTCGACCCAGGCCCCTTCACAAGCTCGTTACCCATTTCTCGTCCAACTCGGGGCTCCTTTCCAGGGGCGCCTGGCAGCTCGCACTTCCTCAGGGCCGCCTCCTTCAGGGATCCCCATGCGGGATGGGGCTGTGGTGGCTCCAGCTGGGTGCTCTGAGATTCCCATAATGCTTCAGGGGCATCCATCTCCTCTGGGGTCACATCCTCAACCTTCACACGCACTGTGACCTGGGAACCAACCACATGGGTCACCAGGCAGCCAGGGGCTGGGAGTCAGGGGGGAATCATACCTGAATAATGCCTGTGGCAAAGGGCACCCTCTCCTCAGACAGACGCTGCTTTGGCCAGCAGGTCCTGTACCTAATGGGAGAGGTAACAGGAATGGGAGGCTGAGGCTGTGCAGTGTGAGCCTGGGAGGAGCTTGGACCTCAGGGAGACGCAGGCTCCCCAGGACGCCATCTCTGGGAGGAGCTGAAGGAAAGAAGCCATGCCTGTCACACAGGACCCTTCCGCAATTTCACTAGTACCTGCAGCTACTACGCCACTCACGTCCTGTGAGGTGAGGCAGCTCAGGAGACACTCCTACCCCATGGACATGACGGTTGCATGTGACACACAGGGGATGCTCAGGGATGGGTCTCTAGGATCAGGCCATGCTGCACTGCCTCCTAACGGCACACGCTAGATTCACACGGAGCCCCAGTCAGTTAAAGAGGCTCCCTATCAATTCAGATGTTGAGAGACGTCACGTCACTGCACTCTCCCAGCAGCTGCAGGTACTAGTGAAATTATTGCCCAAGGGTTCTGCATGACTCTGCATAAGGGAGGCAGTGACATTTATACTCCGAGAGAATGGCAAGGTGTGCAGGGCAGGGAGCTGTGAAAATCCCTGTGGCTGGTGACCCAGCTGAACCCTGAGCCCCAAACAGCCCCAACCCCAGTGCCGAGCCCAGTGGAGCCCCCTGGACATTCCCCTGCACCTGCTCATAACCTGCTGCTCTCATATCCCCACCTGTTGCAGTCCTACCTGGAAATCCTCAGCCAGGGACACTGCCTGGGCACATGTCTCTGGGCAATGCTCAGAAACCCAGCTTTGGATTTCTTCCGGCAGGATGGTCAGGAACTGCTCCAGGATCAGCAACTCCATGATCTGCTCCTTGGTGCGGATCTCCGGCTTCAGCCATCGATGGGAGAGTTCCCAGAGCCGGCAGAAAACTGCCCGGGGCCCCTCGGCCTCCTGGTAGCGGAACTGCCTGAAGCGCTGGCGCTGTGTCTCCATGCCAATGTCACACCCTCGCAGGACAGCTGCCTTCACCTTCCCATAATCTCCAGCATCTCTGGCATCCAGGCTGCTAATGGCCTGCCGAGCTTTTCCGCTGAGGGCTGGCACAAGGCGGGTCACCCACTCTCCTCTGGGCCACTGGCAGGCTTCAGCCACTTGCTCGAAGGAAGCCAGATAGGCCTCAATATCCTCCTCTGGGTTCAAATCCAGCAGCGGAGGGTTTTTTGATGCAGGGACTGATGTCGGCACAACCTCAGCAGGTGTCCGTAAGCGCTGTAGCTCCTCCTGAAGTTGATCTTTCCAATACTGGGACATCCTGTCACACTGCTCAGTCCTCAGCTGTCGCCATCCTGTGTGGGACCATCGAGGACTTACTGAGATGGGTGGTCCCAGGACTGGCTCCTTCCCGTCTCTCTCCAGCTCATTCCCTGCTTTTGGGCCCGTTGGCTCTGCTGTTTCCATATTCTCTCGCGGAGCCTGGATATGGAGACCCAGGAGCTGCTCATCTGTCTTCAGGGACCAGCTTATCCCTGCTGGGGCCTGCGCTCTAGTTCTCCAACTTGCATCTCTCCCTCCCCACTGGACACGTCCAGGCTCCTATGGGGGCTGCAGCAAAACAATTGATCAGGATGTTACTGTGTGATGGGAGAGTCAGAACCACAACAAACAGAGGGGAAAAGAGAGACTTAGTCATGATTCACCAAAACACCCACCGAGCCATAACCTCTGCTCCCTGCCCTCCAGCACAGACAGGCCCTGCCCCACCCCACTGCCCAGCCCCATAACCCAGCTCCCCATCCCCCAGCACAGACAGGCCCTGCCCCCACCCCCGTCCTCCAGCACAGACAGGCCCTGCCCCACCCCATTGCCCAGCCCCATAACCCAGCTCCCCATCCCCCAGCACAGACAGGCCCTGCCCCCACCCCGTCCTCCAGCACAGACAGGCCCTGCCCCACCCCATTGCCCAGCCCCATAACCCAGCTCCCCATCCCCAGCACAGACAGGCCTTGCCCCCACCCCGTCCTCCAGCACAGACAGGCCCTGCCCCACCCCACTGCCCAGCCCCATAACCCAGCTCCCCATCCCCAGCACAGACAGGCCCTGCCCCACCCCTGTCCTCCAGCACAGACAGGCCCTGCCCCACCCCATTGCCCCGCCCCATAACCCCGCTCCCCCTCCCCCAGCACCGACAGGCCCAGCTCCACCCCACTGCCCAGCCCCATAACCCAGCTCCCCATCCCCCAGCACAGACATGCGCTGCCCCCACCCCCCATAACCCAGCTCCCTGCCCCCCAGCACAGACAGGCCCTGTCCCCACCCATCACCCCAGCTCCCGGCCGCCGCCCCTCACCTCGCCACCCCGCCCGGACGCAGGGGGAGGCCGGTTCCCCAGACAAAGAGCTTCCGCCCCGGGCAGCGCAGGGTTAATCCCTCCGCGCGGGGATTGGCGGCGATCGCTGTCAGTCAGGTCTTGCCCCGCCCTGCCCAGCTGGGCCCGTCTCCGGAAGCCGGGGCAGCGGGAGCCTGGCGACCCCACTCCACGGGGATGGGCGCAGCCCGAGGCGGGCAATTCCCCGCAGACCCTAGCGGGGTGCAAGGGGGGGGGAAGCTCTGTGCTGGAGTTACTGGGCTGTGCAGGGGGCCGGGCGTTACAAGGTGCTGTGCTGGGGCAGGGAGCTGGGGTCCCAGCTGGAGGGGCTCAGGCAGGGACCTGTATGGGCTGGGGGCGATGTGCAGGGGGTTACAGCCCTGCACAAACACGTGTATTAACGCCTGTACCCAGTGATGAGCTCCCAAAAGCCAAAGAATCGGTTCCCTACCAGGTCCCCGGTAGCACTTCGGTGGCGGGGGGTGTGTGTGTCTCTTCACTCACTCCGGGTTTTTGGTGGCATTTCAGCAGCAGGTTCTTCACCTGGAGCGAGTGAAGACACCCCCACCCCTGCCGCTGAAGTGCTGCCGGAGACCCGGTAGGGAACCATGCGGTGAGTACAGTACAAGCCCCACATGCCTGTTTCCCTCCCACCCATCCAACCCCAACCCACATCCTGCCCCGCTCAGAACCTGCAGGTTTCTCCTCCCTCCCTCCCCCACCGGGGTAGCAGCAGCAGCCTGTGGCTCCGGGGGCTATTTAAAGGGCCTGGGGCTCCCCTGCTTCTACTGCCCTGGCCCTTCAGGGGGAGCCCCGGGCCTTTTTAAATAGCCCCCCAGCCCTACCCCAGGGCTCCAGCAGTGGGGCTCTGGTGGCAATTTAAAGGGCCTGAGGCTCCAGACCCTGCTGGGAGCCCCAGGCCCTTTAAATTGCTCCCTGGGGAAGCCAGGCCATCCCTTTAGCAACTGGTTCTACACCAGCTTCTAAATTTAACAACCGGTTCTTGCGAACTGGTGTGAATTGGCTTCAGCTCACCACTGCCTGTACCTTAACTGGGGAGGGAGTTCATTAAGAGTCCAGCCCATCCCCACCTGGGTCCTTAGCATGGGGTGCCCTTTGCCACATCATATTGAAGCAGGAGTCGACTCCGCATGTTAAGAGCCTGTGTTTCAAAACTGTTCTGAAGTCCACACACAAGCACACATTGCCATGAAAAGTCATCAGGGCCCCGGGTAGGATTTTTGGTGAAAATGGGGTCACTCACTCAGGGGTCCAGAGATACAGCGCCTGGAGTAAAGGGTCCATACACTTTGCTTGTTCTCATAATGTTCTTGGCACACAGCTGTGGCTGAATCCATGCCCCTGTGCCACACCCCACCAACTAGAGTTTACCCAATGGGGTTTGACCCCAGGTAGTGACCAATGCTCTGTGCCAGGCCAGGGAAGCAATATTTCAGCAGTTACTAGAGGTTCTGTGTGACTCTACAAATGGGCTCATGTGCCAGTGAAAGTGATTTGTGCAGGCAGTGTGAGACAGGTGCACCGGGAGCCTGGGCACTGACTCCGGTCATTAGCTTTGTGGACAAGCTCAACTCCTGTTATGGTTGGTGGGTGGCTTAGGAAGCCGGACCACAGCCTATGAACTAAGGCAATGCCGAGGAGCGTGAGTTCAAGTCTTCTGCTCAGCTGGTTTAGAGAATGGCTGATGGGCACATTGCCACCCTCTGCCTTTGTCCTTCTCCAGGGGGCTACTCTGGGAAGTAGTTCCCTGGGTGAAGGCTGTATTATAGAGGAGCACTAGGGCCCATTATCCAGAGTGCTCCAAAATCCATGTATGTAGGAAGACTGTCTAGAAATCCCCTCTGAGCAAGGCCCCAGCCTGTCCTCATCAGAAATAACAGGCCTGTATCCTTTCTGAGTGTTGGAGGACAGCAGGGAAAATGTCCAAGGGCAGTGTGGGGGAAACTCCAAGGCCTTGTCTTCACTAGGAAAAAGGGTGAGTTGAAGCCAGACTTAGCGAACACGAGATAGCTCAGTGCAACCTGAACTTGAGAATTTTCCTAGTCAAAACACCCCCCTGAGGACTCAGTAGTTGCTTACATCCATCCATCCTTGTGGTAAGGGATCCTTCAGGAACATCACCTCTGTGAACCTGGACTGAGCCTTATACCAGACTGCTAGTACTGGCCAGAACTAGCATGCAGCAGCGTGGTGTGTGTAACCCAAGGGAGGGTGGGGCTCTGTTAGGCACTGAGAACATGCAGAGGATGAAATGCTCCTCTATTTCCCTGTCACCCCTGAGGAGAGAGGGGCAGCTGTTCTAGTGGCCCTAAAACACTACAACCCATTACAAAAATTATCATAGATTGTGAGATTTCGAGTCGAGGGACCACTGGGATAATTTACATGACTCTCTGCATGACCCAGCCAGGAAACGGGGGCTCTCCTGCTCTCTAGCTGCAGCTGCACCCTCCTCAGCTGGCAGGGCGAACGCTGACAACCAGCTGCAAATGCATCCTGGATTGGCCACTGATCCTACTAGCCCTGCAAGGGGATGAGAGGAATGATGATACAGGATTGTTAGACACAGCCTAGGAAACAGCAACCACTGTTTGGGATAGGGCAGGTTTGGTGCGGTCCTCATACCAATTGGGAGCCCCGGGGGGGGGGCAGAGGAAAGATTGTGTGGGGCTGCAGTTTGGGAGATGTTTCCTTAACTCTGTAGTTGCTGATTTTCAGAGCTGTAGGTTTGGTGACACTCAACATGCTGGGAGGGCACTAGGCAACCCGACCTGGGTTTCTGGCAGTGAATTTGGCTCTCTTTCTGTCTCTCCATCTGACACCTGCCAGAAGCCCCTCCCACCACAAAGGGACCAAACAGTTGCTTTGTCTAAAAACTTGCCCCCTCTGCACTTTTAACTACCTGGTCTCATACTGCCCAACCCAGCCTAGATGGTGGGTTGTGACCTGTTGTGGAAAGTGAGATTTAAACACTAGACACTCAAGTGCGAGACTAGAGACTGGTTATTTCCAGCAGGAACAGGAGTGAAATATGGAAGTTTGAGACCGAGAGCTTGGATAAGGCTGGGGCCCGCAGATAGAGAACAGCTGCAAAGCAGGGGAGCCGTCAACTCCTCGGTCTCCAGGTGCAGACACCAGGAGAGAAGGTAACTAAAGTGAAAATTGATGCATGGAAGGAACCAAAGGGAGCAGAGAAAATCCACATAGCCACCTTTGGGCAGCTGCTGAGATGGCACAAGTGGTCAGGAGTGAGGACAGGAGGGGTTGCTCCAGTGTTGGAGTCCAATTTTAGGAGGCGCTGCAGGCCCTATACAGACCCTGCATGAAGTTGTGTCAGCTTTAGCCCTAATGGGGAAACACAAAGCAGTCAGACATAATGCTGGATGAGGCCTTGGCTTCCTTTGAGTGAATGGCTGAAGCCTGCCAGTGACTGGGTGACCCAAATTGGGGAATCCCAACAGGCCTACAGGAACCTGGATGCACGAGGTGCTGGAGCCTATGGGAAGGTGAAAAGGGCCATCTTGCAAGGGTGCGACATCAGCATGGACATGCAGCACCTGTGCTTCATGCAATTCCACTGCCTGGGAGCCTGGAGAGTTTTACAGCCTTTTGATGGCTGAAGCCAGAGATCTGCACCTGCAGAGGATCTGTAGCCAGGACAGCAAGACACTGGGACATAGGAGCAGCAGGCGAGAGCAAATTCACAGGCCTCTTTTCGGATATGCAGATCATTTGGTCTGCCAACTCTGGCATCGGTACAAGCAGGGGAATTCTCCAATCATAAAGGGGGTGAGGCTTGTTCCACATAACCAGCTCTCTGCCCTCTCTGGGCCTGAGGCCAGACTCCCAGATTAGGAATGTTTCAGAGGTGTTGGAGTTTGTAGTGGCTGATTTACATCCTCTTCCCCTTCCTCTACTTTCACTGGAGTTCCCTCCTCTTCCTCTGCTTTCACTGGAGTTCCCTCCCCCCCACAGCCCATTCCTCATCTGAAGTTTCTAATTCCCTTGTATTCCTTACGCAAAGCATCTTCCCTCTTCTTGAGGCAACTCACCGAGCGTTTGCAAAGGGACACCCAGCCATCCTGCCCTGACATCTCAGAGCTGTTTTTCTGGGGCACCTTGGTTTTCAGCACCAACCCTTTGACCAAAGCTATGAGATCTTCTTGGGACAATCTGCCAAACATCTCACCCTAACTGGCAGAGATGACACGTGGTAACAGCACTACAATCCTGCATCTTCATCACAGCTTGCACTGCCACTACCGCTAGCGGAGGATCTGGACTAAAGGTGAACTACAGGTCCTTGTTTTCCTGCTGTACCCAAGGCCTGGGTGCAAAGGGGTCCTTAGCCCCCCAAGACTGCAGGAAAAACAGCATCCAGTCACAGCGCACACGACTTGCTAACCGCGGTGGCAGCTGAAGTTGCAAGTCTGGCTTTGCTTTGCTGGCTCTGGGAGCCCAGTGCTACAGGATGCGTGATGTCTGCATGGGAGCAGCAGGTCACCTGCTCCAGAGCGTGAACTGCTCTTCTGGGCACTCAGTGAGGATGCAAACACACGGGCCCAATGGCTTGGGCCTGCACCAATTCTGGCTACCCTGGTTCTCTTGTAACATCTTGGGGTGAGTTCCTCGAAGTGTTGCCTCCCCAAACAGTCAAATGAATAGCTGTGCACAGGGGCAGGCGCTCTTCCATTATCCATGGAAATTCTGCAATAGCGTTACTGCCTCCGGACCACCAGGCCCCTTTCTCCTGCCGGGTTCTGCTAACTGGGCTGCACAGAAGGAGCCAGAGTATTATTGTGGTGTAATCTGTTTATTCAGAAGCTGTACACAAGTCCTGTTTCCCTGGAGAGGGGTAGCTGCCTGTACTGCTTTGTTCCTTCCTTACATGGAAACTTCAGGTAAGGTACCCCAGCCCTGTTCCACAAAGCAGCTATTCTGCACCTCTGCTGCTGTCTAGAGTTCACAGCCAGCTCTCTGCAAAGTGCTCAGCACAGCACCTTGTCCCACCCAGCTCCTGTGGGCTTCTCCTGGGAAAGCCCTTTAGCACCACAGCCCCCAGGAACAGAGGGTTTGTCAGACGGCCCTGAAAGTCAGCCCTCCACCCCATCCCCACCCTTTGTGCATCCAGGTGCTTTGCATCACAAGTCTCAGCCTCCCCTCCTGTTAGACTGAAGGGGGGTGCTGTAGCCCGTCCATTCACTCTAACTCAGTCTGCCATCATCTCTGCATCCAGGACCCCCTCAGCTCCTTTCAAGAGGGGATGGTAGTTCTACACTGCTGGCTTAGCCTATGTTCTTACATGGGTTTTAGCCTAGCATCCCCACACAACCCTTAAAAAACATGCTTGCTTGCCTAATGGGGTTATTATTTATATTATGGTAGTGTCCAGAAGCCCCAGTGGTGGACCAGGCCCCCATCGTGCTAGGTGCTGTACAAAAGATGGTTGCTTCCCCAGAGAGTTTACGCTGGGTTAAAGTTGTGCTTTAATCCCCTTAGCAACACATATGTAGCTGAGCTGCTGTTTAGATAATCCCTGCTGGTTTATGTACGCCCTTCATTCCATGCAGCCTGCTCCATATTCTGGGCAGCTCAGAGCAGCTCTGCCGAGCAGTCAGAGAAGTTGCCCACCAGCAAGATGCTAGCTGGGTTAATCTCTGGTGTGCGTATAGCAGGGAACCTGATTTTGGGAGAAGCACCCAAAACATTCCCTTGCATGAGAAGACCTTGCAGAGGCAGGTGGGGTGGGGATCCAGCAGATGGCTGAGCAGAGCAAAGATGCACATTACAAACCTAATGTCAGGTGCCAGCCTTTGCCTTGTGGTAGATGGTTAACTACCTGCCCTTACTACAGAGCTGTTGACGGAGCACCCGTCCCCACCTCGAGCACAGAGTCCACAGTCCTGCATCACAGGCTTTTGAGTGGGGACCAAATGGGTTTTAGCCTGGGGGAACTGGAGATCCCAGTGGAAGGGGGGGATTGAGTCACAGACACAGACTGGCCTCACACAGCTCCAGGAAGGTCTGCTTCCTCATGCAGGAGTTCTGGAGCCACTGCTGGTCACCCCAGGTCTGCAAGATGATGTGACCCCACCACTCTGTGCTAGCCATCCTGCATCAGAAGCCCTGGTCTACATATAGGCAATCCACAGCAACTACAGCATGCAAAAGGTGTCATCAGTCTGCCAAGAATTAACTCCCCTCCAAGATCCACTGCTGCCATCTGTGGGTCAGCATCATTCATCATCATCATTCATCATTCATGCCCGTCACCCCAACCGGGGTATGGGCCGCCAACCACAGATCTCCATAGCAACTGGTGCTAAAATGCTGTCTGCTGTCATTAGCCCCTCCACCCGTACTCTGCAATAACAGTGAAGCCACAAGCAGGAACAGCAATTCCAACCGTGCTGGATCCATGGTGTGGCACCAGCTGGAGTGGGTAGAAGCAAGAAGTGTGCCGGGCCTGAAGTGCCTTAGCTACAGGTGTTGCTGGGTTAAGAACACTTCTAAGACAAAGGAGTTTGGGAAAGACAGACAAGCTCTCCCACAATACACCATAAACCAATTCCTAGAATGGCTCCAGCACCCTGGCATACACCCCCAGAAATCCTAGCGCCAAACCTCTGTCATTGCCATGTGACTGTGAACACGGCTACATGAGGCTGGGTTGTGTGGGGCTCTGCAGGGTGGACACTCACAGACAGGCCTGGCAAGCATGAGTTCACAGGCACAGGAATCCAGACATGCCTACATTCTGCCATGTGGACACACCCAAAGTGATCAGGCACTGCTGGGGGATTCAGGCCCTGAGACCCCTCAGGAGAACAAAGCAAAGGCTAGCCCTCCTCATCGCCATTGGGGTAAGTTTTAATACAGTTAATTCAGGTGATTGGCACTTGGATCTGGGCACCCTGGTTAGCCTAACCCAGGTGCGAATGTCCCTACTGCAAGCCCTACCTGCATTACTGTGTCTACACTTCCCCGTGTGTGTCCGGTCTGGGGACAGACCTGTGGTTCTTTGTTTTGAGATGCTGTACGATTCCTTCCCAGGATGTGGGTAGCAGTAGGTTGGGCTAAAACCCAGATAAGAGCTGGGGTTAACTGTGCAGCGAAGACAAGACCCACACTGTGTGTGAAGGGATAATAGGAGTTGGGTTTTGACTCCTGATTTCCCTTGGGTTCTGTAGAACCATTTTCTGTTCCTCCAATTCAAATATTCCTGGTGAATGCCTGGAGCGGAGCTCTCAGCCGGGATGGCCTCACTTGTCCCCACCTGCAGCTCTGGCGTGGATTCTCTGGTGCCGGGTGAGAGCTGACTTGTTGCTGAAGCTCTTCCCACACTTGTCACAAGGGAAGGGCCGTTCCCCGGTGTGGGAGCGCTCGTGAATGGCGAGGTAAGCCAGGTACTTGAAGCTCTTCCCACACTCAGCGCAGGGGTAGGGCTTCTCCTGTGTGTGAGTCCTCTGGTGCATCGTCAGGTTGGAGAGCTGGCTGAAGCGCTTCCCGCACTCAGTGCAGGGGTAGGGCCGCTCGCCCGTGTGGGAGCGCTGGTGCTTGGTCAGGTCCGCGGGGCTGGTGAAGGTTTTCCCACACTCAGCACAGGAGAAGGGTCTCTCCCCCGTGTGCAGCCGCTGGTGTGTGGTCAGAGCGCAGAGGTAGCCAAAGCGTTTTCCACACTCGCCACAGGGGTAGGGCCGCTCGCCTGTGTGGATTCTCTGGTGCTTGCTCAGCCCTGTCCTGCTAGTGAAGGTCTTGCCACACACAGCACAGGGGAAGGGTCTCTGCCCTGTGTGGGCTCTCCGGTGCCTCACGAGTGTGGAGAGGTGGCCAAAGCGCCTCCCGCACTCAGCGCAGGGGTAGGGCCTCTCCTGCGTGTGAGTCCTGTGGTGCATTTTCAGGTTGGAGAGCCGGTTGAAGCGCTTCCCGCACTCGGTGCAGGGGTAGGGCCGCTCACCCGTGTGGGAGCGCTGGTGCTTGTTGAGGTCCGAGGGGCTGGTGAAGGTTTTCCCACACTTGTCGCAGGGGAATAAGCCCTCCCCCGTGTGAGTTCTCTGGTGGGTAGTCAGCGTGTAGAGATAGCCAAAGAGTTTGCCACACTCTCCACACGAGTAGGGCTTCTCGCGCGTGTGGCTTCTCTGGTGGGTTTTGAGATGTGCTGGACAGCTGAATCTCTTTCCACATTCAGCGCAGGGATAGCGTCTCTCTCTCTCATGGACCTTGCGGTGAGCCGTGAGCTCCTGCTTTTCCCTGAAGCCTTCCCCACAGTCTCGACATCTATGGTGTTGCTCGTGGTGAAGATCCCCTGTGGTCTGAGGTCTCCCCTGTGCAAAGAGCTGGGTTAGTTTCCTGAATCTGCTGTCATGTTCCTTTGGGGGGCCTGGCTCCTTCCCCGCTGGGATCTTCTTCTGCCTCTTGCAGGCTCCTCCCTGCTCAGGTCTGTGGGTAATGCTCTCTCCTGAGCCACTCTGTGATACACTCGGGGGCAGCACTTTGTTGCAAGGCTGCTCTTCAGCCCGGCTCAGGATTCCAGCACCTGCTGGATGGAAGAGAATCCAGAGATTATTTCACCTCTTGTATGTCCAACAGTGGGAGTGACTGCACATCCTCCACTGGTGACACCCCCAGCAGGAGCCCTCTGTCAGCTGTGCAGAAATAGGGAGCTATGGAGGGGCACAACCAGAAAACCCTGCATCCCCGTCTCCTTCCTCTTTCCCCAGTGCCCACAATAGCTTTTCTCCTCCAGTCCCATCACTTCCCCTCCAAACTCCCTCTGTCCCCTCTCTGTCCCACATCTTTAGCTCTTCTTCCACCCACAGACTCCTTATCCCTGGCCCTCTCCTTTTCTTGGCTCCTGGTTACATGAGGGATCACCTCTCCGGGTGCTACGCTGCCAAAGCCGAGATCAACAGAGGCGCTTGAGTTGGATCCTCCGCAGGAGGAAGCTGCTGGCAGGAGGTTCTCTGGGAGGAATCCTAATGTTGGATCTCGCTCCTCCACTTGGTTCATCAGAACCCAGACGTGTTAGCGTGCCAGCATGCTGCAAAGCCCATCTTTCTCTCTTCTCACTAAGGCTGTGAGGAGGGGGCGGGCTGAGATGGATGTATTTACTGCTGGTGTTTTTATGGTGTAGGATACACACCCAGAGCACTGGAAGAGCACTCTGAGTTGGGTTTTAAGATTTGAAACTACTACTAATAAATCCTGCTCTCCGTTCAAGACACAATTCATTCATTCTTCTGCAGATCAATCTCCTTGTAATTTGCACTAACCAATCTCTTTGGAGCCCCTGCCCCACTAGACAGAGCTGCTGTCCAGGCTATTTTTAGGCAGTGATCATGCTCCGCACCCATAGCCGCTTCCACGTTAGAGATGACTGAAAAACAGAAAGGTATCTTCACAAACAACTTTGAAGTGTCAAATTTGTTTTGTCCCCTGGGGTGAAAATGGATCACTTGGGGGGTTACATAAGAACGGCCATACTAGGTCAGACCAATGGTCCATCTAGTTCAGTATCCTGTCTTCCGACAGTGGCCAATGCCAGGTGTCCCAGAGGGAATGAACAGAACAGGAAATCATCGAGTGGTCCATCCCATGTCATCTACTCCCAGCTTCTGGCAAACAGAGGTTTAGGGATACCCAGAGCATGGGGTTGCATCCCTGACCATCTTGGCTAATAGTCATTAGTGGACCTATCCTCCAGGAACTTATCTAATCCTTTTTTGAACCTTGTTATAGTTTTGGCTAAAACCCTGTTATAATTTTGACTTGAGTTGGGTTTCTGACTTTAAATAAAAATATTTTAGGAAAATCATAACTGAAATATTTAATTTATGTAGAAGTAGGTTTTACGTGATGGAAATTTAGCTAGAGTGTCTGATTTTAAATAGGCACAAAAATGGCAAATGTCAAGTGTCAGCAACATTCACAAAAAGTTTCAATTCAGAAAAAGTTATTTTTCATCAAAAAAAAAAAAAGAACTTGTGTTAGAGCAGCCTCTTTAGAGATACCGGCTGCTCTGTGTGTGCCATTCTGCAGACCTACCCCTCAGCAAGAGCCTAGGGAATGGACGACAGGACTCCAATTGTTACGCCACAGGGAGCTGGAGCTGGGGTGAGAATCTGGAGATGTGTCGCTGCTCAGAGTCAGTTTGCTGAGCTGAGGATGTCACAACTGGGCAGCACAGCACTGCCCTCCGACATTCCCCAAGCTCAGAGAATGGCCCTGAGCCCGAGGGGATGGATTCCATTTCCTGCACTCCCCCACCAGAGATCCCAAGGCCCCGGGATGAGAAGACACAGAGGACGTGAGTGGATGGCAAGGCCTAGGCGCTGGACAGGTAAGGAGTGGCCATTCAGACCAGACACCCCCCTTGCTGCTAAGGCACCAGAGCCAGGAATGACGGACTGTGACTCTGATAAAGCTAGTAAAGAAGCTGTCCTGGGCCACTTTGCTGTGTGTGGGAAGCTACAGGCAAAGGCTCAAGCCCCTAGAGACTCCCCCTCGCTGGAGATTGACAATAGACTGAAGGTGACTGTGCAGATGCTTGATGAAGTCAGGTGAACAGCACAAAGAAGCAGCTGGAGAACCACCACCTGCGCATGCTGAGACCACAGGATCCAGTGTCAGGAAAGGAGAATCTACCACCCAGGTAGGCGAGCAGCAGTAAAGCTGGCAGAGCAGAACCTCTGGACTGGCAGAAGCGGGGATGTAAAGCCACAGACTGTTGGGCGATTTGCTGCGCCTCAGGACAACGTAAAACATCTGGGGAAAAGCTGCCAACCCCAGGGCCCAGAGAGGTCACATGCTTTGCTGGCAGCACCTTGGCCACTCAGGCCCTGGCTGGCACCAGATGTAAACAAGACATCATTAGAGCTGGGTCCATCCCACCTTGTAAGTGATGGTAAAAGTGTGATTGGCAGAGGGGCAAGAGTTGAACACAATTGGAGAAGGGTCAGGGATGCTGGTCACAGGCGGGTTGATATCTGACACTGTCTAAGAGATCATTCTTGGTGTGGACTCCCCAACTTTCCTGCCTTGGTTCAGCCAGGGGGGAGCTGTAAGGTGACTAACAGGTCTCGGGTTACAACAGAATGGGATCTGGGGCTGAGAGGGGCCACTGGGAGTGACACAAGCAGGGTAGAAAATCCTATCAGAGCTGCCAGCAATGGGGAGGAACATGAGGGGGTTTCTGTGTTAGACCCAGCAAGCCAGATATTGGGTCTGTAGGAAGTGGGAGGGTTCCAGGAAGACCCCAGGCCCCAGCTCCAGAATCTCCCTTCCAAACAGCAGTGGCAGCAGCTCGAGCGAAGGTGGAGGGAACATCTCAGTATGGTGGTGACCGGTGTATCCTGGGAACAACACCCTCTCCCTGGAGGATTCACAGGGAAAATGGTGGCCATGCCCAAGAGCTGCAGGGATGATGGCCTCTGACCTCGGGCACTAGCTCATGGGCCTGGTATCCGAGGCAATAGAAAACTTATGTCTGCGTTGGGCAGAGATCTCCATGGCCCAGCACGGCCCAGGCTATGTAGAGCCATTGCCAGATGAGCATGGGCAGATCATTACCAGCTCTGCTCACAAGGGCCAACTCTTTTGCAGTCCCTTCTGATTGTTTCCGTTCCTCCCCAGCGGAGAGCAGTGGATGCAGCGAAACCATTACACTGGAGTCTGGACACTGCTCTAGCCTTGGGATCAGGGACTTTGTTACCACGTCCCTCAAAGCCATACCCAGAGAGGGATACGTATCTAGGACGAGCAGCGCAATATCTGAAATGGGCTGGGTGGGTATCCAGGCCAAGCCAGGGAGAACCCACTCATTGGACATGACATAGCTCTGGAAAGGTGAAAATTCCTGTCTGACAGCATCTGCACAAAGCCCTGAGCCAGGTTAGGCAGCGGGAACACGGAGCCCTCTGCATTACAGCTCTCATCATTGCTACCCTGGAAGGGCTGCCCTGGGGATGGATCACAGCTCCAGGGATTTCCTCTCAAGTCCCAGACTGGGGGCACCCCAGTAATGTCCCATAAGCGTCTACTGCCTCAGGCTTTCCTGCTGAGGCTTCTAAGGCCCTTCTGCAGTGAAGACTGTCATGGTCTGAATAGTCTGCATCCCTCCCCAGCCAAGAGGGTCCTGCCCCCCAGACCTCAGGGAGTGGATGGGGGTGGGGAAGAGCACCTGTTGGGTAATGCCACTGAAAATACCACCACAAGGGCGGTTCACTGCTGCTGGCTACGGGGCCACCCAGCTCCCACAGTCCCATTCCCACTGCCCGGGCCACTCTGTCATCTCGGAGACACCCACTGGCCACCTCAACCCCCACACAGCCTCCCACATTCCCCAGGCAGCAATCCTGCTGGGGAGACCCCCACAGCCTGAGCCTGCCACTCCCCTGTTTTCC
This sequence comes from Mauremys reevesii, assembly GCF_016161935.1. Taxonomy (NCBI): domain Eukaryota; kingdom Metazoa; phylum Chordata; order Testudines; family Geoemydidae; genus Mauremys; species Mauremys reevesii. The sequence continues at coordinate 98,014 of NW_024100881.1, read as the reverse complement.
CACACACACTCAGCCCGAGGGACTCCCTTCCCCATTGTCCCCTCAGTGCCCCCGAGAAGACCTGCCCCAGGCCCCTTCACAAGCTTGTTACCCATTTCTCTTCCAACTCCGGGCTCCTTTCCAGGGGCGCCTGGCAGCTCACACTTCCTCAGGGCCGCCTCCTCCAGGGATCCCCATGCGGGATGGGGCTGCTGGGTGCGCTGAGATTCCCATAATGCTTCAGGGGCATCCATCTCCTCTGGGGTCACATCTTCACCCTTCACACGCACTGTGACCTGGGAACCAACCACACGGGTCACCGGGCAGCCAGGGGCTGGGGGGACATCGGGACGGGGGACAGAGTTAGCTCCGACCATTCCAGAGCCAAATGCAGGGAGAAGAGCAGGAGACAGAGGCCACAAGGGAGCACAGGCAGGCCCCTCCCTGGCCCCTGCTCATCCCCCCACCTGTAACCCCAGCTCCCTGCCCCCAGCACAGCCAGGCCCCTCCCTGCCCCTCCGCTCATCCCCCCCACCTGTAACCCCAGCTCCCTGCCCCCCAGCACACCCAGGCCCTCCCTGCCCCTCTGCTCATCCCCCACCTGTAACCCCAGCTCCTGCCCCCAGCACAACCAGGCCCCTCCCTGCCCCTCTGCTCATCCCCCTACCTATAACCCTAGCTCCCTGCCCTCAGCACAGCCAGGCCCCTCCCTTCCCCCCAGCTCATCCCACCTGTAAGCCCAGCTCCCTGCCCCACAGCATAGCCAAACTCCTCCCGCCCCAGCTCCTCCCCCAACCTGTAAGCCCAGCCCCCAGCACAGCCAGGCCCCTCCCTGCCCCTCTGCTCATCCCCCAACCTGTAAGCCCAGCTCCCAGCCCCCCAGCACAGCCAGGCCCCTCCCTGCCCCCCTGCTCATCCCCACCTGTAACCCCAGCTCCCTGCCCCCAGCACAGCTAGGCCCCTCCTGCTCATCCCCACCTGTAACCCCAGCTCCCTGCCCCCAGCACAGCCAGGCCCCTCCTGTCCCCAGCTCATCCCCACCTGTAACCTCAGCTCACTGCCCCCAGCACAGCCAGGCCCCTCCCTACCCCCAGCTCATCCCCACCTGTAACCCCAGCTCCTGCCCCAGCACAGCCAGGCCCCTCCTGCCCCCAGCTCACCCCACCTGTAACCCCAGCTCCTGCCCCCAGCACAGCCAGGCCCCTCCTGCCCCTCTGCTCATCCCCACCTGTAACCCCAGCTCCCAGCCCCCAGCACAGCCAGGCCCCTCCTGCCCCTCTGCTCATCCCCACCTGTAACCCCAGCTCCCTGCCCCCAGCACAGCCAGGCCCCTCCCTTCCCCTCTGCTCATCCCCACCTGTAATCCCAGCTCCCTGCCCCCAGTTCATCCCCAGCACAGCCAGGCCCTCCCTGCCCCCAGTTCATCCCCCAGCACAGCCAGGCCCCTCCCCAGCACAGCCAGGCCCTTCCCTGCCCCCCAGTGCATCCCCCCAGCACAGCCAGGCCCCTCCCTACCCCCCAGCTCCCAGACGCCCCTCACCTCGCCGCCCCGCCCGGCCGCAGGGGTACTCGGGAGGCCGGGTCCCCAGACAAAGCTTCCGCCCCGGCCAGCACAGGGTTAATCTCTCCGCGCGGGGATTGGCGGCGATCGCTGTCAGTCAGGTCCTGCCCCGCCCTCTGCCCAACTCACCAGTCTCCTGGGCGGGGGGAGCTCAGCGGCTCCGCCGCACCACGGGGGTGGGCGTGGTGCTCGCGAGAGACTCAGTCCGGCCCTGGGCTGAGCTGCCCCCCTGGCACCCTTCACACCCGCCCCCTCCCCCGGGATCGCGTGTCCGTGGGGCTGCCATTCAGTCTCTAGGGGTGGGGACAGGGGGTGCCCGGCGCTGCAGCCTTGGGTTGGGGGCTGTGTGCGGAGAGCCGGGCGCGGAGGTGGGAGGAGCCGGGCTGTGGGGGGTCAGTGCAGGGAGTTGGGGTTGGGGGGCCTGTCTGGGCTGGGTGGGGCAGGGAAGCTCGGGAGCGCCTGGGAATCCCCCCCCCCCCCAACCTCACAGTGTGAGAAGCTGTTTGGGTTGTTGCTGGAGGGGACCCAGCTCCTAGGGGTGGGGGGTGATTGTTCTGTTTTCTCGATAGGGACATTAGCTGTGTGGACTCTTGTAGGAGCCAGGAGCCCAGGCAGTGCTGCTGGAACAATTTGTCTAGTGGGGGTGCTGAGAGCCATTGAACCAAACTGTAAATCTTGTATATGATGGAAATTGCTTCAAGCTGGGGGGGCAGCAGTACTTCTAGTTCCAGCACCTCTGTGCCCTGCACCCCAAGATCTGCTCTGCACCAAGATGTGTAGTCCCTTCGCAGCTAGTCAGGGAAGGGATCCATGTTACAATAAACTCCTGTCCTGTTGAAAGGGACTGATCTGGCTACTACTCTCCATGTGCTCTGTAATCACAGGACTCCAGGACCTGGGGCTTTGAGAAAAAAACACCAAGCAACCCAAGACTCCCAAGAAAGTTGTCAGAGTTGGAAACATTGAGAAGTGTCCCAGGACAGGCTGGGGATGTATAATTATCCTCAGCATTTCTACAGCACAGGGCATTTACTAATTGAGAGCCTGGGGTGTCCCCAACTGAGTCATTATTGTCTTGACTTTAATTTCTGACCCTCCTGAATCTTGCCAAGTAATCAACAGTTGCCACCTGCTCAATGTCCTGTGCGGTCAGGTTAATACTTTACTACTGTAGTCTGGAGGCTCTTTGGGCAATGGCCATGGAGTGCATTTCATCCCAGTTAATAACCTGCCCACCACTCGCTGCTGTTGCCTGAGCAGGTTGGTGAATCACTGCAGCTGATGTTGGACAAAGAGAGCCAGCAAGACCATGTCATTGGTGTAGTCAAGTTCTCAAAACAGCGTGGAGTTCAGCTCCACACCATGGACAGCTGCCTCCTAAAGCAGCTCGGGGTTGGACTAGATACCTCCTGAGGTCCCTTCCAACCCTGATATTCTATGATTCTAAGGGCTTGGCTACACTTACAATTTGCAGCGCTGGGAGTTACAGCGCTGGTCATGCAGCTGTGTAAGGGCCAGCGCTGGAGTGTGGCCACACTGACAGCTACCAGCGCTGCAGTGTGGCCACACTTGCAGCATTTGCAGCGCTGTATTGAGAGGTGCATTGTGGGCAGCTATCCCACAGAGCACCTCGTCCCATTTTGGCGCTGAGTATTGTGGGAAGGGGAAGGAAGTGTGCGGGTCATTCCGCTTCCTGTTTGCCAGCGCCCCGTGGTGCATCGCTTCACATCCCAGCATTCACTCTTTCCGGCAGCGTTTGGCGCCATTGTGAGTGTCTTTCTGTTACTCTCTGTGTGAATCGCGATTTCTGTGGCAAATGGAGCCCGATCTGCTGAGGACTTTGCTGATGAGTGTCACCAACACAACACGTTTGGCAGTCGAGCTATTCCTTCAGCTCCAAAGTGACAGTGAGGAGTCCGACGATGATATCAATATGGATTTGCCTGCCGCGTGTGACACTACAGTGCTTGCGGCATTCACGGAAATGCTCAGCACCGTTGAACGCCGCTTTTGGGCTCGGGAAACAAGCACTGAGTGGTGGGATCACATCGTCATGGAAGTCTGGGATGACGAGCAGTGGCTGCAGAACTTCCGTATGAGAAAAGCCACTTTCATGGGACTGTGTGCTGAGCTCGCCCCCACTCTGCGGCGCAAGGACACAAGATTGAGAGCTGCCCTGACGGTGGAAAAGCGGGTGGCTATTGCAATCTGGAAGATGGCAAATCCAGACAGCTACCGGTCGGTCGGGAACCAGTTTGGTGTGGGAAAGTCGACCGTGGGAATCGTTTTGATGCAAGTTTGCAAGGCAATTAATCGCATCCTGCTAAGAAAGACCGTGACTCTGGGGAGCGTGCAGGACATTGTGGATGGCTTTGCACAAATGGGTTTCCCTAACTGTGGAGGGGCGATAGATGAGACGCATATTCCTATTCTGCCCCCCCCCCCACCTGGCATCAGAGTACGTTAATCGTAAGGGGTATTTCTCTATGGTTCTCCAGGCGCTTGTGGATCACCGCGGGCGTTTCATTGACATTTACACAGGCTGGCCTGGAAAGGTGCATGATGCACGCATCTTTCGGAACAGTGGCCTGTTCAGGAAGATGCAGGCAGGGACTATTTCCCAGACAGGAAGATCACAGTAGGGGATGTCGAAATGCCCACTGTGATCCTTGAGACCCAGCGTACTGTTACTGCCTTGGCTCATGAAACCCTATACAGGGAAGCTTGACAGGAGCAAGGACCGGTTCAACTACAGGCTGAGCCGGTGCAGAATGACTGTGGAGTGTGCTTTTGGGCGTTTAAAAGCCCGCTGGAGATGTTTGTATGGGAAGCTAGACTTGGGGGAAAGCAGCATCCCCGCGGTTATAAGCGCTTGCTGTACCCTTTGTGAAGGGAAGGGTGAAACATTCAGTGAGGCATGGACCACCGAGGTTCAAGTCCTGGAGGCTGAATATGCACAGCCAGAGAGCAGGGCTAATAGAGAGGCCCAGCACAGGGCTACAAGGATTAGGGATGCCTTGAGGGAAGAATTTGAGGCTGAAAGCCAACAGTAATGTTTGCTGCCTTGCATGGGAGTGAATTGCACTGCTTACACTGTTATTCTATTATCCATAATAATAATATGATTTGCAGTGCCTCTTTCTTTACTGGGCTAAGGTATCTTTCACTATCTGCTATAATAAAGACTGTTCTCAAATCCAAGAATTGTTTTATTGAAAAGAAAAAAACTTCCTTGACAGACAGACACACAACATTTCATGAACACAAGAGGGCAGGGGTGTGGGTTGGTGAACTGTACAGTTACAAGTTTGCATATGTCCTGTCTGGATTGCTGTTTAATGAATCCTGCACTTCAGGGTGCATATACTGCATGGTGATGGGGGTTGAATGCAGAGGGTAAGGGTGGTGGTAGGTATCAGGGCTGGTTGGGGAACGTACAGGTGTTGGAGGCAGCTGGTGGTGGTAAGAAGGTTTGAGCTGACATTGGGGCACAAGGCACAAAGGACGGGGCGGGTGGGGGAGTAGCACGGTGGTGCTCTGCTTGCATGGCAACGAGTGACTCTATAGACTCCGCTTGGCGCTCCAGGATGCTTAGCAGCCGCTCCATGCTTTTCCTCTTGGCCACTGCATTTCTCTTGCGGGTCCTGCTTTCTTTCTCTCGCCACTCCTTCAGGTCCTTACTCTCTCGAGCAGAATGATTAAGAACAGTTTTCAGCATGTCCTCTTTGCTCTTTCGGGGATTTTTTCTCAAATTTTGAAGCCTCTGTGATGTTGAACATCTGGGCAGTCCAGTAGTCAAGGTCACTGTAGAAACAGAAATGACAACATTTAACACGGGCAGCATTGTATCCACTATCTCCAGACATGAATTGTTACACTGAGGGAGTTCTCACTTGCAAGTTCTCACTTGCATTCTTTATCCCAAAAGGAAAACACAACAGAAGCCACGAAATGGTGAGTGAGGAGTGTTTACTTATATAGGGAGAAGAGGGGCTTGAGTGATAGAGGGGAGCTGGTTGCTTCGGGTAATCTGGAGTGCTAGAGGGGTTGAGTGAAGATGCAGATGCAGGGGTGATCTTATCTCCCTATCTCTTCACTAAAGAGTCTCCCAACATTTTTCACAGGACTTAATCCTGGAAGATGTTTCCCTACTGCGAGTCACTAGGGAACAGCGGGGGGGCTCTTTTAGAGCAATGTGGATTCCGCCTGGGACCCTATGCGGCGTGCCTGTGTTCAGAAATGGTCCCCCGACCACTGGCAGAAGAGTGGCGCGGACGCGTCACCGTCACTGGGACAAGGGACACAGTGGCTCTGCCTATAAACCTGCGCAGGCATATTGCCCACGCTCTGGATGAAGCTTTTGCTGAGATAACTGAAGCAGATTACCGCGACGTGATAGACCACATCAACGGGCTATTCCACATCTAGACGCTGGCATGCATGCATCCATAACCCCCCTTCCTCTCCAGAAACATTTCACCCAGAAAATAAAAGCCGCTTACCGGTAAACCGCTCCTCTGCTTGTCCTTCTGCAACTGCTGGCTGCTGGGTACTTTCCTCCTGGCTTGAGAAGAGCTCCTGGCTGCATGCCTCCAGGGAATCTGCGGTTTCTTCCCCCATCCCAGGAGCTTCACTCGCGGTTTCCTCTCCCCCCCCCCGCCGCCTCCTCCGCCTCCTCCTCCTGTCCCCCAGCCTGCTCAGAAGTGTCCATCGTTATCCTGGGATTGGCAGTGGGGTCACCCCCAAGTATCTCGTCCATCTCCCTGTAAAAACGGCAGGTCGTGGGAGCAGCTCCGGATCGTCGATTGCCCTCTCGGGCTTTGTAATAGGCACTCCGCAGCTCTTTAACTTTCACCCTGCACTGTAGTGCGTCCCGATCATGGCCCCGATCCAGCATGGCCCTTGATATCTGCTCAAAGATATCGTAATTCCTACGGCCGGAGCGCAGCTGTGCCTGAACAGATGCCTCACCCCAAACACTGATGAGGTCCTGCAATTCACCAGTGCTCCATGCTGGGGCTCGTTTGCCGCGTGGAGGCATGGTTACCTGTAACCTGTAACTGATTAACTGATTGCACTCCACACCTGGCTGCAGCAAACAGGAAGGAGATTTTTAAATTTCCCGGGGCATTTAAAGGGCGGGTCACCTGAGGCAAGAGCAGTAGAGTGCAAACTGATGTGCAGAGTGGCTGAACAGGAATTCTGGGATAGCTCCTTATTCCCTGGAGGACAGGTAAAGCGCTGGTGAGTGTCCACACCTGCTGAGCAGCGCTGGATCACCAGCGCTGCACTCCTTACACCCCTGCCGGGATGGGTTTTCAGCCAGCGCTGCAACCAGGGAGTTGCAGCGCTGGTTGTGACCTGCAAGTGTGGACGGGGTGTTGTTGCAGCACTGGAAAGCCTCCACCAGCGCTGCAACTTGTAAGTGTAGCCAAGCCCTAAGTGTATCCTCAGCCAGTCAATGCTGATACGCCTGTGGCAAGTGTTGTGTCTGTGTGGTTGGGGGCTAGCAGTGGTTATTACTATGAGGCGTGGGGGTGGAGGCAGTGACTCTGTTATCCCCCCCATTCCTCTGTCCTACTCCTTCCCCTTCTATGAATTTACCCTCCCCAGGGGTAAATCATGGCCCTGTGCTCCCTGCACCCCCTCTCTGCAATGCCCTAGAGGAGGCACCAAGTATAGAGAACCTAGGGCCCATCGGATGGAAGGTGGGACACTGACCCCAAAGCAGAGGCACATCAAGGCAATTTCTGCCCCTGTGCACTTAATGTCATCCAACCAGATGGGGTCAGATCCTTCTGCAAACTGAGCCCTGCCCAGTGCTGATAACGCCGTCCCACAGTCCAGCTGCCTGCTTTCTACTTCCGCGTCATTCAAGTCACAGCTGTCATCCCACAGGTTATGTCACTCCAAACCCGGCTTAGCTTGTGCACAGGGCCCAGCCAAACTGATCTAGCCAATTGAAACCAACAGAAGTGTCCACATGGTTTTGCACCAGTTTAACTAAAGTGGTTTTTAAGCTGATTTAATTTAAATAAGGGAAAATGTTCTGTGTGGACAATGTTCATCCTGGCTCTTACAATGGTGCCCATCACCCTAGTGTCTGATCTTCCAAGGAGAGAGCTCAGATGTTCTCTCAGACAATCTGGGAACGTGTATGTGCTGCAACCCAGGGGAAATGCAAACCTTGGGGCTCTTGTAGCAAAGCTGGGTGAGGCTGCAGCACACGTCACAACAGCTGTTCTGTCTTGCACTGCTGCACCAGGGAGGCTGCTGTAACATAGAGTGGCCCTGTGGCCTCCCTATGTTATGCCAGCCCCCATTTCAGCCCCACTGGCAGTCCGGGATCAGAAGGGCTCATTTGCTTTGGGTTGTGCTTCCTGGAGATGCAGCATGAGAGTTCACCCCAGATTCCTCTCTGTTCTTCAGGACCAGGGGAGAATCACTTCCATCACAGAGCGGGGTAGAAAGGAAGGCTAACCCAAGAGTTAGGATGTGAGTCTGGAATGTGGGAGACCTGGCTCTGCCACAGACTAGCTGTGTGACCTTGGTCAAATCGCTTCATCTTTCCTGGTCTCAGCTCCCCACCTCTGAGCTGGGGATGACGATAACCCTCCCTTTCCTTCCAGGGGTGCTTTGGGGATAGATTTTGAGGGGCTCAGATACTATGGGAGCTATAAAAGTGCCTGAGACAGAAACTCCAGTGTTTGCAATAGGGCGAGCTGGGTTGAGCCCCCTGATGGGGAAGTGAGGTTCATTGATGGGAAGGTGAAAAATGGCATGAAACCTAAGGGGTTGGGAAGCTTGAGCCTAGCCCCCACTGTGCTTCCTGCCCTTTGGAAACCTGACTCTGGCTGAACCCGTTTCTGATGCGCTTTGGCTGAGTGCAGCCAACTTTAAGGATTTTAAGACAAGTCTCATGATATTTGGTGGGTTTCTTAAAGCCTCAGCTCCGTGGACCACGTGAATCTCAGAAACAAATGCTAAGTCACTTTCCAGCCCTCACAGTTGAAGAGGAAAAGGTTAAAAAGGTGAGTGGAGGGCACCGTAAGGGCTCAGGCACCAGGAGCCGTGGGAAAGGAAGCCCAAACGTGGTTCCTTCAAAACACACCCCAGGGTTTTGAAGCCAATCTGGTGATTACTAGATGCTTGAGTTTGTCAATACTGAGCAGGGATGGGCCCAGGCTAGATCTGAGGCTGGCTGGCTGGGAACACAGTGCATCCCTTGATTGGTGGGTTGAATGTTGGTCTCCAGCCTCTGTTTTTTGTTTGATCCAGCCCCAAGACTCCCGTGCTGCATTTCAGTGTCTGGGGGAGAGGGGCGGTGTTGTAGCATCAGAAGGGTTTCTTTAGATCTAGCCCCCTGGCAGCATTTGTCTCTGATTTCTCTGCTCAGGATATGGGAGGTTGAGCTTCCTGGGTTAGACACTGCTGCTGCTGGCTCCATTGTGAATGTGATCCCCGGAGCCCTGGAGTCTGTGCTGGGGACAGACCTTCATTAAAGTCCCCTCTGTGCCCAGCTGGGATGTGACCTTCTCCAGTGGGAACCAGCCTCCTAGGGCAGCCCCGACATTAATACCTGAGCCAGAGGCTCCAGGTAACAGAGAGAACTGGGGGGAAGGGCTGGGGATGGGCAGGAAAGTGACTCTGCACAAACAGCCCCAGGAACCTCAGATCTCTTGGGAATCTGCTCCCTTGTTGAGGTCCCTGCAGGAGGGAGCTGGGATGTGGTACCAGGGGCAGAGGGGATCCTGAACAGGCCCTGGGAGGGTTTCCCTTTGCATTCTGGGGATGGAGTCAGGAAGGGAAGGTGTGTGGGGGGGTGATAAGGCAGAGTGGGAGAGACAGTGCAAGGTGGTAGATTTAACCAGCTCTGCCCAGTGAGGGAGGTTACAGGGAGAGGAGAGGCAGCACAGAGGAGACAGAAGAATGGGGGCTGTGTGTTAATTCTCCGTATTAAACTCTTCCACCATTACTGACCCCTCCTCCCCCCAAATTAGCCATGGGTCCTCCCAGTGGATACATCTCCCCCATATCTGAGTGCTGACAGGGACCTGTTTGCTCCATCGGATGCATCAGAGCTAAAAGGACTTGGGCTGGGCGTGTCTCTATGATCAATTCCACACAACCCCCCTTCAAAGAATGCAGGCCACACTTACAGGCTGGGGGGGCTCTAGCCTGGGAAGCAGTGATGCTGACAAAGATTTGGGGGTTGAACGGGATAATCAGCTGAATACGAGGTCCCAGTGCAACACTGTGACCAAAAAGGCTAATGCAGTTCTGGGCTGTATACACAGGAGAATCTTGAATATCAGTAGAGAGATTACTTTACCTCTGTATTTGGTCCTGGTGTGACCACTGCTGGAATCTGTGCCCGGTTTTGGTGCTCACAATTCAAGAAGGATGGTGATAAATCGAAGAGGGGTCAGAGAAGAGCCACAAGGATTCGAAAACTTGCCTGAGAGTGACAGACTCAAGGATCTCAGTCTATTTAGCTTAACAAAGGGGATGTTAAGGGGTGACTTGATCACAGTGTATAAGTACCTACATGGGGAATAAATATTTGATAATGGGCTCTTCAGTCTAGCAGAAAAATATACAGCATGGTCCAACGGCCAGAAGTTGAAGCTAGACAAATTGGCACAGTATATAAGGTGTACATTTTTGATGGTGTGAGTAATTAACCATTGGAACAATTTACCCAGGGTCATGGTGGATTCTCCATCCCTTACAATTTTTATATCAAGACTGGATGTTCTTTTCTAAATGATCTGCTTTAGGAATTATTTTGAGGGTTTTCTCTGGACTGGTTTGTTATAAGGGGATCAGATGAGATGATCACAGTGATCTCTTGTGGCCTTGGAATCTATGAATCCTTGTAAATACTATGAGGCTTCCTGTAAGTGATCCCAGAGATCCTGTGGAGGGATCTGGACCCTCAGTGTTTGTGCCTGTCTGAATGTAAATGACTTTTCCTTTCCAAGAGCTATAGCCACCTACAGAGGGGGAATTCTTAATGTTCAGCTGTTTGTCTTTTAAAATAATAAATCTCTGAACATCCCCAAGACTTCAAAGCAGTCTTAAAATAAGTAATGTTTTGCTGGGGAGAAAATGCCCATCAAATTTAATCCAAAATGGGGTAGATTGGATTGTCCATCAGTGGAAGGGTTTAAATCAGGAATGGAATCTTCCTAAAAGATTTGCTCTAGCTCAATGAGACGTTACGGGCTTCATGCAGGGATATTTTCTGGTCTGTTTTATGCAGGAATTCAGATTAGATGATCACAATGGTCACTTTCTGCCCTCAATCTATTATATTTCACACCCTTGTGTGAGCACTTTGCCCATCCCATCAGCATTGTCTTCATTAGTGTGATTAACTAGTGGTACAAAGGTGTGATTTATGGATGAAAAGGTGAGATGATGTATCCAGTATTTTTAAAGGTGACCTGAAAAAGATCAGATCATTGGTTTTGTGACCATTTTTGCTCCTTTGTGCTCAGTCAAGGCCTGGGAGGTATTTTATTCCTTTTAAAATGACAAAATATGGCTTTAGCCCTAATTTTCCCAAAAGAATCTGTGGGGAACTGGAGAACTAGTAGCTTTGTTACATCCAAGGAATCTAGCACATGAAATCAGGAGTTTTTTTATGTCAGTGACCTTACAGTATAAATGGCGGATTGAGAGAGGAATGTGCTTTTTGTTCAGTCAGTTTAAGCATATTTTCGAAATTGGTTTGTTTTTGTAAAATAGCTTAACTCCAGACGCTCGGTGGAAAAGGTCTGTTAGTTCAAGAATCAGCAACTCCTGGGCAGATTGACTTTCCTGGGAACGACATGAGGAGCAGAGAGAGGAAAAGCCAGCTTCTTCCTCTGCCTCGTTGCTGTGCTGCTGGGGGGGGAATGTGCTGCCCTCAGGGACAAAGTCAGGGGGATTCTCCCAAAGTGGCTCCTTTGTTTTTGCTCTTTTCCAGCGTTAGGTTCAGAGACTCTGTTGGTGGGGGGTGTAAACCTGTCTCGGTGGGTTTAGTCTGGGTGGCAGGAGCTGGGTCTGGTCTGGAATGAAGCGACCGAGAGCTTGGCTACACTTGTGAGTTACAGTGCAATAAAGGAGCCCTGGATGCCCTGGCTCACTCCCCGTCCACACTGGCAAGGCACGTAGAGTGCTCTGACACCGCAGCTACAGCGCTGCTGGTACTCCACCTTGGCGAGAGGAATAATGTTTGCTGCGCCCCTGCTGGAGCACCGCAGCGCCAGTGTGAATGAGGTGTTGCTTTTCTGCACTCTGATCAGCCTCTGGAAACATCCCATAATCCCCTTATGTCAAGTGGCCACTCATGTCATTGTTTGGAATTGGACGCAGGAATGCGGAAATGCCCGTTGAAAGTTCCGTTTCTGACAGCCCACTGCTTATCTGCTCCGAGACAAAGCAACCATTACTGTGGAATGCTGTGTATGAGGGAGAGAGGCAGGAGGGAGAGGGGGTCTGCTGCTGTCTGAACTTACTAGACAGCATGCTGACATGCTCTCAGCCCCGCCAAAACCCACTCTCTCTCCCCCCACATAACACACAACACACGCCCTGTCACACTCCACCTCACCCCATTTGAAAAGCACATTGCAGCCACTTGCATGCTGGGATAGTTGCCCATAATGCACCGCTCCCAATGCTGCTGCAAGTGCCACAAATGTGGCCACACCAGTGCACTTGAAGCTGTCAGTGCGGACAGACTGCAGCGCTTTCCCTATTGCGCTCTACGAAGGCTGGTTTAACTCAAAGCACTCTACATCTGCAAATGTAGCCATACCCTGAGTGTTTTCAGCATCACGGTGTCTAGAACATCTGTATGCAGGAAAAGAGCCTGTGGCGAATTGGGGAATGAAATGTCCTAAAGCCCCCCCCCCCCTTCTCCCTCCTTGACAGGCTGCAGAATAATGTCTATGGTTCACTGCAGCTCAGCGGCTCCCAGACTTGAGTGGTTCACGTCCCCTCTCAAACGTGTGGATAGAACATCAAGCTCTTGCTGTGCCTGGGAGTCACATACCATAGTCTGGGGACCTCTGCTCCAGACCATCCTGTCCTCCCAGTGGCTGGGGAAGGGAGATGGCTGTTGGGGAGCTGTGGGGTGGGGGGTTCGTCTGGATGTGAGAGAGGGACAGTAATACAGGAGGAGAAGAGAAGGGGAAAGGAAAAACCTGTTGGGTCTTTTGCTTTTTACCCAACAAACACAATATGGAGAAATCACAGCTGGGTTCCAAATAACCCTAACGCACAAGGCCAAGCTACAAGGGCACTGCTGCCTGGTCTGGTTTCTGTAATCTTGGGCTAGGTCTACACTGGGGGGAGGTCGACCTAAGATACGCAACTTCAGCTATGCGAATAGCGAATAGCATAGCTGAAGTCGGCATATCTTAGGTCGATTTACCTGGCCGTGAGAACGGTGGCAAATCGACCGCTGCCGCTCCCCCGTCAACTCCACTTCTGCCTCTCACCATGGTGCAGTTCTGGAGTCGACGGCAGAGCTATCGGGATCAATTTTAGATTAAACACGACAAATCGATCCCCGATAGATTGATCACTACCCGCCGATCCAGCGGGTAGCGTAGACGTACTCTTAGTGTCTGCTTGCACTGCAGCTGGAGGTGTAATTTCCAGCTTGGGTAGGCATACCCTGCAATGGAGAACAGGGTGCGCACTACTAGAGGGCTCACAATTTTTTAAAGAGATATTACCCTACTCTTAGCCATTTCCCCTTCTTCAGTGTGGGGCCTGAACCTCAGGGTAAGACCCAGCAGGAGGGGGATGGAAATCCCCCCGTGTGAGGAAACAACCCCCTCAGTGGGCTGGTATCCGAAGCCTAGTGCCAGACAGCAGCACTCAAAGCCACAAATCCCTCCAGAGGGTCAGGAGATGGGCTTGAAAACCACAAGTCCTTAACCCCCCCCAGCATTTGTGGCAATTTTATTTCCCTTCTGACTTTTGCGGAGAGGCTGCTTAGTCCCAGAGTATGTGTGTGTGTGTGTGTGCACCTGCTCCCAGTGTGTGTGTACGTGCACCTGCTCCCAGTGTGTGCATGTGGGAACCTATTCCCAGTGTAAAAAAAACAGGAGTACTTGTGGCACCTTAAAGACTAACAAATTTATTTAAGCATGAGCTTTCGTGAGCTGCAGCTCACTTCTTCGGACGCATAGAATGGAACACACAGACAGGGGATATTTATACATACAGAGAACATGAAAAGGTGGAAGTATGCATACCAACAGGCAGAGTCTAATCAATTGAGATGAGCTATCGTTAGCAGGAGGAAAAAAACATGCACCACATCACAGTGACAAAACTCAGCTGCAGCAGTGCACATGCAAAAATGTAGCCTCTCAGTCCCCTGCTCTCGGAGGGACTCTGCCCATTGACCCCCCTCCCCTGTCACTATTCTGCCTCCTCTCTACCACAGCCACTCTCCTGCCCCACACTCCCCACTGTCTCCTCTGGCCACCTGTCCCTTTAGGCCTTTCCCTTTACAGTCCCCTACATCCCATATCTGCCACCCTATATTGGCCCTGCACTCCCTATTCACCTGCCCCCCACAGCCTCCTGCCCCCACACCTCCCTCTGCCCTCCCTTCTGCTCCCCACAGGCCCCTGACCCTCCACAGCCTCCATCCTCCCCGTCCCCTCCAGTAACCTTCTCTCCCATTTCTCTGCTCCTCTATCTAATTTCTGCCCCATATTCCATTGCACCCCTCAGCCTCCCTGCCACCTCCTCAACGTCACTCCTGCCCCCCATGTCCTCCTGCCTCCTTCAGTCTGCTTCTGCCCCCACATTTCCGTTGTTTCTCAGAGTTTCCCATCCAGTCGAAACCCGCAGCCATATTCCCCAGGGAAAACGTGGCTTCAGTCTCACTGAAAACAATGGGACTGGGTTGCCATCTTTACTAGTGCAGGGGCAGCTGTGCCTCCACACACCAGAGCTGCAGGGAGACGGTGGCTGTTTGGAATAAGGGCAGTTTGACTCCCTCCCCCCCCCCAGTGAGAGTAACAGGAAATGACACACGAGTTGGAAAAGGGAAAACGGGCGAGCTCTGTGCTGGGAATTGCGAGATGGTGGGAAACACTGAGCTAAATATTGGGAGCCTGCTGGCAGCTGAGGGTGTCCTGGTTTCTCTGCAGATGCAGATTGTTTTAAGTTAAAGCTTTTGGGAATCACCCCAGGAAAGTTCTCTGCTCTCGGTGGGCCGCGCGACCCCCAGCCCTGCCCCTGACGGTGCTGCTGTGATTGTGGCTGCGGCAGCAGTTTCTGAGTGGGGGAATGTCTCTGTTCCAGGGGCCGGTTGTGCATTTCACTGAGGGGCAGTGGGCTGTGCTGGACCTCAGCCAGTGACCCTCGACAGGGATGTCGGGCAGGAGAATTGTGAGGCCGTGACCTTGCTGGTTAAGGATTCCAGTCCCCGCTGTCACACCCAGGGCAGCTTCTGCTCCGGGTTCTTTCTGGGTCCTTCAGATTTCAGCTCCATTGCCCCTTGAGCCCCCGTGTGAGCGACTGTCCCCTCCACACCCCCACCCATGGGAGAGGAGATTTGGAGACATAGTGGAGAGGCTACGGGCTTCATCTCCATCCCCAGAGCTTCCAAGGGAGAGGATGGAGGTACCTCGCTGCATCTTTACATGTGGGCGTGCAGTGACAGAGAGATTTTGCGTGTCCCTCCCTTGCCAGGACTGTCCTTGATCTCAGAGAGGGCTCTGGTCTCAGCAGGGCTAGAAAGGGGGATGAAGTTGCGCAACTACACTGTGACTGAGTCATAAAATTCCCCAGTGCATGAAAACCCCTGAATCTCCTGCAGGGGGCACCACACGCCTCCCAGGAACCACCTGACCGCCCCAGAGGGCCTTCAGGAACATTTCCTCCTCCGTTTGGCTTATACGAAGGCACCCACCCCGCATCAACTCTGTCTCGCAATGACTAAATTGTTAGCTCTTTGGGGCAGGGGTCAACTACTGCTCTGTGTTTGAGGCCCCACTCTTGCCTGGCCCTTTGGCACAAAGTAACAAACATGAATAATGATAATAATAAACCCTTGGGCTCACCTATTTTACTTCCTCTGAGCAGGTCTTCCAGTTTTCAGTCCTGACATGATCTCCCGGCTGGAACAAGGAGAAGAGCCGTGTCCTGGATCTCCCAAGGCTCTGAGGAAAGAAGGACCCTGAGAAATGTTCATACAGGTGAGGAATTGGCTACATGGCCATGGAAACCATCCACCATCGACATAAACAGCTGGGATTGCTGCCGAGGCCCCGTGAGGTCTCCCAGCTCTGCTGCATCTCACCCAGGTCACGACTGTGCCCAGCCGGAGTCAGATCCTCATGGGAGCTGTCACTCATTGCTCTTGCCTCTTAGCAATTGCCCCCTTCTCATGCATGTTCGGATGGGGCGTGGCAGCAGAATTGGTCCCCTCTTCTCTGGGGAAGCGCTGGTGGGAGTTTGGGCTCCTGAGTTTTCAATCTTCCCAGTAATTATTTTGTCTCCCCTCCCCGCTTTCCCAGTCCCCTTTCTGAGGTTGCCTCTTCCCTGGCACAGGGGATGACTCCTGTCTGGATACTCCCTCTATCCCGGCAGGTGATGGGATGGTGAGTGAAAACGAGGAGACGAATCCTAAGCAGGAAATCCTCGAGCAAGTGGAACTACATGGGACGGCACCGGGACCATCCAAAGGGAACATTTCCCTCAGGGGCGAGCAGAGAGCAGCCTTCAAGGGTCGGTGCGGGCCAGAGAGGCAGCAGGGAACCCCCCAATGAAGAGACGGGGTACCTCCACTCAGAGAGGTTTGAAGGACCGCAGTGAAACCATGCTCCAGCTTAGAACCCGCACTAAAGAGAAACCGTATGAATGTCCTGAGTGCGGGAGGAGCTTCACTCGCAACTCACACCTTATTGTGCATCACAGGATCCACACGGGAGAGAGGCCCTACGACTGCCTGGACTGTGGGAAGGGGTTCACTCAGGGTGCCGACCTGACAAAGCACCAGAGAACCCACACAGGAGAGAGACCCTATGGCTGCCCCGACTGTGGGAAACAGTTTGCCACTTTCTCCTCTATTATTTCACACCGGAGACTGCACACGGGAGAGAGACCCTACAAATGTCCCGAGTGTGGGAAAAGCTTCACTGCCAGCTCCAACCTTATTGTGCACCAGAGAACCCACACTGGGCAGAGGCCCTGGACATGCCCCAACTGTGAGAAAAGCTTCAGCGTGAGCTCCAATCTTATTGCCCACCAGAGGATCCACACGGGAGAGAGACCCTATAAATGCCCCAAGTGTGGGAAGGGGTTCACTCGGAGCTCCCACCTTGTTTCCCACCAAAGAATCCACACGGGAGAGAGACCCTATGAATGCCTGGACTGTGGGAAGAGCTTCAGTGAGGGCTCAGACCTTACTAAGCACAAGAGGATTCACACGGGAGAAAGACCCTATAAATGCCCTGAGTGTGGAGAAAGCTTCAGCCAGAGCTCCAGCCTGATTAAACACCAGAGAGTCCACACCAGGAAACCCGCCCTATAACTGCCCTGAGTGCGGGATAAGTTTCCTGCTGAGCTCCACCCTTATTGCTCATCAGAGAATCCACACAAGGGAGACTCTATAAATGTCCGTTCTGTGGGGAAGGCTGCAAGTGGAAGGTCTCTCTAATGTCCCACTAGACATGCCACAGAGAAGGTGGCAGGAGCTCTCCCTGAATGTAATGATTCTGTGCCCTGCTGACGCAACTTACAAACGTGCTTCGTTTCAGGATGGTCTAGGTAGAGGGGGGCCAGGCGAGTGGATATTTTGGGTTTCAGTGTGGCCGGAGGAGGGAGCACTGGGTACTGGGGAGAAGGGTCATTTCAAGGTCTGGAGGGAGCAGGTGTTTAAATTAGTGAGGAGACATTTCTGCAGGGTTACACACACTTGCCAGGTCAGAGAAGAGGTGAAGATGCCCCATTGCACTTTGTGTCCATGTTGTCTCTGCAGCTCCCAAGGCCTCTCAGGGTGGGGGTGAGGGCAGGGGAAGGTTTTATTATTAATTATTAGTGTTATCACAGTGCCCTAACCATGGCCCAGGATCCCTCTGTACCAGGCACTGTGCAAACATGGAATGAAAAGCCAGTCCCTGCCCCAAAGAGTTTACAATCTAAGTGGAGAGACAGTAGCATGCTCAACATACCAGCACCCTAACCACTGTCAGGTTTTTTTGCAGGCCACACAGCAAAGGAGAGTTTTAAGTTTTTCAGGGAAAGAGTGGGGGGCCCTGCGGGGCCATAGTATAAAGCAACAAGAGCTGCTGATCTGAAGTGAGAGGATGGACTCTGTAAATGCAGGGGCTGGGGCTGGAGACTGGGGAATTCATGGGGGAGATTCCCAGAGAGATGGGGGATTGCCCTGTTCTTGAGAGGACAATATGGTGTAGTAGTGAGACCAGGGGGAATTGGGCCTCAGGAGTCCTGGGTTTAGTTCCTAGCTCCAAGAGGGGAGTGTGATCTAGTGGTTAGAGCAGCGTGGGGGTGACTGCTGGGCTCAATAACCAGCTCTGCTAGTGTTACCTCATCCTAGTCGCTTTCCCTCCTTTCTCTGCGTGTGTCTCTTCCATCTGTGCAAAGGGGATAAGTCACACACCATCCCAGGGAGTCATCACTAATTACCGTGTTCAGAGGCTCAGGAGGATGGAGATGCCAAGGGAAGGGGTGTGTCATTGTTACTGTGTTTCATGATTATCTGATCCTCTCCCATCCCACTCCAGCTGTCTCATGAGTGGAGGGCATTTACTGAGCTGAAGGGAAGGGTTTCATCTGTTTCTAGGGAGGGGGTCAGCTCACATTGTCACATACTGGGCTTATTCCTGAGCTGCCTGCCCTGGGAGGGCTTTTCGCTTTGTTTCTGGATGGGGCAGGGGAGAGGTGGAGTCCTGTTTTTTTGGTTTTCTGCAATAGCTGAGACTGGATCGAATGACACAGAAGCCCCCTTCCAGTTCTATGTTCCTGCTTCTGGAAACGCAAGTTTCGGAGGAATGTTTATGTCTTGCTAAAGTTTTTACCTAATTGGATTTTGATTTTCCCAAATAAATTCCTAATAAAATGTTTATTGTGAATCCCTCATCTCCCTGAGAATTTCCTGTTCTCGAGCTCTAGCTGTAGGGAGCAAAGTGCCAGGCTCATTAACCTTAGGTGGGGGTTAATTGCTGCAGGGGTTAACGAGCCTCCCAGGCAGAATCCAGGTGCTCCAGCTGCGTGTGAGCCCCCAAAACCTGGTTCTCAGTAGGCCGGAGCCAGGCACATGGCCAGACAGGGAGCAGCTCAGCTCCTTGTCCCCAGCACTGTCTCCAGCATCTGTCCCCACTCAGCTCTGTGCCCAGTGGGTCCAAACAGTGACCTTTTCCTGTGGACGCAGAGCAGTGAAGGCTGTTTACATCCTGGCCACACTGTATCTCAGCATCCCTGTTCCTGGGGCTCAGACCCTGATGGCCACTGAGACAGGGACCCATAGATCAGCCAAGGTTGGGAGTTTGTTTCCCCAAGAATTGAAACTAAAATAGCTAAAAGAGATTATTGTTAATCACCTAAGCAAGAATCTCTCATAATTTGCTTATGTGTAACCCTTCTGCCGGGCCGAAACAATAGCAGCAAGGGCCGGGTTCAATACATAGGGGTCCCTTCCCCACAACATAATGCAAAACCAGCTCGAGCCCCCACCCAGTGACCTGGGAAAATCTTACACACACCCCTGGGCGCCTCGAGGAGGCAATACTTCCCCTCTCGCAAGCACAGAGTCTTGGTGTAGCAGAAAAGGTTTAATAACATGAGAAACAACAAGCATTAAATTGGGAAAATACCTCAGCTAGAGTTCATAGGTCAAACCGTGAGCAAAGACCCACCCCAGCAAATTGGGCCGTGTCCTTCTCTCTGGGCCCTTGAGTCCAGCAACCCCCAAATCACCCACAGTCCCAAAAGTCCCACAATCCAAAAGTCTCTGTCCCGGGTCAGTGCAGCCCCAGAGTTCAAGAGTCTCTCTGCAGAGGTCCCCCTCCCCAGCCTGGGTAGAAAGGGGCACCTTACGTGGTTTCGGGGCCAACTGCCCTGCCTCTTCGTGGGGTTCTGCTTCCACTAGTCGTCCCCGCAAACAGCTCAGCTCTGCTCTGCCAGCTGCTCTGGTCTACCAGCTGTCCTGTGAGCCACTCCAGCCATCCTCGCGAGCTGCTTGGCTCCACTCAACTAGTGGCTGCACAAACTGCTCCACTCCGCTCTGCCAGCTGCTCTGCTCCACGGTATTGCTTCAGGCTCCCCCACTCACTAGCACAGTACTCAGTGCTCTCAGCTCAGGAAGTCCAGCTCTTCAGTGATTTCAGCTCTTAGTGATTCCAGCTCATAGTAGGGGAGCCCCAGTGCCAGTGAGTTCAGCTCAGCAACCTGTATCTAGATTCTTAAGGGAATCAAAAATTAACTCTGACATTCCACAGTGGAGAAAGGCACAGGTGGAACTGGTGCTTCTGGCTCACACAAGAAGCCTGCACCACCCAGTACAGATATCTGTCCCCAGCCCCTCTCTCAATTGGGTTTTGGAACCCATGTCCCTTGTCTAGCAAGTGCTATTTAGTTGACAATGAAACCCTCTATCATAAGACAGTTTTGTAGTTCCTCATTTACTTAATCGGGGTGACAACATTTTATTGCTCCTGCCCCAATAACAACAAAATTGGGGGTCCCACAGCTGTGAAAATAACCATCCCATGCTGCTTTGCAGTATGCTAAGTGGGGTGGGAGTGCCAATGCAAATAACCAAAACTTCTTTCCGCACTCCCCATAATTTACCACCAGATGTCAGGGTGGATAAAACCTCTCTCTCCCTCCCAACCTAGCTAAAATGAACTAGTTACCAAGGCCTGGTCTACACTACGGGGTTAGGCCAAATTTAGCCACGTTAGGTCAATTTAAAAATGAATGCGTCCACACAACCAACCCCATTCCGTCGACCTAAAGGGCTCTTAACTTCTGTACTCCTCCCCAATGAGGGGAGTAGCGCTAAAATCGACCTTGCTGGGTTAAATTTGGGGTAGTGTGGATGCAAATTGATGGTATTGGCCTCCGGGAGCTATCCCAGAGTGCTCCATTGTGACCGCTCTGGACAGCACTTTGAACTCCGATGAACTAGCCAGGTACACAGGAAAAGTCCCGGGAACTTTTGAATTTAATTTTCTGTTTGTCAGCGTGGCGAACTCAGCAGCAAAGGTGACCATGCAGTCCCCCCAGAATCTTAGAGCGCAGAATGTTTCTACTCTCCCCCTGTCATCTCCATCCCTGAAGTTATCACAGATTAGAAGGTGAAAAAATGCACTCGTGATGACACCTGCCTTCCAGATTTGAACACCTCAAAATTCAGGAGTGCTCAAGCTCAGTTTGGGCAGCTGTTACTTCATTTCTCCCAAATCAGATATACTGATCCACTGTAACTTTCTGTAGAAAAAGTAGGATAAAATTGAGCAAGAAATGCTTCCCAGTGGTTATTAGGACTGGAATTGCTATTTTCAACAGCCATTGCCTTTTTTTTGTTTGTTTGTTTAAAAGGAAGACAGTGATATTGCATTGGCAAATTCCACATAGAAAGAAAGAGTGGAACAAAAGAATAATAAAGGCACCTCAACTTTTCCTCATTTATGGAGGATAGTCTTATAATATGCATTCAGATATCCTCCAATCACACAAGCTGAAAATTGTTCCACTTTACTGCAGCTCTGTAACCATATGGGAACCAGTCCTGTCTGTGTTCTGTGCACATCCAAAATTCCTGCTGAATGACCCGCCCTGGGAGCCAGTTACCAGTGACCCAGGGCTGCGGCAGCAGGAGGGTGCAGGTGTGGGAGGGAGAGCCCAGGGCTGGGGCGGCAGGAGGTGTGTGTGTGGGGCCCTGGTGGGGGAGAAGGGGGGAGCCCAGGGCTGGGGTGGCAGTGGGGTGCGGGGAGGGCCGTGGGGGGGGGGAAAGGGGGAAGCCCAGCGCTGGGGTGGCAGGGAGCGTGGGGGGGGGGGGGGGGAGTCCAGGGCTGGCACAGGGAGCAGCCAAAATGTTTTTTCCTTGGGGCAGCAAAAAACCTAGAGCCGGCCCTGAGTGGAGCCTTCCCAAAAGTGGGGGGGGGGGGAAGGGGCCCCTGCTCCTTTCATGGTCCCACACCCTGCCCCTTCCACCCGAGGCCTTGCCCCCAGCCTAGCCAGAAGCTGGAGTGGGCTGGGAGCCGTGGACTCTCCACCTGCCCAGGGTGGAGGGGCTGAGAGCAGCCCCCAGTCCATGTCCCCGCCCCATGGGCCCCCCCCCTCCCAGAGCAGGTGGAGGGTTCGCGGCTCTTCACTGCTGCCTGTGCAGCTCTTTCTCTGACCCAGGTCTGGCCGGGGGACAGGGCCTCAGAGCCACAGCCAGGCTGAGCAACTGTGAGGAGCCCGAACCCTCTACCTGCCCTGGGCAGGGACCCAGTGGGTGGGGACACGGGCCAGAGGCTTCTCTTGCCCTCCCCCCCCACCCCAGGCAGGTGGAGGGTCTGCGGTGCCCCACTCTAGCCATGGTCCCCAGCTGGGCTCCAGCTGCCTGCCTGGTGGGGGGAATGGGGCTCGGGGGGAAGAGGAAGGGCGGGGGGGGGGCATGGTGACAAGTGGATCGACCAGGCCCGTCCACTTTCAAAAAGTGGGTGAATCATGGTCCCCTAAGCTGGAGCCCCTGTGCCCAGGGCAGCCATGCAGAAAGGACTGTTCCCCATCCCAGAATTAAGAGGATAAGAAGTGATGATATATCATTTCAGAGATTGTATTTTCTCTTCTATTTGTTAATATAAGTAACCACAGGTTACCTCGCTGAGTCTGCACTCTCTAGTGAGACCTCAAGTAACCATATTTTGCATTTTAACTTCTTTATCCGTCCAAGCAAACTGGCCTAAAAGAGATTGAAAACAATAAGTTTAAGCAATTGTTTGTGCTGTTCTAAACTTGTTCCTTTTCTACCAAAGCCATTTGAACAGTAGAAACCACACTCTTAAAAGTGACTTGAAGACAAATGCATCCTTAGAAGTGGGATAAGTGTGTTAGGTAATAAAGCACTGAGAACGGATGATCATAAGTAAATGTAATAAGAAATTTTGGTAGCTTGCATTGTTTCTTGGTATAACTCATAAGCCTCAACTCCTCTGTGATAATTGCTTACAGTCTTGTAGTACACACCTAGAACATGGGTTATGTCTACACTTGAGCGGTGAACTGCTGATTGTATATTAATGTGGTTCTGGGTGAATTAATAAATTGTTGGTTGGTTAAACATAAGCAAGTGTCCTGATTTGAGAAACACAGTTCACGTTAAAAGTTGACCTGAAAAGAACTCAGCATTAAAATGAGTAAGCTAACACTCCCTGGACTCAATAAAAAGAAGTTATCCTATTCGATTCCATTCTGTAATGGCCCTAAAACTTATCCAAACTTAACCTAGAGTTTGTTAGATTTCAGCTTTAAAATCTAGCTGGCACCTCAGCAAAGTGATTAAAATGGACACCTTTCACGCTTACACCAAGCTGGCTGCGGCTCTACACACCCAGCTCTGAGGGCTCTCCAGGGATAAGGCTGCCTGGAAAGATCCTCTAAACTGGGATGAAGGCTGCCAAAAGGGCCTTCAAAGGCTTGAAGTCTGCCCTGGTGAAGGCATTGATACTTCATCGTGTACACGGACAACAACCCTCAGCACAAATTGTTAGAGAGCTTATTGTTCACTCTCCCACTTCCCTGGTCCTTCTCACATGGACAGAGAGCAACAATACCCAAAGTCCAAAGGTGCAAACAATTCAGTGTTTATTGGGGTGAATTTCCAGCAAGCTTAAATCCAAGTTCCTTTTTCCTTATTTTCGAATCCCAACTTACTTTCTGTTTGCCCCTAATTTATATAGTAATATTCTTAGCTATATCTTAACCAATCATTCTACTGAAATTTACCTAACTAATCCTAACATATTTTAACATGATTAGCTAACCAATTATCTCCCACCACCTGAATTAGTTTACACACAGCAAAATTAATTATACAGCAGACAGAAACAATCACAGAACCAGAGTCCATGCAAATAAACAATAGCAAAGTGGAAACTATAATGACAAAACAATACAGAAGTGAGGATTTCACAACGACATCTATAAAGACATAAGGGTTTCCCAGCTATATCTATTGATAAGTAAGTTCTTACCAAACAGAAAACTATCAAACTAAATTTCCTTTTACATTTTCTAGCCTCTTCCCTTTATCTGGAGGTGATAGATCAGATCACCTTTCTGACAGCCCCAGATTGCCCTATTTCAATGTGACTACCATACGCTTCCCAGCTTATGGCTGCTCCCACTGCTTAGCCACAGGCCTTAGCTTAAAAACAGGGCCTCAGACTGTCACAGTGAGAGCAGGCCCTTACACAGATTCTTTCTTTTATAGCTATATAACTAGCTAAATGATAAACATACATCTAAATTCTTAAAGTATATGCCTTTACAGACAGGTCTGACTATCTATACCCTAACACATATCTGTTCTGCAAAATTGGGAGTGCTAGAACAATGCTGAGCATCCAGCATGGGCAGTGTATGCACCGCCTTCTGCCCAAGGCCCTGCCCCACTCTGACCCTTCTGTCCCCCTGCTCTTGCCGGGTAGCCTGCCAGTGCAGCCCCAAACCCCAGCCAGCCCAGAGCAGCCCCGAGCCCAGGCCGCCCAGTTCTGAGCCCCGCTGCAGCCTGGCCCCGTGGCTGTGGCAGGGAGCACTGGTAAGGTTTGGGGAGACTTAACCTCCATCAGCCTCCATTACCTGCAACCCATGGCATCCAGATTGGCCAGCTATAGCTCCTCTGTGGAATTCTGGTGTTCCGATGCCAGGTCCAGGCTGCTGACACCACCAGAACCAGAAGTGTCCGATGACCACAAAAACATAGAGAAGTTACCATTCACGGCCATCTCTGCTGAAGTGGGCCAGGTTCCTAGGCATCTGGAGTCATCCCAGAGACTCATGAGGAAACCCTGGAAGAGTCTGAAGATGGTGTGGGCCTTTAGATCCACACCAAGTCTGGAGCCTTGTTATCCAGAAAGTAAGAGACATCATCCAGCCAAGTGCCATGATCTTTGCCCCTGAGTGGAGCAGCCTGCCCCTGGAAGCAGTGGGTCTAGCTACAAGAGGAGGAGAGGTAGGCAAGACCTGGGGTGAATGAAGGAATCACCCAGATGGTGCTGTTCCAGACAGCAGCTGAGATGGTTCTCCAGGCCTCCCGTGATACTTATAACTGGTGTACTTTCAGCTGACTGAAAGGCTGCGCTCAAAGAGAGGTTATCAATGGCTTGCTGTCAAATTGGGATGGGATATCTAGTGGGGTCCCACAGGGGTCAGTCCTGGGTCTGATGCCTATTCAATATTTTCATTAACAACTTGGCTAATGGAGTGGAGAGAAAGCTTATAAAATTTGTAGATGACACCAAGCCGGGAGAGGTCGCATGAGCACTTTGGAGAACAGGATTATAATTCAAAATGACCTTGATAAATTAGAGAATTGGTCTGAATGCAACAAGATGAATTATAATAAAGACAAGTGCACAGTACTTCACTTAGGAAGGAAAAATCAAATGCATAACTACAAAATGGGGAATAAGTGGCTAGGTGGCAGTACTGCTGAAAAAGATCTGGGGTTAACAGTGGATCACAAACTGAATGTGGGTCAACAATGTGACACAGCTGTGAAAAAGGCTAATATCATTCTGGGGTACATTAAGAGGAGTGTTGTATGTAAGACGTGGGAGGTAACTGTCTCGCTCTACTTGGCACTAGTGAGACCCCAGCTGGAGTTCTGTGTCCAACCACGAGTTTGGAAAGATGTGAACAAATTGGAAAAAGGCCAGAGGAGAACAACAAAAATGATCAAAGGTTTAGAAAAGGTGGAAAAGGATGAGGAAAAGTTAAAAAAAACCTGGGTATATTTAGTCTTGAAAAAAGAAAACAGAAGGGGTAGCTGATAACAGTCTTCCAATATGTTAAGGGCTGTTATAAAAAGGGTGCAGATCAATTGTTCTCCATGTCCACTGAAGGTAGGACAAGAAGTAATGGGCTTAATCTGCAGCAAGGGGGGTTAGGTTTGGTAGTAGGAAAAACTTTCTAACTATCATGATAGTGAAGCTCTGGAATAGTCTTCCAAGGGAGGATGTGGAACCTCCATCATGGGAAGTTTTTAAAAACAAGTTGGACATACCCACAGGCCATAGTTTGCCCACCTGAGAAGCAGGACATCATGTCCTCACTTTCCATCTAAATTACATTAAAACAATGTAATATCAGGATGTTAAGAAGGAGACCCCATCCTAATGGCCCCCACTGTCACCAGATAAAGAAACAGATCTTAAGATGGTTAAAGAAAACTTAGTTTGACAGCATCCTTTCTGGCAAGAAATCACTTATCAATAGTTGTGATTGTGAAATCCTCATTTCTCTATTGTCTTGTCATTATGGTCCCCACTTCCCTATTGTTTATCTGTATGGTCTCTGTCTGGTTCTTTAATTGTTTCTGTCTGCTGTATAATTTTGCTAGGTGTAAGTTAATTAGGGTAGTGGGATATAATTGGTTAGAGAATTATGTTACAATATTAGGATTGGTTAGATAGATTTCAGTAAAATGATGGTTAAGATATAGCTAAGCAAGACTCAAGTTTCACTATATAAACTGGGGTCCAAGAAGGAGACCTGTGGGAAGAGAATAATAAGAAGAAGAAAGGACCTGGAAGAAGATCTCACCCCCAAGACTCAGCCTAAGATCAGAGCAGTTAAGAATCCTCTGCACCACTGTGATGTGCAGCAACCAGAACCCAGACGAGACCAACCTTGCTTGGCCAACAGGGAAAGTTCGTCTGCCTGATCAGGATTGGTGTGGGATATAGTTAAGGATAATTTGGCTCAGGATAAGGCATCTCAGTGTGCCAGTGTGACTTCAGCGTTACAGAATGCAACAGCTCTATAGGCAAAAGCAGGAGAGTGTGAACAACTGAAATTGAAAGTATAAAACCTGAATGGGGAAGTAGCTACATTACAAATGAAGCTGGGGGATGTTCCTGCTGCTGTTAGAAGAGTGTTACATTATCTCTGAAAACTTGTGGCAATCAGGGGAGGTCCCGGACAAATGGAAAAAGGCAAATATAGTGCCCATCCTTAAAAAAGGAAAGAAGAATAACCCAGGGAATTACAGCTTCATCTCAGTCCCTGGAAAAATCATGGAGCAGGTCCTCAAGGAAACCATTTTGAAGCACTTGGAGGAGAGGAAGGTGATCCGGAACAGTCAACATGGATTCACCAAGGGCAAGTCATGCCTGATCAACCTGATTGCCTTCTGTGATGAGATAACTGGCTCTGTGGATATGGAGAAAGCAGTGGACATGATATATCTTGACTTTAGCACAGCTTTTGATATGGTCTCCCACAGTATTCTTGCTAGCAAGTTAAAGAAGTATGAGCTGGATGAATGGACTATAAGGTGGATAGAAAGCTGGATACATTGTCGGGCTCAACGGGTAGTGATCAATGGCTTGATGTCTAGTTGACAGCCGGTATCAAGTGGAGTGCCCCAGGGGTCGGTCCTGGGGCCAGTTTTGTTCAACATCTTTATTAATTATGTGGATGATGGGATGGATTGCACCCTCAGCAAATTCGCAGACGACACTAAACTGGGGAGGGGGGGAGAGGTAGATACGCTAGAGGGTAGTCCAGAGTGACCTAAACACATTGGAGGATTGGGCCAAAAGAAATCTGATGAGGTTCAACAAGGACAAGTGCAGAGTCCTGCACTTAGGAAGGACGAATCCCATGCACCACTACAGGCTGGGAACTGACTGGCTAAGCAGCAGTTCTACAGAAAAAAACTGGGGATTACAGTGGACGAGAAGCTGGATATGAATTACCAGTGTGCCCTTGTTGCCAGGAAGGCTAACGCATATTGGGCTGCATTAGTAGGAGCATTGCCAGCAGATCGAGGGAAGTGATTATTCCCCTCTGTTTGGCACAGGTGAGGCCACATTGTGTCCAGTTTTGGGCCCCCCACTACAGAAAGGATGTGGACAAATTGGAGAGAGTCCAGCAGAGGGCAACGAAAATGATCAAGGGGCTGGGGCACATGACTTACAAGGAGAGGATTAGGGAACTGGGCTTGATCAGTCTGCAGAAGAGAAGAGTGAGGGGGGATTTGATAGCAGCTTTCAACTACCTGAAGGACAGTCTAAAGAGGATGGGGCTTGGCTGTTCTCAGTGGTGGCAGATGGCAGAACAAGGAGCAATGGTCTCAAGTTGCAGTTGGGGAGGTCTAAATTGTATATTAGGAAACACTATTTCACTAGGAGGGTGGTGAAGCACTGGAACTGGTTACCTAGGGAGGTGGTGGAATCTCCAGCCTTAGAGGTTTTTAAGGCCTGGCTAGACAAAGCCCTGGCTGGGATGATTTAGTTGGGGTTGGTTCCGCTTTGAGCAGGGGGTTGGACTAGATGACCTCCTGAGGTCTCTTTTAATCCTAATCTTCTGTGATTCTATGAAAGGCAGGATCAGGATCAGAGAAGCAGAGACCATGTGGCCTGCCGACAGCAAATAGAGAGACTGGAAAATATGTTGGAAGCCCAGAGGGGTATAGTTGCAGCAGTAAGGGGAGGAGTAAGTGCAGGCACTGAGGATACAGACACCGGGGATGATACTTGGAATGGGAATAGTTGGATCAATCCTGAATGGAAAGATCCTGGATGGTCTTACCCCCGCCCCCCTTATGCCTTTCCTGAAGGGCCCTATGCCCCTGTGCAAAGGGAATTGCAGGATTTGAAACTAAAGGCACAACAAGTGAATCCTGTGGCTCCAGTTTCCACGAGGGTGATAACCAAAACAGAACCTAACCCAGATGATGCACAGCAACAAAGGGAAACAAGACAAAAATATTACAGAGGTTTCCGATTTTACTCCAGATCAGGTGCGGGCGACTGCTCAGTTATTGGGCCCCCTAGATAAAGATACATGTCTGGACTGGATGGTGACGGTGTTGGCGCGAACTGGGTGGAGGCCGGCAGATTATTAAGTTTTAGCCCAGGCCTGTACTAATGCTCTGACTGGGCAGTATTATGGGATGGGGAGGAGTGGTTATTTGCAGACAATGCTGCTGCCAGCGTGTGGGACTGGGCGAAGGAAATAACGACGGTAGTGATGTCGGCCCGACAACTGGGCAGGTTGTTCTCTGCAACAGAACAGGGCCCCCAGGAGTCCCCAGAACTGTATCTGAAGGAATGAAAATGGACACCATGTAGAATCAAGCACATGGATTTATTACGCACAGCACTGGCGGAGTGTCACTTTGCTTATTCGGCTCAGAGACACCGCCAATCAATTGATTACAATAGAGCAGGGGTCGGCAACCTTTCAGAAGTGCTGTGCCGAGTCTTCGTTTATTCACCCTGATGTAAGGTTTTGCGTACCGGTAATACATTTTAACGTTTTTAGAAGGTCTCTTTCTATAAGTCTATAATATATCACTAAACTATTGTTGTATGTCAAGTAAATAAGGTTTTTAAAATGTTTAAGAAGATTCATTTAAAATTAAATTAAAATGCAAAGCCCCCCGGATCGGTGGCCAGGACCCGGGCAGTGTGAGTGCCACTGAAAACCAGCTCATGTGCCGCCTTCGGCACCCGTGCCATAGGTTGTCTACCCCTGCAATAGATTATATAGGTTAATCCATGGGCAGAGGGAAGCAACAGGGTGGGATGTCCCGAGCCCCTGGATAGGTTTAGCAGGCTACATACCTGGGCATAGTCATAGGCACAGCCCCTAGCAATGCCCACTCTTTAAGAATACTGCTAGGAAGATTCAATTTTCTCAGACCACATTTATAAATATTCTGAAATAAGTCACCCATTGTGGAAATTGCTAAAAAAGAAAGACAGAAAGGGAAGGGGGAAAAGAGCAGGACTCCTCTTTGAACCTTTTAAAACAGAAGGCTCTCACAGCCCCAGCCCTGCATTTCCCTGATGAATCACAGCCTTTTGTTATTCGTTTGGCAGCCAATAACATGGCCTCAGCTGCCACACTATTACAAAATAATGAAGAGGGAAAGCTAGTGCCAGTAGCATATGAATCTAGGAAATTACAAGGAGCAGAAATAAATTTTGATCCCTGCGAATGTGAGCGCCTAGCAGCCGTCTGGGCAGTACAATCTTTTAGCCACTCACAGGAACAGCCCCTATTACTATCCAAAGCACCCACACTCCCCTCAAGTACATTTTGTCAGGGAGATTGATGGGAGATAAAGTCTCAAACACCCGAATGGCGCAATGGACGCTTATCTTAGTCAACAGAAGGGTGACCACAGAAACAGTTTCCAAGCCAGACTTGCTAACACATGCCCTGATTTAAAAAGGAAACCAATACGAATGTCCAGAGGTCACTCTGGAGCAAAGAATTGCCTTTGTAGAGGCACCTCCACTGGAAGAATTAAATACCGTAGGTCAAAAAAAGCATGTCTGGTTTACTGATGGGAGTGCATTGATAGTAAAAGGGAAAAGATGTGTAAAATACGCTGCTATTAATTTAAAAGAGGAAGTCATTCAGGGATGTCTAGATCTGCCCAGCATGCCGAGCACAATGCAATTTATCAGGTTTTAAGGCAATATGAAAATTCTCCATGGCCCGTGTATATTTATGCTGACAGTGATTTTTGTGTAAAGGGGATACAATTTTGGATACACGATTGGTATAGAAATGGGTGAAAAGCAGCAGATGAAAAGGATATTGCATATTCTAAGGAATGGAAATGGATTTACCAGTGGGTAACATGGAACCTAAACAGTTAAAGGTGTGACATGTAAAGGCACACAGTAAAGGAACGAGTAATCGAGGCCACCCGGAATAATTGGGTAGATACAATAGCGCAACAGCATGACATAGCAGTTGTAACTAGAAATCAGAAAAGGGGTGTCTGTGCTGACAGATGGCACTACAGACCACCCTAACCAAATTTCAGAAAAAATAGAGAGACAGGAGTTACTTAATGTAACACAGGAGTTTATGCATAAAGGAGTGAAAGGGACTTTAAAAACGTTAAAGCAGGTAGCAGAATGGGAGCGTATGGAGAATGATGCTAAGATATGGGTGAGAAATTGTATGTGGTGCACTCAGGACAAGACTCGTCCTCTGCATTGGCAACCCATGATGCACCAGTGAAGGCTTGGGCCATGGCACAGGGTCAAAGAGTAAGAAAGGATCCCAGTTGTGACGTGTTAGATCACAGAAACCCTCTGGGAGTTGTCACCTGATGTTCCAAGAATACTTCTGCCCCTGCTTTCCTGCCCTGGTAGCTTAGGGTTTCAGTGCCCTGCCTGGTTAGTGTCAGACCCGCTAACCTGCTGCAAACCCAGACCCAGGGTCTGAACCATGTCCCCTAACAGCTGTAGGCTTGACTGAAAGCAGCTTACAGAAGTGTTCTTGTCTTTAACAGACAGTTGGGAACTGGTCCTGCTTTGAGCAGGGGGTTGGACTAGATACCTCCTGAGGTCCCTTCCAACCCTGATAGTCTATGATTAACACTCAAATGTCCAACTCCCAATGGGGTCTAAACCCAAATAAATCCATTTTATCCTGTAAAAAGCTTATACAGGGTAAACTCATAAATTGCCTGCCCTCTATAACACTGATAGAGAGATATGCACAACTGTTTGCTCCCCCCACCAGGTATTAATACCTACTCTGGGTTAAATAATAAGTAAAAAGTGATTTTATTAAATACAGAAAGTAGGATTTAAGTGATTCCAAGTAGTAACAGACAGAACAAAGTGAATTACCAAGTAACATAAAATAAAACATGCAAATCTAAGTCTAATGCAGTAACATAACTGAGTACAGATAAAAACCTTACCAGTTAGCTTCCTTTTTACCGACAAGTCTCCTTCTAGTTTGGGTCCAGCAATCACTCACATCCCCTATGGTTATTGTCCTTTGTTCCAGTTTCTTTCAGGTATCCTTGGGGGTGGAGAGGCTCTCTCTTTAGCCAGCTGCAGACAAAATGGAGGGGTCTCCCACAGGTTTAAATAGATTTTCTTTCATAGGTGGAGACCCTCTCCTCTCTCTTATGCGAAGTCCAGCTCCAAGATGGAGTTTTGGAGTCACATGGGCAAGCCATATGTCCATGCATGACTCAGAACTACAGGTAGCAGCCATTGTTCACATGCTACATTGCTACCTCAAGCAGACTTCTTATGTGGATTGGAACATTCCAAGATCCATTGTTCCTTAAGTGCTTCTTGACTAGGCACTTAACTTTGCAAATTCCTTACTAAAGAAGCTGACCAAATGCCTTACAAAGCTTACCTAGAAATCAAGCAAGTATACAGCCAATATTCATAACTTCAAGTACAAAAATGATATATGTGTACAAATAAGATGAATAGATTCAGTAGACCATAACCTTTACAGAGAGATGTTGTTAGCCAAAAGGGCTCGTTTTCCCCCCGGAGCTTACCTAATTACACCAAGGAGGCACGGAGACAGGAAGACAAGTACCACACCCTTTATTGATCGGTCAGCTGAGCGGGTGTTCCTCTCGGCTAGTGCCAGAGAAAGAGACACACCTTACATGGCCAGATGGGCTTACCTTTATACCCCGAAACAAACAACTTAGCCTACGTTTGTCTACGTCATTTGGTTGACCTGTAGAACCTGTACATGCATCTGTTAGGGGATAATTGGATATGCAGGATACATATATCATTTTGTGGGGGCTACAAGATACATCTGTTGAGGATACATTTGTCATTCTGAAGGGGACACAAGATACATCCGTTGACCCTTTGTACTAGATACTTTGGATGCATACATGTGAACGCAGCTGCATACGCTTGGGGAGCCAACATATACTTGGGGAGCCAAACAAAACTGATAAGCGAAATAGCTGACTTAGGTAGATACACGGCCTTCAGTCTAATGAGTTCTGTAAGCTTTCCAACACAGTTTGGACAAGCATAACATAACTTTGGTTTACTCAGGCCTAATACGGAAAGGCTTCATTAGCACTATGATTTTCCAACAACTCCCCCCTTTGAGAATACTCACCAAACCTTTTGGCTAAGTTTTCTCACACTTTGAGGCCAAAAAGCAATGAAGCTCTGCAGAAATATTTACAACTGCTCTTTTAAGCTTAGTCACCCCCAACCCAGGAATGAATGCATGGACAAAAGAGTGGAACCTTGTTCATTGAACAACTAAGGGATTGGGGCACTGACTATAACTCAGGTAGGTATACCTAATGGTTTAATTTCCCAGATGTCTCAGTGAATAATTTAGTCCCATATGCATCCTCCCCATGGACCCGGCAGGATTCGGTATGTGGTAGCCACACCCACCCTAACCGGTTCATATGCTTGGAAGGAGCACTGTAAATGTACACACTTTCATCCAGAAAGTGTCCAAATATGTTTCCATGACCACAGATCAGATGGTACTTCAGATGTGTCTGTAAGGGCAGTGGGCCAAGTCTGGTGCTCAAGATTACTCCAAATGGCCATCAGCTGGTCATTCAGGAAATCCTGGATTTCTAAACATACTAGATCCCACTGCAATGCCTTCCCAGTCTTAGTGATATTTAACACCATTTCTGTCAGTAACTTCTGGGTCATAGAACTAAGGGTGGAAATGACATGTAACTTACCAACTCCAGCCTATACTTAAGATAGCTGAGCTTCAAAAATAAGGCTAGTGGCCTTTTCTAGTTGGCCCAATTTCTTAGCATATTCTTGGCTTTGAAAAATAATTCAGATGACTGCAACACTATTGGCCCCAGCCCACAGGGATCTGGTCAATTCCCCTTTCTCCAGAGGAAATAACCCAGGCTCTTTGTTGTGCTAATCTAATGGCAGCCCCTTGTGAGCAATCTGGGTATGTAAAAGTGATCTGAAAACTGGATAAAGGCAATGTCTTTTAAAATCCAATTAGTGAGTGCAATAAATACTAAAGGATTTATCCAAAACACAGGGCGCAGCCTGTAGAATAAACCCCAAAATTCAATTAATACCACATTTCCAAACAGGATCCCACAAGTTTCTTCCTGCCAGTGTAGAATTTTTGTTTCTTTACCAGGGTCAGTTCTCAATGTCCTTTTTAGTCAGGAATTCCTGGACTTTGGCAGTGTCAGTGGAGTGAGTGTTTCTTCTAGAAAAGTTCAAAGGCACAGTAGGTCTGTCAGCGGACAAGGGAGAGGTTAGCTAGCACGTCACCTTGTCCTTTTTCCCTGCTGTCCAGAAGCACAGTTGAACTAGAAGAAAGAATAGGCTAATCATATAGGAGAGTTCTCCTGATGTGGACGGGTCTTTTTGCAGTGAGAATCATGGGTCCAAGCAATCAGTCTTTGGCATTTCACAGCGGTGTTGGTAATCAGCAGGACTCAATAAGGGCCTTTCCAGTGTGGAGCCAAAGCAGTCTTTCGTTGGTGGACCTGTACATTGATCCGGTCTCCAGGTTCCATGGAGTAGCGGGGCTGCTAGGGTCTTCGGATAGTGTTTCTTTACCTGTGAGAAAAGAAACCTAACACATTGCATTAGTGTCTGTGCAGATTTTACATCTGCTTGGGTATATTCAAGCCCCCCTTTTCTGGTTGTTAAAACTTGGCTAACTGTGAACAGTGTCCTTGAACGAAGTCAGTGTATCTCTTTTTTTTTTTTTTTTGGACTGAGCTTGCTAATTAAAGTTTTTCTCAGTTAACCCGTTCTTTTTCCTTTTCCCCTTTTTGGCTTCTTTTTTAACCTACAAAGGAAACTTTTACTTTTTACTTATACACCTTTTGTTAACAATGAACACATACACATTGGTGTTATACAGTACATTAGTCTTATTATTTAATGTATGCCACATATACCCTTCTACTAAAATAACCTTATTACAGAGCTTTGGAACAACAAGCCAGGACAAGCACACCCACTTTGATGAGTTCATTTAATACAAGCTCTAGTTCAATAGCTTCCCACCATCCCCAGCCCTCTGGCTAGAAATCTGAGGTAGCCAGAAGGATCCCATGTACAATATGGGGTGGGTTAACTTTTATGTCCTTGCTTCCAAAGACTGTTAGTATGCAATTTGGCCAATGCAGTTTTTTTCTTTTACTTAAGAAAATACATAAGACTTTAGTATATCACATTTTTCTGATGTATCCAAACACTTTGTATTTTAAGTTGAACAAAACAAATATCTGCATTTCAATTCAAGCCTTCTGCTTTATTTCAAACCAGACCATCCCATGAAAATATTAAACACAACAATTCTGACCACGAGACAGACACCACAAGACAGAACGTAGAACACAAAACATAATTTTTACTCTGCCAGTAAATCATGGTATGTTGTATGCTGTTTAGCTGGCATTAGTTTTCTTTGATTATCTGAAAGACAAAAGCAGAGGTCTACCCCTTTTGGGCAGTCAATTATTGCTTAAAATATACAAATACCCTTGTTGATTTTAGGCAAAACAGGGGAATTACCCCATATTTTCTTGTATATGTTTTATAGGCAGCCCAGGTTTCAGTGGCTTTTACCTTATCAGTTAGATAATTTGCATTAATACAGATGCTTTCTGGCTTGCTTTTTACTTTTAACTCCTGCTTTTAAACACTGAAAGAAAACATCACCACTTATAGTGCCTTAGAGCCTAATAAATTTTCATTTACATAGCACTGTATACATTCTTCAGCTAATTCAACAAAATTGTTCATAGCCAAATGATTGCAATCTAATAATTTCTTTGCCTGAATTTATTTACAAACATTTAAAAAAAACACCAAGAACTTTTCTCTTTAGCATTTTTACAAAGTTCAACTACTATTCCCTCCAGCAACTACAGAGTTAACTCTTCACTCTCCTTCAAATCACTTGCTCTTTCCTTATATCACTTGCTTTGTCTTTCAACAGCCACTTACCAATTCAAATCACCATTCCAAATATCCTTCTGAGTATTTGAAATCCCCATGCTTATACTCACTTACTTCTTCCTTCCACGAGACCCTCAAAAGTTTCCAACCTGGTCTCCAATCTCTCTGTCTGTTGCCTGCCCGCCTGGGCCCGATCCTTTTCTCCAACTACTCTATTGCCCAGTCCTGCTACGACTGGGGGTAGATCCTTTCACCTGCCACCCTTCCTGGTCAACCAGGGTGGAGAGAGGAATGCTAAACCCTTCTCCAGTTCTCAGACTTACTGCAGCTGAGAATGGGCACACCTTTAATTATGCAATCCTCAACATATAACACCAACAGAACCAAATAAAACAAACATAAAACAACAAGGGTAAAACAAATAGATGGTGTAAATTCTACAGGGTTCCCCCATTCTCTATTGCTCACCAAACTGTGACAAATTTCTGTTACCAATTATCCCTCATGTCAGGTGATCAAACTGACACTGCAGGACGTTGCAGGAGGATAGAGAAAATACACCATATAACCAAATTTTAAAGCTTCATTAAAATGATAAAACAACAATGGAGAGTGTTGGGAACGCTTCCACATCACTCATAAAAAATACGAATGCCCCATACTTACACATATCCAGACTGGCCACGTCTGTATATAACATTCAGAAAAGGGGAATAGGTGGACGGGAGATTATCCTGTATATAGCTTGTTCAGAATTTCCAACATGCTTCCGCTCTTGGGAAGGCTGTTCTTTTACACCCTGGAATCTCCTGCGGTGTCTCTTTCAGAGATTCTAGTCCAGGTCAGCTACCTCTGGCTTCTCCAGTGTCACCAAGCCACACCAGCACCGGCATCCGTCACAAAGTCAGACTGTTGGATCTCACCAAACAGTTAAGCTTTGCAAATGTAATCTCAGTTCTGTAACTTGTACTGCCTTTGGTTTGCTTGACCTTGAGCATAAAACAACTTTCTCTTTTTATCTCTGGGCGAAGCTGAGTTTTAAATTAACCCGTTTCTAGACAAATTGCTCACACTGTGTCAGAGGCTTTTCTTTGGTGATTAAAAGCTCCTCTGAGATATATGATCTTATCTAGATTAAAGGTACCTTTTAATGGGCATTGTTTAGATGGATCTTCACGCGTATAAAGATTCCAATTCTCTAAATACCTGCAGGTTTTAGAACCATAATGTACGTACATATAATATGCTGGGGTACCCTTAGGGGGTGAGGTGGAATGTTTAGACTGTCCCTTACCCACACGGAAAAGAAGGGGGGGGGAGAGAAGATGGGTTCACACGCTCCTAGACCCGGTTACAGTTTTGGCTTCCAGCATACCAATAGAACAAGAAACAAAAGTACCCCTACCAAAAAGAAAAGCCAGCCCTGGGGCTGCTCTAAGTCCCAGTAATTGTTCAGCACGGCCCACGGACTCGTGGAGTTAATGGAATTATTCATTAGCCGTGTCTGAACCTAGGTACCTTAACCAGAAAGCTTTTACCCACACACACCTTCCTATTTGTGGGTTCCTTTACCATTAGGGGCCCAAGGTCCCAACCCTCACTCTTCGGGGGCGTTAATCCTCAAACCCAGGAGGTAACGCACTTACCACGCCCGGAGTGGCCACGTCTGGCAGGTGGACTCCCCTCTTCTGGTACTGTCTTGCCTCCGTGTCGTTTGGAGTTCTCTATGGAGGGGGCGTAGCCGTCCCGGCCGATTGCGGCGACTCGGAGCTCGAGCAAACCAATAGCTCAAGGTGGCCACTCTCCTGAGCCGTCCTCGGCCGCCGGTCAGCGCCCCCAACAGGGAGAGAAGTCCCGGCGTGGAGTCGCCATTTTGTTAGCCAAAAGGGCTCGTTTTCCCCCCGGAGCTTACCTAATTACACCAAGGAGGCACGGAGACAGGAAGACAAGTACCACACCCTTTATTGATCGGTCAGCTGAGCGGGTGTTCCTCTCGGCTAGTGCCAGAGAAAGAGACACACCTTACATGGCCAGCTGGGCTTACCTTTATACCCCGAAACAAACAACTTAGCCTACGTTTGTCTACGTCATTTGGTTGACCTGTAGAACCTGTACATGCATCTGTTAGGGGATAATTGGATATGCAGGATACATATATCATTTTGTGGGGGCTACAAGATACATCTGTTGAGGATACATTTGTCATTCTGAAGGGGACACAAGATACATCCGTTGACCCTTTGTACTAGATACTTTGGATGCATACATGTGAACGCAGCTGCATACGCTTGGGGAGCCAACATATACTTGGGGAGCCAAACAAAACTGATAAGCGAAATAGCTGACTTAGGTAGATACACGGCCTTCAGTCTAATGAGTTCTGTAAGCTTTCCAACACAGTTTGGACAAGCATAACATAACTTTGGTTTACTCAGGCCTAATACGGAAAGGCTTCATTAGCACTATGATTTTCCAACAATGTTACATGGCACATGTAGCATAAAACATATTCCACTTATGTCATATTCCCATAAAGCATTATGGGATTCATCGTCACACCAGTATTTATTGGTGATAACTTATCCCTTTTCAGGATGGGTGGAGGCATTTCCCACTAAAAATAACAGCACCAGGGTGGTAGCCAAAAAGTTCTTTAATGAGGTAGTGTGTAGATATGGAACCCCCGAAATAATAGATTCTGACAATGGGGGAGCCTTTGTAGGAGAGATCTTTACAACAATGATACAAGCCTTGGAAATTAAACAAGAGCTCCATGTACCATACCAGCCTCAGTCCTCAGGCCAAGTAGAGCACACGAACCGCACTATTAAGGAAGCGTTGCAGAGGGTAGTAAATTACACAGATAAACTGCCTCTGATTTTGGCTGCCATCTGCACCAGTAATAGACTAAGAACAAAAATCAAACCCTTTCAAATTCTGTTTGGACGTCCAATGCACCTAATGATTGACCCTACTTACTTGGTACAGTGTCAAGAAGAGAGCTCTTATATAACCCAGCATGATTATTTTCAATGGCTCAAACAATTACAAGAAGATAAAACCACCATCCAGTATAGGGTTAATCAGGCCATCAAACACATGAACAACAAAATTCAGAAACAAAGGCCCACAAAGGCAGCCCTATGGGAAACAGGGGACCAAGTCATGCACCTTAGAATGGGAAAAAGGGGTCACTCACTGGAATCAAAATGGATAGGTCCTTAGTCCATAGTGGACCACCTTAGCCCATTGGTATACCGCATTGAAAAAGATGGAAAATTGAAATGGGTGCATGTTTCATAAATTAAACTGCAGAAAAGGACTTCCTGGAACTGCAGAAAAGGACTTCCTGCTTAACCACCACAATTTTAATCCACAGAAAATGAGACTCCAGAGTAAGGTCTGGCTTTACCTGCTTCTGGGAACTTTTAGTGCCCAGATAATTAGAGAG
This sequence comes from Mauremys reevesii, assembly GCF_016161935.1. Taxonomy (NCBI): domain Eukaryota; kingdom Metazoa; phylum Chordata; order Testudines; family Geoemydidae; genus Mauremys; species Mauremys reevesii. The sequence continues at coordinate 59,091 of NW_024100881.1, read as the reverse complement.
ATCATGGGAGAAGATGCAGCCCTCCTTATAAGCCAATATTTAAGGAATAATTCACTCCCCGCCAACCAGTCAGGGATTCCTACCCGTGATCCGGTAATCCTCATAAAATAGTGTAATGAAAACACTAGCCAAATCTTAAAACCCTTAAAAAATACCAATCTGTATGCCTAGAAAAAATAAGTGGAAGTTAAGGTGTACCTTATCACACCGCAGGAATACCAAACCACTGGGAAATAGGGGTTAAAATAAAAGGTCCCTATAAAAATACCACCTAAAATTCCAGCGACCCACAATTACCATATCAATGGAACGAGCCTGTTAAAACAAAAACAATGTTAACATCTATTGTGGGTTACTGTCCAATACCGCGTAGTAAATTGAACCTATGGTTCCCGGACACATGCACCAGAACCTGGACCAGGAACTATGCATTCAAAAAAGGTTCCCCAATTAAAATAAAGAAACCACAATTGTTTGTGATTCAAAGTAATCCAGTAAAAGTCTTGTTAAATCCACTATTAGTAAAAATAAAAATTAATATGAATTAGTTAAATGTGACTCAGTTAAACGTGTCTAAATTAAAACCCAAATGTTCACCCAATTTTAGGGTTCACATCCTCTCAAGTCCAGCTCACACAGTCATAGCTGCATTTTGCCTGGGGCACCTATGACAGGCTCTTTCAGAAAGTGCTCAAAGCTTCTATGCACAGAAACGCATACAATCGCACACACACCAATTTTATGTTTAGTGATTGGCACTGGCTCTGTTAGATCAATGCTAAATTCCTCCCACAATGTTAGCTAGTCTGTGGAATTAGCACCATTTTTTCTTTCTGCATCCTGTTGAACATCTGCCTTCAGGTTGGGGCGAAAGCTGGTCTTTACAGTCGTCATTATCCAGATGCCCCAAAGCCTGTGAAGAACCATGGCTCAATTGTTGCACGTTTTCAGATAACAATGTAAAAGTTTCATTTTCGCAGGAGGCTTTAAAACCTTTACTTTGCATCCAGGCCGCTTTGTCACCTGGCTTAACATTTTGCTTTTGGGATACTGAATGAAACTGACATTCTTGAGCTGTGTCTCCAGGACTGCCAGGCTCCCTGCTCCAATCGGTGCTCAGAACAGACAGTGCTACTCATATGCTAGGGGAGAATGATTCCTTCCCTTCAGGAGTCACAGGGTGGGGAGGTCTCTGGCTTGGGTCATGACGGGTGATTGTAATGGTGCCTTCTGGCCTTAGAATCTAGGACTCTACTAAATTCTTGGAGTAACTTAGATAAAGTCAGAAACAGGCCTTGTGACCTATAGATCCTGTCAAGCCCCTTTTAATTTAAAATATTGAATAGCCATAATAAACGTGTCATGAATGAACCTCAGCCTAGAATTATTGGCCTATATTATTCAGCGGGTAATTTAAAATAATGACGCAGGCTAAAAGTTCTCCAGAGTTCACCCATCAGTCTCATGAGGCCCTAGTATATCAAAGGCTTTCCCACCACCCCGCAAGTGTTGGGGCACCTCCACTTAGCCAGAAGGTTCTGTCCATTTCCTGGATCAGAGAAAAGGCCCTGAGACAGTTTAGACACAGCCTTTTTCAACCACACACCCTTTCTTTGTTTGCCAGTTCTCTGGAAATCCAATTTAAACCAGTAGATGAGAATCTTCCTGGGGTGTGGTACCTCTCAGGAGGTGTTTGTAATGTGAGTGATTCACCACCCAGTTTTAGTTCCTGAAGTAGCAGTGGTAATCCTATCCAAAGGAACAGAAAATGATCATTCATACAATCCCAGGCTCACAGTGATACCTAAACTTACTACTATATAATATGTCCCCCCAAAGATTCTGCGTGCAGTTGCAATGTCTGTCTCAAAGGTGTCTCATTAGTCTTTTAGAAACTGAGATGCCCAGAATGGCTTGCCACTTTCTAAAATCTTGGCCTTGATCTTTAATTTTGTAACTACTGTGGGGGCAGAAAATACTCTTCTGAGTTCTGAGGAGAACTTGGTTTATGATGCACTCTTCTCAGCATTGTTATCAGCTGGAGACTGGGCTCAAGATTAGGATTCCAGATTACTTTAGAATTTGCATAAACCTTCAGAAAAAAGTATATAATAGTGCAGTGATGCATTGACAGATGGCATGATTCACCTTCTAGTTTACATAGCAGCTTAAACACCTCCCTATCCCTCCCCCTCCCTCCTGGGTAATTCTATATTACACCTCATTCTGATGGATAAAGATAAGTGGCTCAAGGAGTTAAACACTATAGTTACCTAGGTGAAAGTGATCATGAACTAATTTCATTTGCTGTGTGCAAACAGAATATAGTCCCAAACAGCAGACCTGTCAAGAAAAATCTGGAGTCTTAGTACATTATTTTTGCTGGGGCCACACCTTGTCCCATTTCACCCCAGTTACAGATGTCTGGGTGGGGGCTCTGATCTGGGACCCTTGTACAATTGTTCCTCCTTTCCCATTTGCCATCAGCCCTGTCAACCAGTAATATAAATTATTGGTACCTTGTAAAAATTGTCAGTTTCCCAAATCATGAGCAAAACTGGGTGGGAAGGAAATAATAAGCATAAAAATGTAATGATCATTGAAAGTTGTTTAAGACTGCTATATTAAATACCCATAAACCTACAATTCTGAACTCATATAAAATGCATTTTTTGTTAAACACATCCTGGTTAAGTGGGGAGATGAAGCAGGCATTTTTGGTTAAACACATCCTGATGAAAGCAACAAGGTTGCTTTGATATAATTTTCAGAAACCTCACATTTCAGTTTTTTAAAAGAATTTTATCTTTTAGTTGAAGAAAAAATAACCCCCATCAAGACATGAGGTGATGTCACAGAAGGGTTAGTGTCACAGGAGAAATTGCTAGTAGTGAAGAGCTGGAATCAGATTGCTGGTCTGCCAGTCTAGCTGCAACCCTGCAACAACTGAAATCTACATGTAACCCTTCTGCCCCGCTGAGTTGGCAGCAACAAGGGCCGGATTCAGCATCCAGGGGTTCCATTTCAATAACGCAAATGCAAAACTGGCTCGAGCCCCTACCCGGTGACCTGGGACAATTACATACCCCGCGCACCTCTAGGAGGCAATACTTCCTCTCTCACAAGCATGGAGTGTGAGTGTAGCAAAATCTTTTTAATAAAGGAGGGAAACAATGTGGCATTATGTTGGGGAAACACCACAAACAGGATTCATAACACAAAGCATGAGCAAAAGACCCACCTCCAAGTAAGTTTGGCAGTATTGTTAGAAAAATAGGCCAATACAAGCCTATTAGCAAGACTAGGCCCTTAGCATAGGTAGACTCAAGGCCCTTAGCATAAGTAAAATCAAGGCCTTGAGATGCAAGCAGAGAGAAAAGCCTGTGTCAGCTATTATCAGTTTTATGCTTGGTTTGTACTAGTTCATGCTTATCAGCAAGGCCCACGCTTGGCGTAACATATGTGCAGCTGTCTTTTTCTGCTTATGGCCAAAAGCAGTTAGCCTAATGGGTCATCTTCTCATGCATGAAGCCAAGAGTAGTTAGTATAATAGTATAAGGGGTTAAAGGGGATATCTTATGTCTTCCTTACAATGATAAATGTATCCGTGCAGCTGCACTGTTATCATGATGGATGTATCCGTGACAGTTATACATATCTTGTTCCTTTCTGATTGATATATGTATTCTATGTACTTCAATATTCCCTATAGATACATTTACAGGACCTATAGGGTCAGCCAAGTAACGCAAATAAGACGTCAACAAAGTTGTTTGTTTCGGGGTATAAAGGTAAGCCCATCCGGCCATGTAAGGTGTGTCTCTCTCGGGCATTAGCCGGGACGAGAACACCCGCTCAGCTGATCGATCAATAAAGCTAATGGTACTCGTCTTCCTGTTTCCGTGCTTCCTTGGCGTAATTGGGTAAGCTCCAGGGAGAATCGGGCCCTTTTGGCTAACAAATTGGCGACCACGAAGGGACTTCTCTCCCTGTTGGGGGCGTTGACCGGCGGCCGAGGACGGCTCAGGAGAGTGGCCACCTCGAGCTATTGGTTTGCTCGAGCTCCGGGTCGCCACAATCGACCGGGACGGCTACGCCCCCTCTATAGAGAACTCCAGCCGACACGGAAGCAAGACAGTACCAGAAGAGGGGAGTCCACCTGCCGGACGCGGCCACTCCGGGCGCGGTAAGTGCGTTTACCTCTTGGGTTTGAGGATTAACGCCCCCGAAGAGTGAGGGTTGGGACATTGGGCCCCTAATGGTAAAGGAACCCACAGATAGGAAGGTGTGTGGGTAAAAGTTTTCTGATAAGGTACCTAGGTTCAGGCACGGCAAATGTATAACTTTACTAACTCCACTGATTCGTGGACCGTGCTGAATGAATATTGGAATGTAAATACTACCCTCTTGTGTTTGTTTGTGATAGTAATACTTGTGTTTTACATTGTACTGACAACTTGGAAACCGCGGTTGCACTAGCCTGGTCTAGGACTTAAGCCAATTCTAGCTGCCCCAAGACTTTCGCGAGGGGAATTTCCCCCAGGACCGGAATATCTTGAAAGCAAGGGGAGTTGGCCGAACCCGTGACCAGGCTGATATCTAGGTGTAATGGGGTCCGGACAAAGCATGTCTACTCGGACACCCCTAGGATGTATGTTAGAAAATTGGCCGGAGTTTAGACGCCAAGCAGATTATGGAATGGTACTGTGTAAAGATAATCTGGAAAAATTCTGTACCTTAGAATGGCCAACGTTTGGGGTGGGATGGCCCGCAGGGGGAACACTCAAACTGGAAACAGTGCAGGCTACACATAACGTTGTCACTCGGGATGGGCATTGGGATCAATACCCCTATATAGATATCTGGCAGGATCTCGTGGCCAATCCCCCCCCGTGGCTACGGGAATGCAGAGCACAAGCTATCAGAGCCTTATTAGCCCGCGCCCCTGTTAAAAAGCCCTGTCCCCCTTATGATACCCCCCGTCCGCCTGCCGTGCTTCCTTCTGCCCCTGACCCAATGCTTCCTCCTCCTGTATATCCTGGTCTTCCGGTCTTGGCAGCTGCAGCAGCTCCACAGGCTCCAGCTCTCGCTTCCCCTCCCCCGAAGGCGGAAGCCCCGGCCGTAGTGGTAAAACCCTTGCCTGACACACAGGAGGCTGCAGGGACAGACTCGGCCACAGAGCTAGGGGATGAGCCGTCTGTTTCAGAGCACTCTGATAAGAGTGACTCAGTGGCAGACCGAGTTAAACAGAATCCTAGAACAGGCCTCAAGGCGCAGGGGACGGGGAGCTTCACGTTTGTTGCCCCTTTCGGGGACTCCCCGGGTAAGGCTGGCCCAGTTTTTCAGTGCCCTCTATGGGAGACTATGCTTCCTGGCGGTGATGGGGGTACTGGTGTCCTGACTATGGTATATGTCCCCTTCACCACCAGCGATCTGTATAACTGGAAACACCAGAATCCCCCGTTTACGGAAGACCCTGCCCCGCTGACTGCCGTATTTGAGACCTTGGTTACAGCCCATAAGCCCACCTGGGGGGATATGAGGGTTGCCCTAGATACCCTTCTTACTGCAGAAGAGAGACGCTTAGTTTTCTCCCAAGCCCGTAAGTGTTTACGAGAAACGGGGGTGCGGGAAGAGGATTTAGCTGAACGGCTCCCTACTGCACCACCCGACTGGGGACATACAGCGGCCCCAGACATAACAAAACACCATGACTATGCCGTGGCAGTGGTACAGGGAATGAAACGCTGTATTCGGAAAACCACAAATTGGGCTAAATTGTATAATGTGAGACAAGAGAAAAATGAAAATCCAGCCGCTTTTTATGAGCGCTTGTGCGATACCTGTAAATGGTATACTGACCTCGATCCAGAGACTGCCAATGGAAAGCAGGTATTAATCCCCCTTTTCATTGGACAGTCCTATGAGGATATCAGAAGGAAATTACAGAAGCTAGATGGAGCTGCAGGCAAAAATATAGAAGAGCTCCTGGGGATTGCGGTGAAGGTTTATGATCGCAGGGATGACAAGGAGCAGAGGAAAGGGGCTCGCGTACTGGCTATGGCTCTGAGAGAAGGAAGAGAGGAAAAGGGGGGCAAGGGAAAAGGACGCTCAGGCTCAATTGGCAGGGGAAAGGGCTCCCGGTTGGGTCGGAATCAGTGTGCCTATTGTAAGGAAGAGGGACACTGGAGAAATGAATGCCCCCGCCGACAGGTTAGAGGAGAGGGACACAAGGACGGGACTTCACCCGTGCCTGTTTTCTATGGTGGCACGGGGGAAGGGGCTACCCTATAGGGAGGCCGGGGGACCCAACGGCCCCTCCTGGCAGCACAACCCGCCAGTCTGGATCCCACGGTAAAAATTAAGGTAGAGGGCCGCCCGATTACAGCCCTTATTGATACAGGGGCTACTCTTAGTTTACTACCCCTCGACACGGCACCACGAGCCAGAGCCCAAGGGTGTGTCACGGTCCAAGGAATAGAGGGGCAGCACATTACACTAAAGAAAACCCTCCCCCTCTTAGTGAAAGTAGGGGACCGCCAAGTATCCCATCAATTTGTTTGCAGCCCTTCCTGCCGCAGTGCGCTGCTAGGTCGTGACCTCCTCACGAAAGTACAGGCGGAGATCTCGTTCACTAATGGGGCTATGGAGGTTAGGCTCCCAAAACAACAAGCTTCCAACTATCAGATGGCCCTACTTAATGCTGCTGTAAAACCTGCCCTAGCACACCACGGGGTTGACGAGGCTTGCCTGCCAGGCATCAATGCCAGAGTTTGGGCTGAGGAGGGAGGTCATGCCCGTGCCAAAAATGCCTCGCCGGTACACATCACCCTTAAGGAAGGGAGTTGCCCCGTCCGAATCCGACAGTATCCCCTTAAGTTGGCCACTCAAATCGGGTTAAAACCTCTGATCCAAAAGTTTGTACAATGTGGGTGGCTGAGGGAGGGCACGTCCCCGTATAACACCCCGATAATGGGAGTGCCTAAGCCTAATGGACAATACCGGCTCGTGCAGGATCTAAGGCAGGTCAATGAGCTAATAGAGGCGCCTTATCCTGTTGTCCCAAACCCCCACACGATTCTAGGACAGATACCCAAAAGCCATGGTTGGTTCTCAGTGATAGATTTAAAAGACGCCTTCTTTTCCATCCCCCTTGATCAGGAATCTCAAAAGCTGTTTGCCTTTGAGTGGGAGGATCCCGACACCCATTACAAAGCCCAATACCTCTGGACTGTTGGTCCGCAGGGGCTTACCTGTGCACCGGAAATTTTTGGGAGTCAGCTACGGAGGGACCTTGCTCCCTTCCTAGCTCGACACCCTGCGTGCAACGTAGTCCAGTACTGCGATGATTTACTTTTAAGTACTGAGACAGAGCAGACTTGTAAGGAACAAACTGTAGAACTCCTTAACTTTCTGGGGGCACAGGGATACAAAGCCTCTAAGGAAAAAGCACAACTGGTTAAACAGCAGGTCACTTTCCTAGGGTACCGCCTTAGTCAGGGGAGTCGCAGTTTAAGTACCGATAGAATCCAAGCTATACTCGACAGCCCTCAGCCCCGGAACCCCAGAGAATTGAGAGCTTTCCTGGGACTGACCGGCTTTTGCCGACTCTGGATCCCTGACTATGGGGGAAAAGCCAGACCCCTATATGAAGCCCTAACTAAAGAAGGTCTGCTGCATTGGAAGTGGACTAAGGACAAAGAGAAAGCATTTCAAGAGCTTAAAAGAGCTTTAATTCAGCCTCCTGCTCTGGCTCTCCCAGATCCACGGAAACCATTTACTTTGTATGTCCACGAAAGAGCCGGGGTAGCGTCTGGGGTCCTCTGTCAAAAGTCAGGACCGACCTGGAGACCCATCGGCTATTATTCCAGAGTCTTAGATCCAGTTGCCAGGGGATGGCCAGCCTGCTTGCGGGCTGTTGCTGCAACTGCTCTCCTCGTACAGGAAGCCGAAAAGTTAACCCTTGGTGGGGACACTGAGGTTGTGGTGCCTCACGGAGTACCCCAGATACTAGGAACAGGGGCGGGGGACAGACACCTGAACCCCAGTCGGCATACTAAATATGAGGTGGGACTTTTACTAGCCCCGAACCTCACCTTTAAAACAGTCAGTTCTCTCAACCCAGCTACCTTACTGCCTGATCCTCAGGCTCCCAGTGGTGCTGTTGATCCGACCCATGACTGTGTCGAAGTCCTGCAGCAAGAGACTAAACCCCGTCCCGATCTTTCAGATTTGCCCTGGCCCAACCCTGATCTCGAGGCATATGTCGATGGTTCTAGTTATGTACTAGATGGGAAGCGGTACACAGGGGCTGCTGTGATAATTAAAAGCACAGAGGTGGTGTATCCCTTTAAACTCAGCTCCTCTCTGTCCGCTCAAGCAGCAGAACTAATTGCTCTCATCGAAGCTCTTCGCTTGGGGGCTGGGAAGACCATAAATCTATACACTGACAGTTGCTATGCGTACATGGTAGTACATGCTCATGGGACCTTGTGGAAAGAAAGGGGTTTCATTACAGCCTCGGGCCAAAGAATTGCCCATGGGACCCTTATCAAATTATTGCTTGAAGCCTTAATGCTTCCCCTGCGGGTCGCCGTCATCCATGTCCGGGCACATGGGAAAGCTCCTGATGCAGAGCAGCGCAAGTATAATCGTTTGGCTGATCTGGCTGCGAAGGAGGCAGCACGCAGGGGAACTGTGTGGCTTCTTTTAGTTCAGGACACTGAGGCTGAAACTCCTGTCCCCCGTTACACGACAGAGGAGGTATCCTGCGCCCAAGCTGCAGGGGCCCGGCAAACCCCCTCTGGGTGGTGGAAACTACCCGGGGGAGAAATATTCGTTCCCCGTCCGGTGCTCCAGGAGATTCTTCAATCCCTGCATAAAGAGGGACATTTAGGATCGGGAGCGATGGTTGATTTGGCTGCCCGATCCCTTAGAGCAGTGGGTATGCATACAGAAGCCCAGAGAATTGTCAATAATTGCTCTGTTTGTCAGCGCACTAACCAGAAGGGATCTGGCCCCCCTGTTCCACTGGGAGGCCGACCCTGGGCTGCCTACCCCTTTCAAAGGTGGCAAGTGGATTTCGCTGAAGTACCCCCTTGCCGAGGCTATAAATATCTGCTTGTTTTTGTTGATCAGCTTACCGGGTGGGTGGAGTGTTTCCCTACCCGACACTGTCAGGCTCGAGCAGTTACTAAGGCCCTGCTACATGAAATACTTCCCAGATACCACCTCCCTGAAGTAATTGAGTCAGACCGGGGAAGTCACTTCATCTCCCAAGTGGTCCAACAGGTAGCGCAGGCCCTTGGTATCCAGTGGAAGCTGCATACTCCTTGGAGGCCACAAAGCTCAGGCCAGGTAGAAAGAATGAATAGAACTCTCAAAGATACTTTAACAAAGCTCTGTATAGAGTCTGGTTTAAAGTGGCCTGATGCCTTGCCGCTTGCGCTTACTCGCATTCGAAGGGCCCCCCGTAAGGGTCTGAGACTCTCACCCTTTGAGTTGGTTTTCGGGTTCCCTCCCCGAGTACTCATTCCCGGGTTCCGGGAAAATGTAAGCTGGGAGGTAGGGAATGACTCTTTGTGGAAACAGGTCTCTGCGCTGCAATCTGTCTTGTTTCAGCTACACCGGTACGCAGCACCCTTCCAGGCCCTTCCCTTGGATCGACCCGTGCATTCGTTCCAGATCGGTGACCGGGTCTTTATCAAGAAGTGGAAGCGTGATCCTCTCACAGCACGGTGGGAAGGCCCACATACTGTTTCGCTCATCAGCCAAGCTGCCGTCAAGGTTCTTGGAAGCGACAAGTGGACGCACTGCACGCGAGTTAAACGCTTTGTTAGCTCGGATCCAGAGGACGCCTCAACCGAAGAGGACAACAGCCCTCTGCTCCCCCCGGCTCCGGACGCCCGGGGTGACACAGGTGAAGACTCTAACTGGGAGTATCACGGACTGGAGGGCTTAAAGGGACTCTTTAAAAGAAGGAAACAATGAAGTTGTTCCTCCTGTTTCTGTTTTGTTTCCTTGCTTGCTCTTATGGTTGGGAAAACAGGTTTCTGCAGTTAGGAGAGATAATTGCGAGTTCCTTTAACCTCACTAACTGTTGGGTGTGCGGTGGCCCAGGGGAATTGGATGAATGGCCCTGGGTAGCCCAGCCAGTGCAGCCCAAGTACTTGCTGAGTAACCTCAGCATCGTGCATAATGGCACGGAGCAATGGTCCACAGATAGTAGCCCTTGGCGGCTCTATTCCGCTGGCATGGGAATCTTTTGCCTTAATCGCACCCGGCATGGGGGCCGGTATGTGGGGGAAAGTAAATGTAGTTGGACCCTATCCCGGGGATATGATTGCTACCATCATCCTGGCTGTCACACCTATGATTGCTCTAAATATCGAGGGCGATGGAACCATACCCATGTGAAATTAACCAATAGTAGCTGGGTAAGATGTTCCTTCCAACACCATACCGGTGAGGGTTGTAAAGCAGTGGGACTAGATGGGTTCTTTGATTCCCTCTTTCTAGCCTGTCAACGCGATAACACCACTAGTAAAAAGCATGTGATCCGGTGGTATCAGTGGGCATGGCAGCACTCTAATGGAACTCGGGTAACTCACTTCAGATACTTTTGGTCCAATACAGACAGGCCCAGGTCAGGTTGTAAGTGTGTGTGGAAAGCAGGAGCTGGAGCATGGAAGTGTGAATACTGCGCTCCTGATGGGGTACCGTCCTCCGTGATGGGTGGGCCATTCGGAGGACCCCTAGGAACAGGCAACCACATATACTATGAACGACCCTTGGACCCCGATACCTGGGATGGCCCTTTTGCTAATGGGACTTGGGCCCTAAAGGGCCATTATTGGATCTGTGGCTCTTATGCCTATCGCAGACTTCCACCAAATTGGTCGGGGATATGTTATGTGGGGTATATTCGGCCATTGTTCTTTCTCCTGCCCCAAAACCGGGGAAACACACTAGGAATTAGAGTGTATGATGATCTCGTTAGGGAAAAGCGGTTTGTGGACTCCACTTTAACTGCCGGAAGTTCCCAGGCCTGGGGAGCTCAGGAGTGGCCCCCAGAGCGGATCATCAAACATTATGGGCCTGCCACCTGGAATCCCACCGAGCTTGTCACGGGAGCCAGGGAACCAATTTACAATCTGAACCGCATAATCAGGCTGCAAGCTATCTTGGAAATATTAACCAACCAGACAGCTGCAGCGTTAGATCTGCTGGCAGATCAGTCAACCCAAATGCGAAATGCCATCCTCCAACATCACATAGCTCTTGATTACTTGCTGGCGGAGGAAGGCGGCCTCTGTGCAAAACTTAATGAGTCTAATTGCTGCCTGCAAATAGATGACAATGGGCAAACAGTGAAGCAGTTGACCAAAGAAATGAGAAAACTCGCCCACGTCCCAGTCCAAACCTGGGGTGGGTGGGACACAGACTGGTTCACGTCCTGGTTGCCACAAATGGGATGGTTTCGTAAAGGCTTTTTGCTTTTTATGCTTGTTATTGTTACCCTTATAACCTTCGCTTGCTTCACCCCCTGCTTGGTCGCTATAGTTCGACGACTGGCTACCCATGTTACCTATCAGCAAATAATGACTTTATATCGGCCAGAGGATCGGCCAAAGGAAGCAGAGGAGTGGGGAAGTTTAAGCTCTTAAAATGCTTTAAGGGGGGAAAGCTGTTAGAAAAATAGGCCAATACAAGCCTATTAGCAAGACTAGGCCCTTAGCATAGGTAGACTCAAGGCCCTTAGCATAAGTAAAATCAAGGCCTTGAGATGCAAGCAGAGAGAAAAGCCTGTGTCAGCTATTATCAGTTTTATGCTTGGTTTGTACTAGTTCATGCTTATCAGCAAGGCCCACGCTTGGCGTAACATATGTGCAGCTGTCTTTTTCTGCTTATGGCCAAAAGCAGTTAGCCTAATGGGTCATCTTCTCATGCATGAAGCCAAGAGTAGTTAGTATAATAGTATAAGGGGTTAAAGGGGATATCTTATGTCTTCCTTACAATGATAAATGTATCCGTGCAGCTGCACTGTTATCATGATGGATGTATCCGTGACAGTTATACATATCTTGTTCCTTTCTGATTGATATATGTATTCTATGTACTTCAATATTCCCTATAGATACATTTACAGGACCTATAGGGTCAGCCAAGTAACGCAAATAAGACGTCAACAAAGTTGTTTGTTTCGGGGTATAAAGGTAAGCCCATCCGGCCATGTAAGGTGTGTCTCTCTCGGGCATTAGCCGGGACGAGAACACCCGCTCAGCTGATCGATCAATAAAGCTAATGGTACTCGTCTTCCTGTTTCCGTGCTTCCTTGGCGCAATTGGGTAAGCTCCAGGGAGAATCGGGCCCTTTTGGCTAACAGTATCCTTTTCCCCTCAGGGTCTTAAGTCCAAATCACCCCAAAGTCCAACAACCCAAAAGTCTCTGTCCCTGCTCATTGCCGCCCCAGAGTTCAAAAGTTCATCTGTAGAGTTTTACCACCCCAGCCTGGGTGGAATGGGGGGGCACACAGGGTGTTAAGGGGCACCTTACGTGGGCCAAGGCTGACTGCCCTGCCTCTTCGTGGAGGTCTGCTGCAGCCTTCACCACGAACAGCTCTGCTCCACCAGCCACTCCACTCCGCTCCTCCAGCCATCCCCACAAACTGCTCTGCTCTGCTCCACTCGCTGTTCCGTGGGCCACTCCAACCGTCCCACCAGCTGCTCTGCTCCACCAGCTGCTCCACTCCACCAGCCATCCCAATAACCACTCCAGCTATCCCCACAAACTGCTCAGCTCCACTCTGCCCCACTCGCTGTTCCGCAGGCCACTCCAAGCGTCCCACAAGCTGCTCCGCTCCACCAGCTGCTCCACTCCACACCTCCAGCCATCCCTGCAAACTGCTCCGCTCTGCTCCACTCGCTGTTCTGTGGGCCGCTCCAACCATCCCACAAGCTGCTCCACAACACCAGCCGTCCCATGAACCACTCCAGCTGTCCCCACAAACTGCTCAGCTCCACTCCACTCACCGCTCCAACCATCCTGCAAACTGCTCTGCTAGCTGCTTAGCAATATATCTTTAGGCTCCCCCACTAGTTAACACAGCACTCTGTGATCTCAGCTCAGTAATTTTAGTGGTTTCAGTTCTTAGTGATTTCAGCTTGTAGTAGGGGAGCCCCAGTGCTGGTGCACTATTGGCCCAAAGTGAATTCAGCTCAGCAGCCTCTAGCTAGACTTCTAATGGAATCAAAATTAGCTCTGCTATTTAACAGTGGAGAGGGAGAAGACGGTGCAATCCGTGTGCCAGACCCTTAAAGGGGGATCCTTACCATCAGGTACACTCACCTGTCCTCAACCTCTCTCAATTCACTGGGTTTTGGAATGCATGTCCCTTGTCTAGTGAGTGCTATTTAGTTGATGGTGAGACTCTCTGTCATAAAACAGTCTCATAGTCTTTCATTCACATAATCAGGGTAACAACGCTTTATTCCTCCGACCCCAATAACCAAGAGATTGGGAATCCCACAGCTGTCAAAGTGACCATTTTGGGATGCCGTGGGCTCATGCTAGGCAGGGTAGATGTGCCTATGCAAACAAGATCAGCCCCCTAAGTTCAGCCCCCATAATTCACGACCAGATGTCAGGGTAGAGCTCATCCTGACTCTGCTTACATCCACTATGCAATTTGTAACCAACCATCCTTGGCTCCAACACTGTATTTCAATGGAACAACCAGTTATGGGGCATGTTTTGTAAGGTAACATTTTCACTTTCATGTTTACTCTTTGTGCTTAGTTATTTGTAGAAAGTGGAGCTGAAATCCAAGGTTCATTAGCGCCCTGACTTAGCAAAGAACCGGTCTCAGGATCAAATGGCAGTTAGAAAAAAATTCTTTGGGTCTTGGAAAAGTAGTCTTCCTATTTTATCTGTGTCATTTTGCTCTTTAATTTTGGTAGTGGTTGAAGAAGTAATTGAAAGTGAATTCAAATGTCCTCAAAGAAAGAATTTGAGAATTTGCTATGGCTTGTCCTTTTTCATTTTTCCAGCCCTTATTTTGCTTGTCCTGAGCTTGATACTTCAGGAGGATTTCATTGGTTGGGCTCGCTGCTCAGAAAAATACAGTCGTGACCACTGCTGTGAAATAGTGGGAAAGGCTGTTGGATCTTCTCTTTTATGGTGTGTGATTCTCCTCATTGATGGCCGATACAGTGATTGCATAAATACGGCATTCAAGGGAAACAGCACAGAACCCACAGCACAAACAACACCAGCACAGACACCCAGTGAAGCTTATGTACTATCGCAGGTAAGAGCCCATCTGAAGTAAGGGACAGAACCACTTCAGGCATTTTATTTTCCTCCCTGTTTTCTTTGTGAAAACCCTGGAAAAAATATAGTTAGAAAAATGGCTTTATGTTGTAGAATGATTTATTAAGTAGTAGTTTTGAATGTTATTTGAATATTTGTAATTGTGCTGTATGTATTACTTTAAAAAAAAGATATATCCATATAAATTAATAAACTCATCCTTCATGAAACTAAAGCTTTGCCATTGAAAATATAACATATGCTAGAGTTACTGGAATACTTCCATTGGTACTTTGCACCCAGCTCCTAAAATGACTTCTATATATAACTTTGAATGAAAGTAAGGGAAAAATGCTGACTGGTGGATACGAAACAGTTATAAATTATTAAAAAGTACATAGGTTTGAAGTCTGGGTCTTCTTTAAAATGTTAGGACTTGGCAACAACAATGATACCTGTGTCTTTTTTATTTCTTCAGATTTCTAAAAAGTAAAGACAGTCCCCATCTTTGATCGCAGGTGCTCCAGGCAATAAATAAAAATGCACAAAATTAGATCCAAATACAAGATCTAATGTCCAAAATCTTGCAAACAACCAGCATGCCCTTATTTCCAATACTTTATAACATTCTTTTCTAGCCTAGGGATCAATGTAATCAGAATAACCTGAATATAATTTAAGAATCTCACCAAATTTAAGAAATTCTTCATCAATATTTTTTTTATTATTATTTTACTGAATTTAACAATGTACATTTTCTCAATAATTAACAGCAAACTAATATTTATACCCATGTTATGGTTCCTTCTTTGAGCATTCAAGTTTCAGGAAGTTCCAGAGGACTGGGGGGAAAAGCCTAATTTGTGGCAATATTTAAAAAGGATAACTCAGGTAACTACAGGCCAGTTAGCTTGTCACTGATCCCAGGCAAAATAATGGAGCAGCTGATACAATATGCAGTGACTAAAGAATTAAAGGATGATAACATAATCAACATGGTTTTATGAACAATAGGCCTTGTCAGGAAAAATTGATACTGTTTGGTTGACAAAGGTAGCTGTGTTGACATAATATATTTAAATTTCTGAAAGGCATTAATTTAATGTCACATGATATTCTGATAAATGGTAGCTCATTAAAAAAAATGTACTCCACCTTAAGTGCATTTAAAACTGGCTAACTGCTAGATCTCAAAAAGAAATTATAAATGGGGAATCGTCATCCAACAGGTCCAGTGCTATTTAATATCTTTATCAATGATCTGGTAGAAAATAAAAAATCATTGCGGATAAAGCTTGCAGATGACACAAGGCTTGGTAGAATAATAAATAATGATAAAGACAGAATTTTAGCGGCTTTGCCAAATCCAAACTCCAAAACTTTTGAGTTTAGTTCATCAGTCTTAGTAACACTGAAAGATTCCACCATTCCCCGTCCCCAAATCTGGTTGAAGAGAGTATTTTTGTTTAGTAAATAGATCTGTGTAGCTAAATTTATAGACTAGGACATATCCATTTTGGTGGGATGCAAAAGATGCATAAAGAAAAATTCCCATGAAAATAACTAGCTTTGGTTTCCCCCTCAGGTTTTTGGACTATTTACCCTTTTTGTTATCATATTTGTCTACTGCCTATACGCACTTTACCCATTCTGGTTCTGCTGTAATGATAAAGAAGAACGTAAGAAGATAGAGAGCCAGCGCATACTAGAGGAAGAAACTCAAATCTGTATTTCAAAAGAGGAAAAGTATGTGCAGGAAATAGTGCAGAATGTCCTGGTATCTAAGTTTCAGGATCACCAGAAAAATGTTTCGAATGACATAAGTATAAAAGGCATATTTGAAGAAGTAAAGAAGTTTCTTAACCCACCAGCAACATCTCAAACTCCTCAAAGGGAAACTGAAATGTGAAAGTTCCTCCTGAATTGGAAATCAGGCCAAGATAGCCAATACTGATGTAATCTTCATGGAAAAGGCTGCAGCCCCACATCTGTATGGTGACTTTCATAAATCAATACAACCAGAAACCACTGCCTCCACACTTTTTGAAAGAGTACCGAAAATAGAATTTAACAACAAAATCATGCTTTATTATGTACAGTGCATATTAGCAGGTAGAAAACAGCTGTATTGCTGAGTGTTCCCCACAATATCTCTCACAGATATTAAAAAATGTATGTAGAATTTAATATTGTTTGCAGTGTTGTTGTACCTGTGTTGGTCCCAGGATATTAGAAAGACAAGGTGGGTGAGGGAATATCTTTTATTGGTGTGAGAGACAAGCTTTCAAGTTTACACAGAGTTGTTCTTCAGGTCCTGCATCTTGTTTTTCTGAAGAATTTAATGTCATGTCATTGATTTGTCCTCAAGAGAATAATCCTAAAGACTTCCAGTAATCTGCTGATCAGGATATATTCTGTTTATTGAAGGGCAGTTTGCTTGTGCATTGAAATCATAACCAAATATCCCAGATGCTGAGGATTTTAAATCTGTGCCCTGTGTCTGTTTCAGAGCTGTACTTTTCTCAAAACATTTTCGGGTGCTGTTGCAGAATGTTTCATTTGGCTTGGTCAGGTTTAAGGACCCTTTTCTAGTTTCTCTATCATTGCTTGTGCTTAGGACTGGACAAAAGCCGTCTGTTCAATAGCTCAGATGGTCAGTTAGTTTTCTTACTATGCTCACTGAATTTTCTTTGTAATTATCTTTCTTATTTTTATGTATGAAACCTTAAAAATAAAATTATTTTGAAATACATCATTTGTTTAACCTTTTTTTATTTTTTAACCAGAATGATAGTGTTGCCCCCTTTTGACCTCAGAGGTTACTCAAAGTTCGGGGTCTTGGAGGTTGTTCCAGCTGGGAGGAGAAACTGATGATTGAGTCAGATATCTTTGGTGCAGTCCTGTTTATTTACAAAGAATGGACAAAGGCTGGTTTCCTTGAGAACCGGAGGAGCAAACAACAGATGATGCTCGTGGCTCCAGGGAGGACACACCCAAGGCTGACCCTGGAGGTAGCAGTGCAATGAGGCAGGAGAACCCTGATGTTTTCAAATAGGGTGTTTCCCTGTACACAACTGATACAGCAGTGCAGAGGGTGCCCCAGCGACAGGGAGTGCCTGCTACCAGGGAACAGGTGTGTTTAACTGGTAGGGGTGGGGCTGGGTCGAACCCCTCCCCTTCCCTTCTCTCCCTTTCCTGCCCCTCTGCAATCCATTGGGCCACAGGGCAGCCAAGCCAGGTTGGCTGGGGGTAGTGCCACTCCAACCCAAGGACAGAGAGTTGGCTAGAGACTGCCAAGGGCAATGTGTGGAGCAGTGGCGTGACGTTTGGAGAGAACAAAGAGCAGCCAGAGGCTGGAAACGAATGAGCTTTGACCCCACAGAAACATAAAGTGCTCTACGGTGGCTTGTTTGTGGGGAGTGGCTACTGTAGCATGTTCTGCATGAGCTAGGGAGCTAAAATTAAGTGAGAATTAGTGTAAAAAATGAAGCCAGCCAGCCCCCTCTGAGCACTCGCTATGTTCTTCATTGTTAATTTTCATGTATGTGGTAGTTCCAATCAGGGCTGGCTCCAGACCCCAGCGCGCCAAGCACGCGCTTGGGGCGGCGTGCCGCGGGAGGGCGGCAGGTGGCTCTGGTGAACCTCCCACAGGCATGCCTGCGGAGGGTCCGCCGGAGCCGCGGGACCAGCGGACCCTCCGCAGGCACGTCTGCAGGAGGTCCACCGGAGCTGCAGGACCGGCGACCACCACAGCGCCCCCCACGGCGTGCCGCCCTGCTTGGGGCAGCACAATTCCTAGAGCCGACCCTGGTTCCAATGACTGCTGAGGGCAGGGTGTTCGTTGGGCTGTGCTGTCCCAGTGCTGCAGCCACTCTGCTTCAGTTCAGTGCTTCTATATCCTGGGAAATTTCCCAAAATCTGGGAATTTTTGAGTAAAATGTTTCAACTTGGGAAACTGATTTTTCATTCAAAACCTAAATAATCCTGGGGAAATTTCATAAAAAGTAAAAGGCTTTCCAAATCTCAAAAATCCTGGGAAGTTTTCATAAAAAGTAAAATATTTGCGCTTCTTTTAAATTTCCCTCAAAATGCGTTCTTCGCTTGGTGAATATTTGTCACATGATTTTCATAACCGGGCTGTGCTGCTCTCCTGTTGGTGGTGCTTCAACGTACTATATCATGATGGCACAAGTGAAGTGACAAGTGCACACATACACTCACAACAAACCAACCTCAGCAACAGCTGGCTGGCGGGTAATGAGGAGATGGTTATCAAATACATCTTCTAGGTAAGGTTTCTTCCAATAATTAAATATACTGCAATACTTACTGATTATGATTAGTTTCTTGATCTGCCATTAAATCTCTAAAATTTTGTATTTCGTGCTTGCAGTTGCACAGAGAATGTTCGGCTGTTCATAAATTTGTAACAGCACCTTCCTCCAGGCAAATATTAAATATCTTCGTCTACTGTGTTAGGTAATAATATATAATATGTTCCCTTCTTTGATTTAAATATAAATTGAAATATACATTATACTAATTATCACATTCCATTATTTCAGAGATCTCATTCCATTTTTTATCTAACGTAAAAAATGAATAAAGAGACTAGTAAGTCTGGTAGGAAGAGGAAGAGGAGTGCGGGAGTAGACAAAGATCCATCCACATCAAAATGAAAACAACGGGCTAGCACCCCCGACAGAGTATTGAAGACTCGGGGTGAACTTCCACCAAAAGAGAAGCCATCTACTTTCAAAAGAGCCTTTCAAGACTCATGGCTTCAAGAAGGTAAATACAAAGACTGGCTGCAGAAAGTAGAAAACAATAGTTTTTTAGTTTCTTGCAAATGTTGTGATGTAAAAATCCAGGCAGGTACTAGTGAGTTAGATAAGCACGCAAATGGTAAAAAATATAAACAAAAGGTTGAGACAGTATCTAATACAAAGAAAATTGATGATATGTTTAATAAACAAGATTGTGAAATTAAAAAAGCACAAACATTTGAAGAGCAAGTTAAAAATGCAGAGATTAGATGGCCTGTTACTTTGCTGAACACAATGTCAGTATTCAATTTGTAGAACACTTGACTGAAGTAGTTTAAAAATGTTTCCCTGATTCCAAAATTGCTGAGGCCGTAACATTAAAGAAAGAGAAATGTACTGCTATAATTAGCAATGTTTTGGCACAAACTGAGACTGAGGAACTTGCAGAAAAATTGAAGGTTAATGAATTTAGATTATTCAGGTAAATTCATGTTTGCAAATATATCTGAACTGGCTAAAAAGGTTTTCACGTTACCGGATTCAAATACAGCATGTGAAAGAATTTTTTCCGTGGTAACTGACATAAAAACCATAAAAAGAAACTGTCTGACAACCATAACACTCAATTCTAGTGTAGTTATAAGGTCAGCTTTGAAAGCAAAGCAAGACAAATGTTCTAATTTTGTAATTACTATTAAGCACTTGTATTTACATTATAAAAATATTTTCAGTAAAAATGACAGGATAAAACTAGTAAAAATATTAATGATGGTAATAATATTCCTAGTGACGACTCAGACCATGAGTCAGAAAATGGATAAAACTCAGAGATTATAATAAGGAAAATTATATAAAAGAGTGTTATTTGTTCTGTTTGCTTTTTTATCTTGTTTTATAAACATATGTTTACTTTTTATTTTGTTCGAAGTAACTTTGATGTACAGTACACTGCAGGACACATGTTGTACTTATTAATACTTTTGTTTTTAAAATAGTGAAATTTGTGTAAAATACATTGTTTTCTATCATTTCAATTCTACTCCTCATGTGTTAAATATTTTATTTACTGTATAAGTAACATAAGTTTAAAATTGAAAAACATGTCTATATGTATAAAAATTATAATAAATATGGAATAGCTTGAATGAATAAGAATAATTTGGATATAATATATATTATATAGTTATTAAAAACACATATTAGGTTCCTTTGAGATTTTGAAATAAAAAACTTTATCTGGGAATTTTTCACCAGATTTGGGAAATTTTTAGCACTAGATTGGGAAAAGTTGGCATCACGATATAGAAGCACTGCTTCAGTTTCCCTGACAGGGTCTCCAGCCTGCCCTGGTGGCTCCCGGCTCAGCCCCCAGCCAGGTCGCTAGGAAAGGTCAACCTTCCCTGGCAGTGTTCAAAGTCACAGTCCCAAAACAAACAGGGCTCAGCCCTTCTGAGGTTATTCCCCTGCCTGCCCCCTGGGCTCAGCCTTCAGAGCCCACCACTTAACCCTCAGCAGGTCCCTGACAAACCCGTCATCGGGTGTCAGGAGCCTTTTTCCAGAGAGCCTTTTTCAGCTCAGTAGTTTATAGACTTTGATCAGGCCCCATATCATCTGTTTCCTCTTGTTTAGCTGTGTGGCTTCTGTCTGGTTCTTTGTTTCTGTCTGTTGTATACCTAATTTTGCAAGTTTTAAATAAACTAAGATGGTGGCGTATGATTGGTTAAAGAATTGTTTCATAATATGTCAGGATTGGCCAAAGAATTATTTTGTAATATTTTAGTTAAATGGTTAAGCAGGACTCAAAGTTTTACTATAAAAGCTGAGGTCCAAGAAGGAGACCAGCTGGGGAAAAGAAAGGCAAAGGCAAAGAAGAATAAGAAGGAAAGACCTGGAAGAAGAAGAAGAAGAATTCACAACCCTGGTGTCTAACAACCAGAACCTAGATGAGATGGACCTGGCCTGGCCAACACGGGAAGTCTGCCTGTGTGACAGCCTTGTATGCTTAGTGTGTGTATTTTGCTTGGTGATTGTTAATAAATAGAGGTTAAGGATATTATTGTGTAAGGCTCTTTCACTGATAAAAGGTCTTGCAAAAGAGTATGGGGGGAGCCTTGTTAGTCTGTATCCACAAAAACGAGTCCAGTGGCACCTTAAAGACTAACAGATTTATTTGGGTATAATCTTTTGTGGGTAAAAAACCTCACTTCTTCAGATGCATGGAGGGAAAGTTACAGATGCAGGCATTATATACTGACACATGAAGAGAAGGGAGTTACCTCACAAGTGGAGAACCAGTGTTGACAGGGCCAATTCAATCAGGGTGGATGAAGTCCACTCCCAATAACAGATGAGGAGGTGTCAATTCCAGGAGAGGCAAAGCTGCTTCTGTAACGAGCCAGCCACTCCCAGTCCCTATTCAAGCCCAAATTAATGGTGTTAAATTTGCAAATGAATTTTAACTCTGCTGTTTCTCTTGGAAGTCTGTTTCTGAAGTTTTTTTGTTCAAGAATAGTTATTTTCAAATCTGTTGTAGAATGACCAGGGAGATTGAAGTGTTCACCTACTGGCTTTTGTATGTTACCATTCCTGATGTCCAATTTATGTCTATTTATTCTTTTACGTAGGGACTGTCCGGTTTGGCCAATGTATATGGCAGAGGGGCATTGCTGGCACATGATGGCATATATAACATTAGTAGACATGCAGGTACCTCTCCACTTGTGAGGTAACTCCCTTCTCTTCATGTGTCATTATTTAATGCCTGCATCTGTAGTTTTCACTCCATGCATCTGAAGAAGTGGGTTTTTTTACCCACGAAAGCTTATGCCCAACTAAATCTGTTAGCCTTTAAGGTGCCACCAGATTTCTTGTTTTTTTTAAAAGAGTATGCCCCGAGCCCTAGGAACTGGGTAATGGTGGGTGCTTAAATAAACTGGGTTATGCCTTGAGCCCTGGGAACTGGGCAAAGGTGGGTGCCCTAGAGTGTGCGGGTAACAGTACATTGGGCAGTGTCCTTTGCCTCAGTTTCCCATCTTGCAGTGTCTGAGGAGAAAATGTCCCTTTAACATGCCCATGCCCTTGCCCTCTGCTGCACCCCACTCACAGTTGGCTGTCCTTGGTCAGGGAGGACCAGAGTTCAGTGGGTTCACCTCCCACCCCTGAAAGTGTGGAAAGGGGGCGTCGAGCATCATGCTGCAGCCATGCAGCTCGGCAGCTGGCTCCCAGCCGCTACTAACTCTGCCACTGTGCTCTGCTACAGTCGCTGTTGTCTCTGTCACTGCTCAGCTCTGCTGCTGCTATTACTGCTGCTGCTTACTACCCCTTCTGCAGCGCCACGGTCCAAGGGCCCCCCATGTAGCCCTGCTCTCAATGATTTCACTAAGAGCCTCTTCATCATCTTTCACTGCAGCACTGTCCCCACACCGGGTCTCAGGCCTCACCCCTCGACCTACTCACCAGTGATTTCTGCTCTAGCAACCAGAAACAAGAACTTGCCACTGAATCCAATCAGCTCTGTTGCAGACAACACAAAGCAACCCCTCCCCTCTGTAGAAGTAAAGAAAGAAGTGACAGGGATTTGAAGGGAATTTCAATGCAAACAGTCTCCTCTGTGAGCAATTGTCAGGCTAAGCTGTAACCCTAATAACGCAAAATTTGTAAAAGCAAGAATTGTGTAAGGCAAGTAAAAAAAAAACTGTGTAAGAAGTTAAATAAGTATAAAATGTAGACTATAGTTTAAATTAGCAAAAAAATATATATATCAAAATGACCTGTGTATAAACAAAATGCAGCTGTTGCACATATTGTTTGTAACAAAAGGTATAAACGCTCGCTGGAATTGTTTGTCAGCGAGAGACCTGTTTAGCTCTCTCCCTCCATGCAATTGCTAAAAATAGTAAAGTATCTGACTTTGCTGCACCCAACAAAAGAATAAAAACTCTGTTTTTCTCCGACACCTCCCTTTTACAGGGCTTTGGCATCCCTACCTCATGGTTAGCAAGTGAGGTTCAGTGCAAGCGGATCCCCCTTAACCAGCACAGACTAAGTTCCTTTACTGCCCCTTACTCATGGAATAAGGAAAGAACATTTCAACATTCTATAGAAAAGTGAATTGTAACCTTCAAACCAGCCAAAACTGATCTCTTTGGCAGAGCAGGTTTGTCTGCTGATCCCCTAGTGATGCCTCTGCCAGGAGTTCTCAAACTGTGCATCGCAACTCCTGAAGGGGTCATGAGGTTATTATGTGGGCAAAACAGAGAGCAACTGCTTTAAAATATATAATTTAAATCTAGCATTTTAGAACAATTACACACACCTTTCCGTCGCAAGGCAGTGTATTGACCTCAAAACGTATTGTAGACGTATTATGCGGTAATCCTTGTTCTTAAATGAAACATATATTTGTATTATCACCACTGTAAGGAAATTGGGGATTGTAGTATTGTGCATGCAGGTTTGTTGTCTTGAGATTGAAAAGGTGGGACTGAGACAACATTAGAGGGCTCGACCGTTCAGCATCTGAAGTGCTGCATTAAATTGCAGACAAATCAGAACTTTGAGATTGCCCCCCCCCAAAGCAATTTATAATTTAACAGTCAGACTCATAGGTGGGGCGGCACTGGTAGGAGCTATCACCACCCCAAAATTTGTCTTAGCCCTCCCCCATAGCCACCCCTCCTAAGGCAAAGGTCAAATATTATGCAGACGTGCAGGTAGCATGGTGTAGTTGCCATCCTTACTTCTGCAGTTCTGTGCTGTTGCAGGCGGTGGCGCTGCCTTCAAAGCTGGGTGCCCTGCCAGTAACCGCCGCTCTCTGGCTGCCCAGCTTTGAAGGCAGCGCTGCTGCCAGCAACAGCACAGAAGTAAGGGTGGCAATCGGGTGCTCAGTCTAAGAACACAAGAACAGCCATACTGGGTCACAGCAAAGGCCCATCTAGCCCGGTATCCTGGCTTCCGACAGTGGACAATCCCAGGTGCCTCAAAGGGAATGAACAGAACAGATAATCATCGTGATCCATCCCCTGTCACCCATTCCCAGCTTCTGGCAAACAGAGGTTAGGGACGCCATCCCTGCCCATCCTGGCTAATAGCCATTGATGGACCTATCCTCCATGAATTTATCTAGTTCCTTTTTGAACACTGTTATAGTCTTTGGCCTTCACAACATCCTCTGGAAAATTGTTCCTCAGACTGACTGTGTGTTGTGTGAAGAAATACTTCCTTTTGTTTGTTTTAAACCCACCGCCTAGTAATTTCATTTGGTGACCCTTAGTTCTTGTGTTATGAGAAGGAGTAAATATAAATTCCTTATTTACTTTCTCCACATGAGTCATGATTTTATAGACCTCAATCATATCCCCCCTTAGTTGTCTCTTTTCCAAGATGAAAAGTCCCAGTCTTATTAATCTCTCCTCATATGGAAGCTGTTCCATACCCCGAATCATTTTTGTTGTTCTTTTCAGAACCTTTTCTAATTCTAATATATCTTTTTTGAGATGGGGCAGCCACATTTGCATACAGTATTTATGATGTGGGAGTACCAGGGATGTATATAGACGCAATATGATATTTTCTGTCTTATTATCTATCCCTTTCTTAATGATCCCCAAAATTCTGTTTGCTTTTTTGACTGCCGCTGCACATTGAGTGGATATTTTCAGGGACCTATCCACAATGGCTCCAAGATCTCTTTCCTGAGTGGTAAGAGCTAATTTAGACCCTATCATTTTATACGTCCAGTGGGCTCCATGGGCAGCCAACAGCATTTAGTGGTGGTTATGGTTAAAAACCGTTCCAGGTGACCCCTCAGTTCTCGCACAGCTCCAGATGCCCCACGGTGTGCTCCCTTCCCTTGCCACAGTCCGATTGCTCAAACTCATGTGAGAGCTAAGAAGTATGTCAACAGGCACCTGTTGGGATGGGACCCCAGCACTGCTTTGCCTTCATGGAGCCAGGACGACCAGAAGTCAGAGCAGCCTGGCCCAGGATCACAACCCAACTCCCTGAGCTAAAGGAAGAGCCACTCCCAGGGTTGGGTTTAAGGCCCACATCTGAGATGCCCTGAGTCTCTCCCCATGATGCACACAGGCCAGCTCACAACTATACCACAAGGGGGCGACATAGCTCATAAAAAAACATTATTCCAGGTGTTTCCTGCATTTATTAACAATGAGCTCATTGTCCTGTTCAGAACGTGCCCTGCCATTAAAGGCCGCATATGCTGCAAGCATGGCCATCCCCTTGCTGGAGATAGAAGCAGCAATGTGGGACGTGCCTCTTGCATGCTCTAGTGCAAGAGACATGGAGGGTGGAACGTTTGGACACTAGGAGGTGAAGCTGCCATCTCCCTAATCCAGGCCAGGCTTCCCCGCAGCCCTGTGTTGCTGGCATCCTCCTAGTCAGTACATCTCTCACTGAGGTCTCTGGGTGCCCAAAAGACTTGGGACATCTGTGAATGAAACAATGTGAAGGGGAGTGAGGATAGAGACTGAGAAGCAAAATGAGCTAAATCATTTCAGCGATAGTCCTCCTGGCAATCCCCCGCTCATGTCCCTCCTACACCCCCTGCAAAGGCAAGGAGTCCTGCTCACACTCTAACCGCTTCCTCTGATAATTCCCCCTGACATCTCAGCAGCTGAGGAGCACAGGGAGGCATCTGGGTGGCAGAGGAATCTCAGCTCTGAAAATACTGGACAAATCCTAAAGCAACAGCAGGGCCTTCAGAAGCATCATTTCTGATTCCCAGAGGCGGGACAGTTTGACAGTGGCTCTCAGAGAGCGACAGGCCAGAGCCACAAAACGGGCCAGATTTTACACTGTCCGGTCTCTGCTCTGGGCCAGTGGAGATTTAAGGTCTGGTTTTAGATTCCAACCCGCCTCCTCACAGCTAAACCATGCGGCAATACAGAGATTCCTGCTTCCATGTAACCGTACATCTTATGCCTCCATCCCATTGCTTTGCCTGGGAAAATCAGTGAGTCCAGCCAATGGGCAGATTCACCTCGAACGGAAAGAAAGGATTGTAGTTTGCAAAGTCTGAAGAGAATGGCCCAAGCTGCCTCTGAATGACAGATCATGACAAATCTCCTCCTGCTCACAGGTAGACAAGGCTACCTATAATTTAGGTCACAAAGAGTATCCTACTCTGAGGATGATTTTGGCCCATCCTTGTAGCGCCACATGATTCTGGGATTTCACTATTTAGAGGCCAATCATCAGTAAGAGATGGGATCCCCCATCCCCCATTTCAAGGAAGTGGATACAAATAATGAAAGATGTCCAAGGTTTGTTTGTGTCCTTGAGTCTGGGGCGTGAACTCAGACTTATGCTTTCAGGCTGACCGGAGACATTGCTACCGGAATTACCCAGCTGAATGTCTGAGCAGAACCACCCATAAATGACAGTTACTCACTGGCGTATATAACCGACTCCTCTCCCATCGCTGGGTCCTCTCCAGGCTGCCCCTTGCTGCCATTGCCAGTTCTCAGGGGCTCAGGGAGGGTGGGGGCTCCTTTCTCCAGGATGCAGGTGATGATTGGGGCAGACACCAGCAGGAACAGAACCAGAGCAGAGCGGAGAAGCCAGACGCCAAGGGACATACCAGGCTCTGGGGCGTGGGAGGAAAGGCAGAGGTAGGTTTGTGTCATAGGTTATGACTAAGGCTAAGATTTTGTCACAAATATTTTTAGTAAAATTCACGGGTAGGTCAGGGGAAAAAAGAAAAATTCACAGAACTGTGACCTGTCCATGACTTTTAATAAAAATATTGTGACATAATGGGAATCTGCGGGTCCCCAGACTGCCTGATGCAGGGCAACTGTGCAGGGATTAGGAGCTGCCTGCAGCAGCTGTTGGGCTGTGGGGTACCCCTGCCACCCGCAGTTCAGGGGCCCCTGGCGGCCTGGAGCTCGGGTGTTCCCCCACCACCGCCGCCCACGAGCTTGGGGGTTCCCCCATCACCCCTGGTAGCCGAGTCTTCGGGGGTTCCCATGCAGCCCTTGGCAGCTCGGAGCTGCAGGGTACCCCACCACCCACATCATATGGGAGCTGCGGGAGTAACCAGCAGTGACTTCTGTGACCTCTGTGACTAAATCGTAGGCTTAGTTATAACACCAGAAGGGATCATTGTGATCATCTTGTCTGACTTCTTATCTAAAACAGGCCACAGGATGCCCCTGAACTAATTCCTGTTTGAACAGGCAGCTGAGGGGCTGGGAGGGTGGGAATATGCTGTTCAGTGACACAGATTGATGGGGAAAATAATGTTGACAGCATGTGCAGTTTGGCTGCATTTGGGCCCTGAAGGTTGTTGAGCAACCCCTGAGAAACGCTGGGAGCCCTCCTGTCCCACTGACATCTCAACACCGCGTGGGACCTGCCCAGCGACTCTCAGCGTTAGTATTCCCTTAGACATGGGGGATTGAAGCAAAAAAGAACTTTGGGCCAGGAAGTGAAGAGAATCCTGTGTCCAGCTGAAAGCACGCCAGGATTTCAGGCTGAATGAAGGCAAATGGATTCACCCCACCTGGAATTCAGACCCAGTATTAACTCCCGGACTGCTGAGAAAATGCGGAGAGAGACAATGGGCAGGGCCTCTGTTTTAGCTCTTAGCATCAAAGACCCAGCTCAGGCCAGTCTGGGACATCAGAGTCAGGGCTGATTCAGAGGGGAGAATGACCCCTGTTGAGTAACACATGCTGCTCTACTCCCTGCAGCACAGTACCTGCCACCCAGTGCCATATGTGTCATGGGTGAGGCTTACCTGAGCACACAACACTGGCATCTTCTGCATGGTGACAGTCATGCACTCCCCAAGGCCAAGCCCTGCATTCGGAGAGAGCAGCTTCTGTCCCTGTGCAGTTAACATGATTCAGCCAGATAAGGTGAGATCCTCGTCCAAAGTGAGCGCCATGTGGCGCTAATGATGCCATCCCACAGCCCAGCTGCTTGCACACAACTCTGGCATCAAGAAAGTCCCAGTCATCATCACACACAGTTCCCCACTGCTGGCTCAGGAACACCTCGACTCTCCCTGCACAACGATGTGGGCCATTCACCAGTTGGAGCTGAGCAGGCTCTGAAATAGATAAACCTATAAACACAGCATGTGAATAGAGACTCTCTTCAATTCATTTTACTACAAATGACTGAGTGATGACAGTGCATCTCTGCGAAGTCCCAAAGGGCTCAGTATGCAGCTACTGCTACTGCATCTGTAGGGCCATGTCACCCTACACTGAGAACAAGCAGCCACCCTTGGAACTCATTAAGAGGGCAGGGAAACATGGCACAGAAATTCAATACAAGTAAAGAGAACCCTAAGTCTGATCAAAATTGCAGGAGTGTTTTAGAATGGCAGGAGGTAATTAAAAAGTAAACACAATCCTGCAGTCACAAAGGTTGGGTTCTTTGATCCATCCTGATTAAGCAGGGAAATGAAGGCAGCAATAAGAAATACATTTTACACCCACACCCACCCACATCGATACAACAAAAGGAAAAAAGGGGAAGTAAAGACTATTAATCAGCAATTATGAAACAAAGATAATTGATAAGGGAAGCTAAAGGTATTAATGAAACCTCTACAGTTATTAGGGTTAAGAACAATAAAAAAAATCTTTAAATATATTGTGAAAAAATGAAATCCTAGCAAAGATATTGGCCCATTCCTTAATAGTGATGGTCAAATAGTCAGTCATAATGCAGAAAAGATAGAATGTTCTGTATTTGGAAGGATGATGTAGAGTAATAATGAAATACTTTCTATTCAATGACCAGGCACTATGTTAATCAGCAACTATTGAAGCTTTCAGATCTGGAGAACCAGATAACTTACCCCTAAGAGTATTAAAATAATTGGCTGAGGGACTCTTTGAGCCATTGATTTTGATATTTAACAAATTCTGGAACACTGGACAAGTCCTAGAGAACTTGGAAAAGATTAACGTGCCAATATTTTAAAAAAGTGAAAGGGATCTCCTGGGAAATTATAAGTAGGATATCCTGACATCAGTCCTAGCAAAATAATGGAAAGGAGGCTACCAGTAAGGCTTTACGGAAAATAGATCTTAACGGGTTGCCATTGTTTTCTGATGAGATCACAGCTCTGTTGGATAAGGGTAGCTGTGTTGACATTCTATACTCAACACCACATTCTGAGCTGTGTCTTTGGGCTTGGCTACACTTGCAAATTTGCAGCGCTGCAGCAGGGTGTGAAAACACACCCTCTGCAGCGCTGCAAATTGTGGCGCTACAAAGCGCCAGTGTAGTCAAAGCCCCAGCGCTGGGAGCGCGGCTCCCAGCGCTGTCCGTTATTCCCCACAGGGAGCTGGAGTACGGACAGCGCTGGGAGAGTTTTCTCCCAGCGCTGGGGCTTTGACTACACTTAGCGCTTCAAAGCGCTGCCGCGGGAGCGCTGCCGCGGCAGCGCTTTGAAATGCAAGTGTAGCCAAAGCCTTTGAAAAGCTCAGCATACAACGCACAGTTCAAGGTGGGGGTTATGGTGGCTTTAAACCACCTTTGTGCCTGCCCCATTCTGGGCTACTTTGGGGGCTGAAGAGACCCCTGGCATAACTTGGATAGTTGTGGGCCTTATGTGAGTCATGGCAGCCTCCAGGGGGCTGCCCTGTGGGCTGCAGCATTGACAGAATGTCAGTAGCGCTGTGTGGTGCAGCAGTCCCACCTTTGACAGCCCTGGTATGCCCCTACCCCAGGCCTTGGGAGGGGGTCCTTGGAGGAGAGCCATATGGCTGTCTTCTTCATGTCTGGTGCTGGGCCAGCACTTGGGGTTTTAGGGTCCCTTTATGTTGCTCCAGCTCTTTTACCCAGCATAAAGTCACCGGAATGGGGGGCGGAACTGGGAACTGGGAAATGTGTTTGAGGTTTGACTTAGTCCCACAAGACATTCTAGCTTAAAACACTAGCACTCTACAAAATCAATGCATTCCGTATTAAATTAAAACTGGTCTAACTGATAGATTTCAAAAAATAATTGTAACAGGGAATCATCATCCAATGGGATGACTGAAGTGGGGTCCTGCAGGGGCCTGTTCTGGGCCCAATGATATTCAATATTTTTTATCAATAATCTGATCTGGAGGAAATGTAAAATGACTGCTGGTGAAGATTGCAGATGACACAGCAATTGGTGAAGTGGTAGATAAGGATGGGGACAGGTCAGTTATACAGACAGATCTGGATTGCTTGGTATGGAGAGGATCATTTGAACAACATGCATGTTAACACAGCCGGCTAAATCTAGGAACAAAGAATGCAGGGCACACTTGCAGGACGGTGGGGCTGTTGGCTGGAATGTAGTGACTCTGCAAAAGATCTAGGGTGGGAACCAGCTGAGCATGAGTTCCCAGTGTGATATTGCAGCTGAGAGGACAAATGCCATCCTGGGATGTATAAGCAGAGGAATATCATGTAGGAGGAGGGAAGTGGTATTTGCTCTCTACATGGTGTTAGTGTGACTGGAACTACATACTGTGTCCAGTTCTCATGTCCACACTTCCAAAGATAAGATGAAAGGGCTCAGAAAAGAGCTCCGAGGATGAATCGAGGTGCGGAAAACCTGCCTTCTAGTGAAAAGTCAGTCTGTTTAGTTTGCTCAAGAGAAGGTTAAAGGGTGACTTGATCACAGGCTCCAAGTACCACATGGGGTAGAGATTTCTGAGAGCAGGAGGCTGTTAAATCTGGCATAGGAAGGCGGAACGAGATCCAAGGGTTGGGAGCTGAATGGCAGGAATAAGCTGGGCATTTTTACCAGTGAGTGGCATTAATCACTGAAACAACTGGTGGGGATTCTCCTTCACTAGGAGTCTTTCCATTGAGCCTGGGTGTCATTCTGAAACGTAAGCTATAGCTCATCCAGAAGGTGTGGGCTCCCTGCAGAAGAAACTGGGAAGGATTCTATGGGATGGCTGTAATGGTCCTTTAGACTTTAAAACCTATTAATTTCTCAACTTCCCAATGAGCTAAAGAAATGGGGTTAGCACCCAGAGTCCGGTAAAAGTGACAGAGGATGGCGAGCCCCCATGAGCTCAGGCTGGGTCTGCTTACCAATGAAGCCCAAGTGGTATCTCCATCCCCACAGTAACTCCGTCTGCAACAGCAGAGCATTAGGGTTCGGGCAGGCTCAGAGAGGAGAATGCTCTTTGGTGAGCTATTGGCACTAATTCCTGCAGCACAGCGCTCCCTAGGGATGACCTGGGCTAATATTACCTGAGCACACAACACCGGCAATTTCTTCATGGGTGCAGTTATGGACTCCCCAGGGCTTGGCCCTGCATTCGGTGATGGCCGCCTCTGTGCCTGTGCAGTGGACTTCATTCAGCCAGATGGGGTCAGAGCTTTCTCCAAACTGCGCTCTTCCTGGGGCTGATAATGCCGTCCCGCAGCCCAGCTGCCTGCACACGACTCCGGCATCATGTAGGTCCCAGCTGTGATCACACACGGTTCCCCATTGCTGGTTATGAAGCACTTCGACTCTTCCTGTGCAGCGACTCTGGCTGTTCACCAGCCGGAGCTGGGACTGCTCTGAAACGGTCAAACCCACCAATGCATCACAGGCATTACCATGGAGCTGTACCGAGGCCAGAGCTAAAAGGAACAGGTGGCCACTACCTTTATGGGAGTGTTGGATGATGATTTTTTTAAAGGAAGGATGAAAAAGTGGCAATGAATGAAACTTAGAAATGATAATGTGCTGGGTAGTTGAAATGTCAATGCTGGTTTGCAGCAGCTCAGGGTCAGACCCATAGCAGAGCAGCTCTTCAAAAATTGCCTCTTTTCATTATTGTTAATGGTGCATTTCCCATTTTTAGCCTTTGTTGGCACCTGTTTGCAAAAATCTTGGGTTCTGAATCACTTCCCATGCTGCTGTATATTAGCCAAGATGGGCAGGCATGGTGTCCCTAGCCTCTGTTTGCCAGAAGCTGGGAATGGGCAACAGGGCATGGCTCACTTGGTGATTACCTGTTCTGTTCATTCCCTCTGAAGCAGTTGGCATTGGCCCCTGTCGAAAGACAGGATACTGGGCTAGATGGACCTTTGGTCTGACCCAGTATGGCTGTTCTTATATTCTTACATATGCTAATGAGGACAACAGTAATTGGATGTCGGTACGTCTCTTTATTAATTTAGAAAAAAAAATTAAAATGACTCTTGATAAAGATGATAACATGAAACTGACATATTTCCGACACGAGTGTTCTTAGCCTAAAAGTTCCTCTTGGGGGCACATCACACCCATAGCCGGCTCTCTATGCCAGTTCCTCATAGCGCTTGGTTGAGGGTCTTGGTCCTGCTCTTTGTCCTGGGCCCAGCAGATTTAATCTCACCTAAACCTCCAGAATGAGGACCTGCTTCCCTCACATCATGGAGCTCTCTCCCACAGGGGTAAAGCTGGATACAGAACTTGCTCAGGGGCTGTAGAGTAAACTGCCTCAGGAACTAAGAACCAACACAGACCTTAACGCCTTCCACTCTCAGTGCCAGCAGCACACCTCTGACCTGCCTTCTCCAACACAAACACAGGGCAGTGTGGCCATTTGGCTAGCACAAGGCGTTCTGCCACATTAGTGATGAGGACAGGATAAGAACTACAGTGGCTGAAACTTGAAAATTCCAGTTCGCAGGACCAGACCAAATCATTTTGAAATTTCCCAT
This sequence comes from Mauremys reevesii, assembly GCF_016161935.1. Lineage (NCBI taxonomy): Eukaryota > Metazoa > Chordata > Testudines > Geoemydidae > Mauremys > Mauremys reevesii. The sequence goes on along the minus strand of NW_024100881.1, from coordinate 26,344 downwards.
GAACCGGAAATTCTGAAAAAATTCAGTTTCAGAAAATTCCCATTTTCTTATTTTGTTTTGGAATTTCAAACTTTTGTTTCAAATTCTGTTTGATGAGGTTATATTCATGCACATATTATTTGTATGTTATTTTTTGACTTGTCAGTAGTACAAGCGACTAATATGCACTACTACCACTGACAAGTCAGGATCTGACATCATCATATTCTGTTATTGTTATATTATTATATATTCTATTGCTGGTCTATTTTCTATTTTTAAAATCATTAGGGGCAGCTGCTACTTAGTATTGATTAAGAATATTATCTTTTTTTTTATGTCAAAGTTGTAATGAAAGACTTTGAGCTGCAGCCCTGCTCCCTGCAGTACAGCGCCCCCTAGGTCCACCACTGACTGCGAACCAAACCCACTAATGCCAGGCTGGGTCACTAAGACCAGCACTGACTATGAGGGGAGGCTGCCCCCTGCTGAACCACCATCACTCTAGTACAGGCCCCCTATCGCCATGCAGGAAATTACATATGTGAGGGTTACCTGAGCACACAACACCAGCATCTTCTTCATGAGTACAGTTATGGTCTCCCCAAAGTCTAGCCCTGCACTCAGTGAGGGAAGCTTCTGTTCCTGTGCAGTTAATCTCATCCAGCCAGATGGGTTGAGACCCTTCTCCAAACCAAGCTTTGTCTGGGACTGATAACACTGCCCCACATGCCAGCTGCCTGCACACGACTTTGGCATCATTAATATCCCAGCTGTGATTACACACGGCTCCCCATTGCTGGTCATGAAGCACCTCGACTCGGCCAGCACAGCGACTTGGGCCGTTCACCAGGCGGAGCTGAGTGTGTTCTGAAATGGTCAAACCTACAAATGCCCCAGGAGAAAAAAGACTAAACAGTAAAATTCACCCCAAGGGGATGCTGTAATTATTCCCCCAATCAAGTGCACTAAACCCAGGAAATTCAGTGTTAAGGTGAAACTGTAAAGAACCCTCAGCATGTTACGATCTGGGAGATCCCAGCTAAGCACCAATCAACCTTAACTCTGCCCTGCAGTGACTGGGGTGTTTGGACAGTGCTGGCCTCTCAGGCGCATGTACGGCCCAGTGGGCATGTTACAGAGCTGGGAATTCTGGGGATTGTATGGAGACAGATTGAGGGCTTGTGAAAAGCCCCTCTCAGCCCCCCAACAGTCAGCAGCACAGGGCAGAATTGAGGCTGCCTAGCTTGTCTGTGCTTGAGATGCCCGTGCCCATGGGTATGGGACCAGGAGCCCAACGAACAAGCCACATCATCAGCTGCAGGGCTCAGAGAGCCCACCCATGCTGGGAGCACCCCTACTGCCATGGGGGGAAGACCTGCCTGCATGGGACAGCCCCTCTGCAACAGGAGCTAGGAGCAGGCAGAGACCCACTGCATCAGTGGGGTGAGCTGTCGACCTCTCAGCAAAGAGCCCCCTCCTGCCATTGTCCCCCAGGTGGATGGAGGGCTGTGGGGGAGTGTGTATTGTGCCTGCGTGGTTGTGGGCAGGCAGTGGTTATTGCTGTGGCATGGTGGGGTGACTCTGTTATCCAACCTCCCTGTCGGCTCCCCTGCTCCAACCCTAACCGGCGATGAATCATGGTTTCTCCTTCTCATGGGCTGGTCCTTGGCTCTGTACAATGCCCTAGAGATCACAGGGGCTGTCTGGCCCTTCATGCACCTGGCCAATGGGTGGAGGCACTGAGTACAGAGAACACAAGGCCTGCTGGACCAAAGTTGGGACACTTCAGAGCGGGGTGGGGAGGGCATTGGGAGTGCCCCTTGAGAGGCCTGAACATGGTTTCCCTGGAGGGAGTGCGGGATGTCCCAGGCCAGCACATGGCTGGGAAGGACCATGTGACCATGTGGGAGCTCAGCATAGGGAGCAGGGCTGTCTAGCCTGAGAGAAGAGGCGCAGAGGGGACTGTGATGCTGGGGAAAGGGACCAGAGAGGCTGTGGGAAGCCCAGAAGAGACTTCATTTGAGACAGCAGTTGGGAGATGTATGAGTATCCGCAGGTCACACCCAGAAGAGAAACTGAGGCCCCATAGCACACCTCAGTGTGGCAGCTTTGTTGGACGTTACAGTCACTCACCCCACTGCCAGCAGCACAACACCCCCAGCGCTGCTCTGGAGCATTGGGGTGAGAACTGACTATGGGGCGGGGGAAGAACGCCTCCACCTCCTGCACAATAAGACGGGGGTTAATATTACCTGAGCAGTCAACGCCGGCATCTTTTCTGTGGGTGCAGTTCTTGCCTCCCCAAGGACTAGCTCTGCATTCAGAGAGGGCAGCTTCTGTCCCTGTGCAGTTAACCTCAGCCAGCCAGATGTGGTCAGACCCTTCTCCAAACTCAGCCAACCCTGGGGCTGATAACGCCGTCCCACAGCCCAGCTGCCTGCACACGACTCCAGCATCCTGTAAGTCCCAGCCCTCATCACACACGGTTCCCCACTGCTGGTTGTGAAGCACCTCGACTCTCCCAGAACAACGACTTGAGCCATTCACCAGCCGGAGCTGAGCGTGCTCTGAAACGCTCAAACCTGCAAGTGAAATGTGGGAATAAAGACTCAGAGAGGGGAAGATTAGGTCTGAGCCATGAATGTCCTTCCTAGCATCCTCCACGCCTATGTGTCTTTACAGCGGGTTGTTCCCCGTCTCCTGGGAGCCTGGAGGCAACCAGACCTTTGCCTCTGAGCCAGGGCTTAGGACGTGAGTTTCAATAGCAGAAAACCCTAACTGTATAAAGGTAACAAATTCCTGCAGCCCAGACTATTTACTCCAAGGGCTGCATAAGAAATATGAAGATTTCCTTCTTGAGAACATACCTCCCTTTCAAAGGGTATAGGTAAGTGGTAGAAGCCCTACCCATAATGCCGTCCTTGATAGGCAAATGGGGGTGTGGCTTTTGCTACATGTGGGTTGCACCAGTTTGACTGAATTTAGTTAACCCTGTGTAAAATCCTGTGGAGACACTCTTATTTTGGATTTGGCCATCCTGGGGTTAGCTTCTCGCTGTCAGAACAGGGATGAAGCAGAACCAAGATAAGTGTAGACAGTCCAAGCGGCACTGTTTTCATTCTGTTTGCAAACAGCACTTTAGTTAACCCAGTGCAGGTTTACACCTCAGGAACTGACTGATGCTAAAACACAGTGGGAACCCATGTCAGGACTGGAAGGGAGATCCTGGGTCATCCAGTCAAATCCCCTGCTATTGCAGGCGACCCCCATCATATCATTCCATTTGTAAACACGTCAAGCTCCATCTTCAAACTAGTTCGGGTGTTTGTCCCCACTCCTCCTACTGGGAGTCTGCTCCAGAACCTCCTTCCTCTGATGGTTAGAACCTGTCTTCTAATTTCCAGCCTCAGTGTATTCCTGGCCAGTTTATCCCCATCTGTTCTGGTGCCAGCATTATCCGTTAGCTTAAATAGCTTTTCTTTCCCCCGACCCCTGAGGTATGTGCAGAGAACCATCAGATCCCCTGTCAGCCTGCCTTTGCTAGGCTAAACAAGCCAAGATCTTCACTCTCCTCTAATCAGATCAGCTCTCCATTCTCCTGGTCATCCTAGCAGTCCTTCTCTGCACCTGGGCCTGTTTGAATTCACACCCTGTGAGGCTGGGCAGGGCTCTTAACCCCATGGGGTGGATGGGTAACGGAAGTCCAGAGTGATTAAGTGGCTTGCCCAAAGTCACACAGGAAATCTGTGCCAGAACAGGGACTTGAACCACAGCCCAGAGTCATAGAGTTTAAGGCCAAAAGGGGCCAACAGATAATCTGACCTCCTGTGTATCACAGGCCACCAGCACCTGCACACTAAACCCTACAATGGAAATTGTATCATGGCCCTCAGGAGACTAGACTATTGTGTGCCACAGACAGAGACTAGGAGGGACTGAAGTGCACCAAGGCTCGAGGCCCCTGCCATGGCAGGGAATTGATTAAATGAGATACACCCAGATGATCCCGGCATATGACCCACACCCCACACTGCCGAGGAAGGTGAACCTCCCCATAAGGTCGCTGCCAGTCTGACCTGGGGAAAATTCTTTCCTGACCTCACATGTGGTGATCAGTTAGACTCTGAGCATGTGAGCGAGAACCAGCCAGCCAAGCACTGTGAGAGAGAAGCTTGGTGCCACCTCAGAGCCCTGGCCCACCCTGTCCTGTGTCCCATCTCCAGCCAAGCCCAGTCCTGATGCTTCAGAGGAAGGAGGCCAAAAAACCCCACAATCCTGCCACCTCCAAAATACACCCAAACAAACCACCCAACCAACCAAAACTACATTGAGGAAACAATTCCCTTCCTGACCAGCTGAAGCCCTGAAACTGGAGATTTTAGGAACATTGCAACAGAATTGACCCCCAGGGATGCCGAGCTCTGCTCCTCACCACCACAATCAATCCTGTCATACAATCCCACTAAAAAATTAGTCCAGCTCCTTCTTAAAAAAATAACTAAGTTTAACTAAGTTAAAAAATAAGCCCCCACAACTCCTATTGGGAGGCTGTTCCAGAACCTGCCTCCTCTGATGGTTAAAAACCGTCTTCTAATTTCCAGCCTGAATTTGTTCATGGCCGATTTACATCCATTTGCTCTTGCACCAATATTGTCCTTTATCTTCAATAGCTCTTCACCCTCTCTGGTATTTACCCCCCAGTGGTTTTACAGAGAACAATCAGGTCCCCCCTCAGCCTCTGTTTTGCTAAACGAAAAGGCCAAGCTCACAAGAACATAAGAACATAAGAACGGCCATACTGGGTCAGACCAAAGATCCATCCAGCCCAGAATCCTGTCTTCCAACAGTGGCCAATGCCAGGTGCCCCAGAGGGAGTGAACCTAACAGACAATGATCAAGTGATCTATCTCCTGCTCTCCATCTCCACCCTCTGACAAACAGAGCCTAGGGACACCATTCCTTACCAGTGTCTTTTCATAAGATCGCCCCTCCAAACCCTGATCATCCGAGTAGCCTTTGTCTGCACCTGTTCCAGTTTGAATGAATCTTCCTTGAACATGGGTGACCAGGATCACACTCCGTATTCCAGATGAGGCCTTACAAATGCCTCATACAATTGCATTAATACTTTTCTCTCTTTACTGGAAATGCCTCACCTGATACACCCTAGGATTACATTTGTCTTTTTCGCAGACTCATCACATTTGTGGCTCATAGTCATCCTGTGATCGAGCAGCACTCCCAGGTCTTTCTCTTCCTCCATTGCTTCCAACTGATGAGCCCCCAGTTTGTAGTAGAAATTCTTGCACTTTGCACTATTGAATTTCATCCCATTTCTGTTATTCCTGTCTTCAAGGTCACCCAAATCTTTCCGTAGAATACTCTGATCCTCCTCTGTACTGATCACATCTCCCAACTTTGTGCCATCAGCAAATTTCATTAGTGCACTCCCACTTTTTGTGCCAAATCATTAATAAGAATATTGAATACCAAGACCGCTCCTTGAGGAACTCCACTAGTAACCTCCCTCAGCCTGATAGTTCACCTTTTGGCACAACCTGTTGCCTTCTTCCCTTTATCCAGTTCTTCACCCACCTTACAATGCTTGTACCAATCCCCATCTTCCCTAATTTAAGTAATAATTTCCCATGTGGTACTTTGACAAAAGCTTTACCGAAAGTCCACGTATATTAGATGCACTTCCCTTATCTAAAAAATCAGATATTGTCTCAAAGAAGGAAATTGGGTTAGTCTGGCACAATCTACCTTTGGTAAACCCCGATTGCATTACAGCCCCTTTTCCATTTACCTCAATGAATTTAAATATTCTTTCCTTCACAATTTGTTCTAAAACCTTCCTACTATCGAGGTTAGATTAATAGGTCTGTAATTGTCTGGATCACTTTTTCCCCCGCTTTCTTAAATATAGTTACGACAGTAGCTATTCTCCAGTCATATGGTACTGTCCCTGAATACATAGATTTATTAAAAATCATTGCTAGTGTACTAGCAATCTCATGTACCAGTTCTTTCAGTATTCTGGGATGGATATTAGCTGGCCTTTCCAATTTGGATGCGTTAAGAACTTTTAAATTTGTCTTCCACCTTAGATGTGGTAATTTCCATGTGTATACCCTGCCTTCATGCCCTTGCATCATATTATCATCCTTGTTGAAAACTGAGGCAAAGTATTCATTTAGTTTTTGGGCTGTACCTAGATTAGTTTTGATCTCCTCCCTATCCACGCTGCATTGCAACCCAACCTCATCCTTCCTTATCCACTAGAGACCTACCCACTGGGACATCCTTTGTCTCAGGAAATTCCTAACTTTGAACACATCCTTGCTCAGGAGATTTGGGATTACAGAACTCTACCATCACCAAGCAGAAAAAAGTCTATTTATTTAATCAGATTGTGGGTGTAATTTTCAAAATCCCATGGGATTTAGGCTCCTACAGCCCAAAGCCTATGGGTCCTAGGCTCTGAACTCCCGTTTAAATCTGACCCCCCTGCTTCCTACCCCTTGCAGGACAGTGCCCCTCTAGTGCTGAAATAAGTGAGAATTTGGAGCTTCAATATCTTTGAGGATCTGGGACTAACTAAGTCCCTTTTAAAAATGGAAATGAGGAGCCGAAGTCACTTAGAGGTTTTAAAAACTTTTCCCTGCTTCTTTTTGCTCGTGATCCTGTGAAGTGACGATGCAGCTCCTGCTGCTTCATTGTCTTTAAGAGAAGAGCTTACTTAAATCTGGGAGCCGAGGTACCTGCTCCAGGCCGTCACCTGAAATTTCCAGTACCACTACTAGGGCCTTTGAGGGGACACACTCTCACTGGGGAGGTTTCTAGACACCAAGAGGCATGTTAAAGACAGCGAGGGAGTCTGACTGCAGAATTGTCATCCCCAAACATTCACAAATCATGAGTCGCACACACAAAAAATCATGAGATTGGCTTCAAAATCCTGATTTTTTTAAGAGAAAAAAGAACGTGTTGGGAGCTGTCCTCTGATTTTTGAACTGCCCATGGGGTGTATGTGTGTGGGTGACAATTGGTGTTGCTCATTTTTCGTGGGAAATACAATTCTGTGCCACCGCATGCCGACATCCATGAATTTTGTGCCCCCCCGCCCACGTCTAGCCCAGCCCCACAGGAGTTCTACCCACCCAGCTGCACAACAATTCTGCACACACCCCTTTTGCCACCCAGCCCCACATCAGATCCTTCTGCAGCTGCGTGAGGAGGATTTTCTCTCCTTGCAGACTTGGAGTGGGGGGGGGGGCAGGAGCAGTTCCTGGGGATTTTACCCCCCAGTCCTTCCTGTCCCAGGCCTGGTGTTGAGGGGAGCAGGGAGCAGAACAGCCTATGCTGCCATAGCGTCACTGCTATCGTTATGGGCGCTGCTATGATCTGGTTAGATAGATTATGTCTCTCAACTGCAGTGCAGACATACCCACTCTGAGCCAGTGGGCTCTCTCCTGTATCCCTGGTCCTCTCCTGCTCCATCCCAGAATTGGGGATTGAAACCCCAGAGGCCTGAATACTGCTCCCTGCTCTAACTACTAGATAGCACTTCCCTCTCAGAGCTGGTGATAGACCCCACGAGTCCTGACTCCCAGGGAAATGTTACATCTAGTCTGCAAAAGTGCCAGAGGAGCAGATTCTTTAACCAGTTTTTGAAATCTCTGTGTAGCTGAACGGCAGGAGAAAAGGGCACTCACCCCCAAGCCAGCCCAGAAGGACAAGCAGCGCTGTGTTCCCGGCCCCCCAGTCCCTCGGAGCCATATCCAGAGACCTCTCTGTGAGCTGCGTGGCCCCAACAAGGAGAGCTCAGTGCAGAAGGGAAGGAGTGACTTGCTGTGGGCCAGTCTGTTGGTTTTGTTCCCAGCCTGGCCAGGGGCTGCAGCTGCTGGTTTCCTGCATGAGACACATGATGGGCCAGGCTCGTGAGCACAGGGAGGGTGTCAGGAGGCCCTCGCTCATGTGGGTGGGAGAGGTATGAATTGAACCTCCTGGCAAGGCTCCCGCCACCCCATGGCCTCTGCTACAATTCATAGCCCCAGGCACCCTCTGCAGGGACCTAGCCCTGGTAAACCTTGCCCACTCCCATCTTCCCCTCTCTGCACCTGCTGGTGCCTACCAGCCCTCCCCTCTGCCTCTGCAGCTGCCCCTCGTGCAGTTAGTGCATTTTTAAATACGGTCATTAAGCGATTGTACAAATTCTTAATGACAGAGGAATAAAGGAGAAATGTAACATATATAATGATGCATTTTCCTCATTTTAGAGGAAAATATTGTGGGCAGTTAGTACATTTCTAAAGAAAGTAATTAAACAATTGTACAAATTCTTAATGACAGAGGAATAAAGGAGACATGTACACACACACACACACACTCTCTCACACGCACACACACCCCTTTTCCTTAAGAGGGAAACATGCTTTTTTCATGCTGTTAATACATTTCTAAATAAAGTGATTAAATAAGTGTACAAAGTCTTAGTAACTGGAATATAGGAGACAGCTTGATCCATATATCTGTACAGAATCAAGCATTTTTAGAGGACTATATGCTTTTACTGCTGTTAGTACATTCCCAAATAAAGTCTACACCAAGAATGCTGAGGGGTTTCATGCTCATTTTGCTTCCCTGGTTAACTGTAACCAGGGGCTAGATTTACAAAGGGACTGACTTAAGCTAACTCCACTTCGGGTAGGTTTACACTGCCTGTGGCACCAAGCCTCCTGTGCTAAAAATAGCTGTGTAGGTATTGCAGCTTGGGCTGCTGCTCACCCCGGCTCCATAAGCTTCGGAGCCCACGCTGCACCTTCAGTGCGCTCTCTGCACAGCTGTCTTTACAGGGCTAGTGTAAGTCATAGAATCATAGAATCTCAGGGTTGGAAGGGACCTCAGGAGGTCATCTAGTCCAACCCCCTGCTCAAAGCAGGACCAAACCCAACTAAATCATCCCAACCAGGGCTTTGTCAAGCCTGACCTTAAAAACCTCTAAGGAAGGAGATTCCACTACCTCCCTAGGTAACCCATTCCAGTTCTTCACCACCCTACTAGTGAAAAAGTTTTTCCTAATATCCAGCCTAAACCTCCCCCTCTGCAACTTGAGACCATTACTCCTTGTTCTGTCATCTTCTACCACTGAGAACAGTCTAGATCCATCCTCTTTGGAACCCCCTTTCAGGTAGTTGAAAGCAGCTATCAAATCCCCCCTCATTCTTCTCTTCTGCAGACTAAACAATCCCAGTTCCCTCAGCCTCTCCTCATAAGTCATGTGCTCCAGCCCCCTAATCATTTTTGTTGCCCTCCGCTGGACTCTCTCCAATTTATCCACATCCTTCTTGTAGTGTGGGGCCCAAAACTGGACACAGTACTCCAAATGAGGCCTCACCAGTGCTGAGTAGAGGGCAATGATCTGCTGGAAATGCCCCTACTTATACAACCCAAAATGTCATTAGCCTTCTTGGCAACAAGGGCACACTGTTGACTCATATTCAGCTTTTCGTCCACCATAACCCCTAGGTCCTTTTCTGCAGAACTGCTGCCCAGCCATTCGGTCCCTAGTCTGTAGCAGTGCATGGGATTCTTCCGTCCTAAGTGCAGGACTCTGCACTTGTCCTTGTTGAACCCCATCATATTTCTTTTGGCCCAATCCTCTAATTTGTCTAGGTCCCTCTGTATCCTATCCCTATCCTCCAGCGTATCAACCACTCCTCCCAGTTTAGTGTCATCTGCAAACTTGCTAAGGGTGCAGTCCACACCATCCTCCAGATCGTTAATGAAGATATTGAATAAAACCGGCCCCAGCACCGACCCTTGGGGCACTCCACTTGATACCGGCTGCCAACTAGACATGGAACCATTGATCACTACCCGTTGAGCCCGACCATCTAGCCAGTTTTCTATCCACCTTACCGTCCATTCATCCAGCCCATACTTCTTTAACTTGCTGGCAAGAATACTGTGGGAGACTGTATCCAAAGCTTTGCTAAAGTCCAGAAATAGTACATCCACTGCTTTCCCCTCATCCACAGAGCCGGTTATCTCGTCATAGAAGGCAATTAGGTTAGTCAGGCATGACTTGCCCTTGGTGAATCCATGCTGACTGTTCCTGATCACTTTCCCCTCCTTTAAGTGGTTCAGAATTGATTCCTTGAGGACCAGTTCCATGATTTTTCCAGGGACTGAGGTGAGACTGACTGGCCTGTAGTTCCCTGGATCTTTCTTCTTCCCTTTTTAAAAGATGGGCACTACATTAGCTTTTTTCCAGTCATCCGGGACCTCCCCCGATCGCCATGATTTTTCAAAGATAATGGCCAACAGCTCTGCAATCTCATCGGCCAACTCCTTTAGCACCCTCGGATGCAGCGCATCCGGCCCCATGGACTTGTGCTCATCCAGCTTTCCTAAATAGCCCCAAACTACTTCTTTCCCCACAGAGAGCTGGTCACCTCCTCTCCATACCGTGCTGCAGAGTGCAGCTGTCTGGGAGCTGACCTTGTCTGTGAAGACAGAGGCAAAAAAAGCATTGAGTACACTAGCTTTCTCCTGCAAATCCAAGTCGGCAGAGCTGGGCTGGAAGGCTCACTGCTATGGGCAGTGTAGGTGCACCCTTCAGGGCCCAGATCCTCACAGTTATTTAGGCTCCTGACTTTCACTGAAATCTATAGAAGTGAGGAGCCTAAACACCTTTGAGGATCTGGGCATGGGTGCCTGAATCCCAGAATCAGGCCTCAGTGGCATTCACAAAACCCCCACTCAGCTGCCTCCCTCTAGGCATGCAGATGGCTAATCCCCAGAGCGATGCACGAAATGGGGAAAGATAGTCAGCCCTTCACCTAACTCACCAGCAGGGCCTGATCCAGTAAGTGTGGTCAGAACCTGCCCACCAGATCGGTCCTGCCAATGAACTCACACAAAACAGCCAGAGGTAGGGGGAGAGTTGAAGCCCAGCTTCCGGGGACATTTCCCAAGGTACAATCTGGACAGCAGTGTCCCCTGAAGTCTCTAGCAGGGGGCGCCTTTTACCAGAAAAGCCACTCCTAGTCTGCTCACACAGCCTTCAGCATGTAAATTCACTCCCAGCTAAATACATGAGCACTCTGACCAGTCACTCATGAGTTACATACAGTGCAACACCCGCAAGTTCTTAGTCCCACACAAATGTGTGTCTTGTACAGTCCAGCACACTAATGAACAATGCAAGCTCATAGAAAGTCTGTCATTTCATCAAATGAAAATGCATCAAGCTTGTTATCCCAAATGGAATTTCCCACACACTCTAATCCAAACACACTCTGATTAAGATAAAACAATAAGATAAGTTTATTAACAACAGAAAGATACATTTTCAGTGATTATGAGTATTCATGCATAGAAGTTAGGTTTGGTTACAAAACAAAATACAAGAGTAATACGCGAGCCAATACCTAATTTAACTAGCCTAAAAACAAAGGTTTTTGTCTCAGCATACACTGTTGTGAATTTCACAGGCTGGGTCTCCTTCCAGCCTGGGACCACTCCCCGCTTAACTCAGTTCTTTGAGAGTTGTTGATATCATGAGCAGAGAGATGGGAGGAGAGGTGAGTTGGAGGTCACTGTCTCTCTTATTTATATCCCTCTCCCTTCTTCAAGGATTACCCACAGCTGGAGTGAAGGTGACAAGCTGTCTCTTGTGGACATGAGATTTGAAACGTTTCTGTGATGAGATGTAAATTTCTTGTTTACCCTTTCCAATTGCTGGAGAATGGCCGCGTAAGTAGGTGATGGCCCTTTAACACCTGAGTGGGGTTCTAGTGTGTCTTTGTCTCTGAAAAACTAATTTGTCCCTGCTTGTCTTAATCTTGTCTTAATCTAATAACTTCTCATACAATATTGATACACACATTTTACCAGGACAATAATATTCAGCGGATTATGAGTTTTCAAATCATACCTCACAAAGCATACTTTGTAGAAAATGTATCATAGCCTTATAAAAGTGATGACCATCACACTCCCTCATAAATTCTAGACCACCCATGAGGGTACTCACCTGGGATGCAGGAGACCCCTAGTTCAAGTCCTCACTTTACCTGAGGAAAAGATTTGAACAAGAATCTGCCATATCTTAGTGAGTGCCCAAGCCACTAGGTCATGGAAATTCTGGCATGGGGCTTCATCAGTTTCTCCAGTTGAAGATGTTGCACTGTGGCTAAATAAGGAAACAGGCATTTGCACTGACAGACTGGATCCTCAATCTCCCACATCGTCAGAGAGTTTCCTAACCATGAAACTGCAGCATCCTTTGCACAATTTTGCTTTCAGTCTTTCCATAAATGATATCCTTTTTGTTAAGTTAAACCTGTAACTCCTTCCGAATTTAGGGTATGGCATGTAGATGAATAGACTAAACCTGAATTTACTAAAGAAAATAAAAACAGCAATGGCGTATTAGAAAAACCTGTATTTTAATATCTGAGAAGCAGTAGCTACAAACTAAATATTCGTCTTAAGATTCAATGTTTCTTAAACGATTTAGCAGTAAATGTTTCACATTATTAACCTATTCGGCTGTGTAGCGGGGTGGTCACCCTGCTCCTGCCTGAATGGGGTAAAGCAGCCCTGGAGAGGGCTGCAGCGAGGGAAGCTAGGCTGATTAGGAAAGCAGCCACAGCTGTGGTAGCTTAATCAGGGCCCAGCTGGCCCTTATAAGAGGGCAGTGGGCTAGAACCTGACAGTATCTCTGGCTCTAGAGAGAGAGAAGGACCCGGCTATCTGGGAAGCTGAGAACGGTATCTAGGGTGGGGCAGCACTGGGGAAGGGCTGAGGGAGCTGGGGAGCTCCAGCCTAGAAAAGCCGCAGGCTGAGTTAAGGGCCCCCAAAGGGTACTGAGGCTGCAGAGGGGCAGCCCAGAGGTAGGCAGAGGCAGCAGGTCCAAACCCCCCTTGCCAATGATGAGTGGCCTTTACAGACTGCAGTCTGCCCCCAGTGAGTGGGGCTAGATGGTGACTGACAGTAGCCACTGAGGCGAGGTGGGGATAGGGGGTTGGGGGTTCCCCTGAGTGGGGAGACCCAGACTGGGGGTTGCTGCGATGAGCTGAAACCCTGGGTAAAGGGCACCGGGGTCCAGGAGGGACATGGGGGCCAGCGGCAGGCGAGACATAAGCTGGCAGAGGCCGCTCTGGGGCTGGAAAGAGCTAATTCCCTGGACAACCAGCAGGAGGCACCATGTGATGAGTCATCACCTTGCCACAGACACATTTAGCAAAATACCAAAAAGAAATGAAAAAACATGAAATGGACCTGTACACACATACAGAGGAACACAGACTTTAAAAGGTAACATGAAAACAAAAAAACCTTGGTGGGGCATTTTAACAAATGTTTGAAATCTTTATTTAGCAAAACAGCCTTGTATGTATGTCTTATTAGCTATCAAGGTTTAACATGGGTAAGCATGTGTCATGCAGAAACCCTTCTCAACCACATGAGGCATTATATTCCCACTTTTCTTTTTCCAGTGTTTCTAATCACTTTTTCACCGGGGAGTTAGTAAATAACGAACACTTCCAAAGGTGTCAGGTGGAATGGGTATACGTGCAGAGGCTGGGCATCTCTGACTGGGATGACAAACACTGGACCATAATCACAATGCTTGTCTTTACATCCTTAGTGATATTTTACAGAAGTACTTCAAAAGCAACAACAATTTTTGTTCGTTAATATCCTAAAACACATATTGGACCCTAAAAGAACAGCAATGACAAAACATGAAACCTAAAAGGGGTAGGGGGTAAAGTCATTGTTAGCACTGTGCAGCTCACTGCTTCAAACCCCCTAGCTCAGACACGCTAAAAAAGCCTTGTGATATAATCAAAATGCACCAACATCTTTATTTTTGTAGCAATATTTAACAGCTGTATGACAATTACTTTTTTCCATTTTTATCATCAATTGGAGTGGCCCCAAAATATTAATTTCCCTGCAATTTTTTCAAACTGTACATTGCATACTGCCTTTAAAACTGTACCCTCTTAGCAACTTCTTGCCTCCACCCTACCTTGATAAACATCATGGTTTTGTCTTAAGCAAAGAGAAAGACGTCTGGTGAAATAAACATTACACTGTAATATTTAAAAGCGAGACTATCCCAACCTTTGAAATAAGAGCATAAACTTGTTTTTAAAAATGAATTACCCAGCATGCAACCCCCCATAAAAAACAAATCCACAAACAAAAGACTCCTCTAAAGGCAGATTACAAAGATGGGACATAAACCTCTTAAGAAAGCTCATTTGTAAATTGTGAAGAAAGTGTTAAATTCCAGGGTACAGTATAATCCCCACTGTCATTTGCAGATAAAAAATATCAAATCTGAAAAGTGCTGTAACTGCATGCAGGAGAGAGATAAAGTCTGTAGCCTGTTATCTGGAAAAACATCCCCCACCCCACAGCCAGTCCCCGTGCACCATGACAAAATGATTAGAAAGTTGGCAAAATGATGGAGGGCAATAAAGTTTTCTGAAGTTCAGCGAATCTTTCTGTATGACAAAGGCTGGCCCTGGCTAAAGCAAGGCAACTAACAGAGAATGGATAAAAAACTCTTACACTAAACAAAAAAAGATTTCAGTCCATCGTCAAACCACCTCCCAGGTCTCTTGTTCCTAGGTCCCTGTTTTTTTCATATTCAACTTTGAAAAGTTTATGATAGCTTATTTTGTAAAGCATTGTTTGATGTTATTAAAATCAGTGAGTTGAGCAACAGCAGAAGGAGATGGCTGTTTCAGATTTAAAAAAAGTCAGGAAAAGAGAGGCATGGGGTAGGCTGTAGGGTGACAAGTTTTTTCAGATAACAGTGTCAGATGCTACAGACTTTATCTCTCTCCTTTATGCAGTTACAAAGCTGTGGCTTGGCTTTTCAGGGTTGATATTTTTATTGTAAACCTCTAGGTAAAAGATCAAAGGTTTATGCATCCTGGAAATTTCTTCACAATTTACAATTGATGAGCTTATATCATATCCTTGTAAACTGCCCTTAAAGAAGATTGTTGTTGTCAGGGTTTTTTTGCTGCGGATGTCAGCAAAATGTCTTGCAGCCCACAATAAGATTACTCTGATGGGCTGCATGTGGCCCGCGGGCCGCAGGTTGCTCACTATTGCATTAGAGGTTATGGTTTTAAAGGCACTATATGTGATGCTGGCAGACCAGGTACCAGCTCATGCCAAAGGCCCAGGACTCACTGAATATTTATAAATCCATAGTTGGAAGCCAGACCAATTCACTTGTGTATTAGTACAGACCCAAGTGATTGGTAAATGTATGAGAGTGTATTTGATGTTTAAACTTCATGAAAACTAGTGAGATGTTACATGCATTGTTTTCACTTATCTGTATCCCATTATAATGTAATAGCAAACATCCACTGTGTATATCCCTGTAATCAAACAACCCATTAAATGAAAAAGAAGCCTTGTGGAATGCAAATGAAGAACTTTAACAGAAAAGTGCTAATTTTAAGGCAAGTGATCATTGTGTGTGGTGATCAGAGGTCAAAGACGCTAAGTGCATTCCTCACTCTCTGTAATCAAAGGAAGAGCCCATGTGAGTAGTGACCCTGTGAGTTTGCTTGCTGTGAGAAGAAGCTGTAAGTATGGAGTTAGGGAAAGATCCTTTATCTCTGAGCTGTTTGGATTCTAACAGGTGGAATAACCAGAGTTAATCTGGGTAGCCCTGAGATCCTTTTGGGAAACTGGCTGGTTATTACATCTCTGCCCATTTGAAATTATAGACTGTGATTCACCTGTTATTATATTTTACCTGCTTTAACCTCTCAATAACTCATTTCCTTTTCTTTGCTAATAAAACTTTAGTTAGTTTACTATAGAATTGGCTGCCAGCATTGTCTTTGGTGTAAGATCTAGGATACCATTTGATCTGGGTGAGTGACTGGCCTCTTGGGACTGGGAGTAACTTAAAATATTTGTGATTTTTGGATTAAGTGACCGTTTTATCACAAAGTCCAGTTTGTCTGGGTGACAAGATAGGCTGGAGAGTCTAAGAAGACTCCATTGCATGACTGGTATAGTGATCCAGGAGTTCACATTTGTTATTGGTTTGGTGAAATCTAATTATAGAACACACCACCAGCTTGGGGTATCTGCCCTGTTTTCTGGCAGTCTGCCCTGAGATAGCATTCACAGTCACGAGCCACTCCAGACAGCATGACACTATACAATTTTTTTTTTAAAAGAGAGAGATAATTAATACCTTGGTGCTGCTTCAGTGTGATGATAAATAAAATGAAAAAAATTAATTGTTTTTCAGATAGCTCTGATTATCAGATAACTCTGTGTACCTGTGTGCGTGCAGGGACGCCCGGGGGAGGGGGCAAGTGGGGCAATTTTCCCCAGGGGCCCCCATGAGAGTTTTTGGGGGGCCCTGGAGCGGGGTCCTTCACTCGCTCCAGGGGCCCTGGAAAACTCTCACGGGGCCAGGGCCCCCAGAGCTTCCGGGGCGGAAGGACCCCCCACTGCTGAATTGCCACCGAAGCGGGACCCACCGTCGAAGTGCCGGGTCTTCGGCAGCAATTCGGCGGCAGGTCCCGGAGTGAAAGGACCCCCCGCTGCCAAATTACTGCTGAAGTGGAGGCCCCCTGCCGCCGAAGACCCCAAACCCCCTGAATCCTCTGGGCGGCCCTGTGTGTGTGTGTGTGTGTGCATGTGTTCAGTGATTGTTAATCTCTTTTGTGTATGTTGCTAAATGTGCCAAATAAGTTATTAATGCAAAATATTTACTGCTAAATCTTAAGAATAAAATTTTGTTCGTAGCTATTGTCTCTCAAATACAGGTTTCCCAAATACTCCATTGCTGTTTTTATTTTACTTAGTACACACAACTTTAATTAATCCACATTTCAGATCTTACCAAAAAGGGAATTGTTTGAGGAAAGAGGAATGAAAAGATAGCTTAAACTAGGCCTGCATTTTCTCTCACGAATGGGCATATTAATGAATTTTCAGAATTAGATTTCCTTTGAGTGCGGTACCGTGTGTGTTTTATATGAAACAATGCTGAAAAACAAGTGTATGTGAGAAAGACACATCTATAAAACATTCAAAGTAGTTGTATATTATATATTTAAGGGGTTATTTATAAATAGTGAGCAAGCTGGCTTGAACATACTCATTTGGGGTTGGGAGTGATGGGTGTGTGTTGCATGTTTTCCTTCTTTTTCTTAAAATGTACCTTTTTGTCAAAAACATTACAAAAATTAAGAAGCCCCTAATACATCTTAAGCCAATAGGTGCTAATTTCCAATAAATATAAAAAGTTAGGAAGAAATTGGAATAAAATTTAGGCATGTAATTCCATTAGGGCCAGTCTACGAGTTTTTAAAGACAAATGCTAAAAGAATTGTGGAGAAAGAGGACATTTTATTCCTGGTTCAAATTAAGAAACAAATAAGGTTAACTGCTGAATTTATGTAGGTATTGTAAAAAAATTGATAAAAAAACCTACATACATGCTCACTGGAATTGGTATTTTGTCTTTAATTTACAATTTAACATGCTCTGCTGAATAATTCCGTCAAAATCCATGGGGTTAGAAAATCCTTCGGATTGGTTTAGAAAAATGTGATGCAATTTACTGTTCGGTGACGTGTGAGTCCACAAAAAGTCATGTCGTTAAAGAATCCCTTCTGATTGGCTCACCAGTGATGGGTGGTTTGCTGCAAGATTCCAGAGCAGGGGGGTGCTGCCAGGGCCAGCTCTAGGCACCAGCAAACCAAGCACGTGCTTGGGACAGCATATTTTCAGGGGCAGCATTCCGGCCATCTTTTTTTTTTTTTTTGCTTTGGGCGGCAAAAGCCTAGAGCCGGCCCTGGCAGCAGCAGTGCGTGGTGCACAGGGGGCGCCCTGGGGCCGCTGCAGTTCGCACCGTGAGAGAGTAGCGCCCGCACCTTGTGGCTGGGCCAGGCAGGCTCCCAGCGGGGGACACTTGGGCTGGGGGCTGCCCTGTGGGGCACAGGGAGCTGCCAGCAGGTGCCACAGGGGGGCCACCCCCCAACGCCGCAGCTGGGACTGGGCGAAGCAGCCTGAGCTGCCCAGGGACTGCGGCAGGATGGTCAGAAACAGCAGCAGCAGCAGGGCCATAGAGGGTGGGGCACTGCCATGTGGGGCCCGTGGCCCGCTCTCTGGGGCTACCCTGCCCCAGCTCCTCAAGCCCCTGCCAGAGCAGTCCCCTAGCTCTGTCCTCCCAGGTCCCGGCCGGTCCTGGAGGCGGGACCCCTGGCTGGAGGGACCCTGGGCTGAGGCGCGGCCCGGGAGCCCTGCTGCTTACCTGACCCTGCCAGCGCCGGACCTGCTGGAGGCAAGGGGGGAGTGGGTGGAGTCAGCACTGGTGGGGGGGAGCCCAGGGATGGGGCAGCAGGGGGTGGAGGTGGGGGAGGACACTGGCAGGGGGACGGGGAGAGCCCAGGGCTGGGGTTGGGGGCAGCCAAAATTTTTTTTGCTTGGGGTGGCAAAAAACCTAGAGCCGGCCCTGGGTGCTGCAGTTTGGTTGTTGACAATCTGTGGTGTGAAATGCTTTTCTCTCATCTCTGTGCTTTTAAAAAAAAAACTTCCTTGAATGTCTCTGTAATGATCCCCACTTCTGGTACCACTGTAATGGGCTGGCACCCAACTCTCGCAAGCACCCCCTGGTTAAGTGCGTGCATGCCTGCAGTTTTTCTCCGCTCATGGTGCCCCCATTGGCAGCTGCACTTGTCAGTCAGGTCTTCAGTGACTCAGCCCAAGTCTGTGTGCGAAACAAACAAACCTCTTCTGGGGTACACAGTCCAAAATGTGCTGCAGCTGTTCCCGGGCTCAGTCTTTAACAGTCCAGTAGGGCCCGTTATGGTACCCTCTTGTCATAACTATAAAGGGAAGGGAACAGCCCTCCTGTGTACAATACTATAAAACCCCTCCTGGCCAGAGACACCAAAATCCTTTTACCTGTAAAGGGTTAAGAAGCTCAGGTAACTTGGCTGACACCTGACCCAAAGGACCAATAAGGGGACAAGATACTTTCAAATCTTGGTTGGGGGGAAGGCTTTTGTTTGTGCTCTTTGTTTAGGGGGTTGTTCGTTCTTGGGACTAAGAGGGACCAGACATCAATCCATGCTCTCCAAACCTTTCTGAACCAGTCTCTCATATTTCAAACTTGTAAGTAACAGCCAGGCAAGGCGTTTTAGGTTTATCTTTGTTTTCTCAACTTGTAAATGTTCCTTTTGCTAGAGTGTTTACCTCTGTTTGCTGTGACTTTGAACCTAAGGCTAGAGGGGGTTCCTCTGGGCTCTTTGAATCTGATTACCCTGTAAAGTTATTTTCCATCCTGATTTTACAGAGATGATGATTTTTACCTTTCTTTTTTTAATTAAAAGCCTTCTTTTTAAGAACCTGATTGATTTTTCCTTGTTTTAAGATCCAAGGGGGTTGAATCTGGACTCACCAGGAATTGGTGGGGGAAAAGGAGGGGAATGGTTAATTTCTCCTTGTTTTAATGTCCAAGGGTTTGTATCGGTGTTCACCAGGAAATTGGTGAAAAAGTCTCTCAAGGCTACCCAGGGAAGGGTTATAGTACTTGGGAGGGAGATATTCGGGGGGGTGGGGGAGGTAGGCAGAGTTTCCCAAATGACTCATAAATAATTTGGGTTGTGGCAGCAAAACCAGATCTAAGCTGGTAGTTAAGCTTAGAGGTTCTCATGCAGGTCCCCACATCTGTACCCTAGAGTTCAGAGTGGGGAAGGAATCTTGACACCTCTCCATTTGGTATCAACCTCTAACCCTTCCTGGGCTGACACCCCCAATTAGTCCAATGGTGACCTATCTCAGTACCCCTTCAGCTGGTGCATCTTCCTGTAGCCCTCCCTGGGCTCAGTCTTTAAGCAACTTAACAGGGCTCATCACGGTACCCTCGCTTGGTCCGGCTAGGTTGCAAGGTTCCTGCTCTGGAATTGAGCAGTGCCCCAAGGGCTTCTTCCCTGCGACTCCTTGCCTCCACTTGTGCCACCCCTCTTGGACTCAGTTCACTGACCACAGCTCCTCACTGAGTCAGTCCCAGGGCAGCCCCCTTCCCTGCAGTGCCACCATTCTAATTCCCTTCCTTAGGGCATAGCCACTTCCCCCAGAGCCTGGTGAGCAACCTGGTCCCACCCACTGCTTTGGGTCCAAAACCAGGGACCCTTGAAGTATAGCAGCCTTATGCTGTGCCCCTTAACTAATTGCTGCTCTACATTTCCTTGGGCCACATCCCCATAGCTCATCTTGGTTGAGCCCTGGCAGCCAGACAGAAGCTACTCTCCAGCTCCCAGTCCGTGCAGAAATCTGCTTGTTTCACCTTCAGCACCCAGCAGCCAGCCAGGAACTCCTTCCTCACTCCTCGAGTCCCTGCCAGGACAGGGTTTGCATGACAGCATGAGTGAAACACTGACCGTCTGCCCCTTTGGTTGGTGCAGAGACAGCGGGAAGGGCTGGGGGGCACCAGCAGGTGCAGAGATCAAGGGAGAGATTATTCAGTGGGTGCTGGGGGGCCGCGAGCAGATGCAGAGAGGGGAAGATGAGAATGGGTGAGGTTTACCAAGCTAAGCCCCTCCAGATGGTGCCTGAGGCTGTCCCTGCAGTGAGAAGCAAGCATGCAGTGAATTATAGCAGTTGCCATGGGGTGCAGAGTCTTGCCAGGAGGTTCATTTCATACCTCCCTGGGCTCTGCACAGGAGCCTCCTCACACTCCTTCCTCTACTCGTGAGTCTGGCACATCATGTGTCTCATGCAGGAAACCAGCAGCTGCAGCTTTGGCCAGCCTGAGAAATGAAACCCACAGATTGGAGAAGCCCAGAACCAGGCTCTCCCTTCCCCACTGAGCAATCCTCACTGGGGGGCCACGCAGCTCACAGTGAGGGCTCTGGAGATGGTCGCCAGGGGTTACGGGACTGGGAACACAGCGCTGCTCACCCTGCTGGGCTGGCTCGGGGGTGAGTGCCCTTTTCTCCTGGTGTTCGGCTGCACAGAGATTTTTAAAGACTCATAAATAATGTTTCCCTGGCACCTTTTACTAAAGACTTAGGTGTTGGATTTCCCTGGGAATCCAGATACCTAGGTTTTATTCCTAATGTTGGGAGGGGAGTGGGGTCTAGTGATTAGAGCAAGGGGTGCTGGGAATCAGGGCTTTTCCTTCAAGGTTTTTATGGTCAGGCTTGACAAAGTCCTAGCTGGGATGATCTAGTTGGGAATTGGTCCTGCTTTGACCAGGCGGTTGGACTAGATGACCTCCTGAGTTCCCTTCCAACCCTGTTACTCTGATTCTATGACTCCTGGATTCTGTCCCCAGCTCTCGGGAGGAAGTGGAGTCTAGTGAGTTAGAGTGGGGAGGGGGCTGGAGGGAAGTGGGGTCTAGTGGGTTAGAGCATGGGAGGCTGGAAGCCCGGACTCCTGGATTCTAGCATTGGCTCTGATAGGGGAGTGGGGTCTAGCAATTAGAGCAGGGGGCTGGGAGCCTGGACTCTTGGGTTTGATTACCAGTTCTGGGATGGAGGAAATGACCAAGGATGCATGGGGGAGCAGGAGTAGTTCAGCAGCTCAGAATGACTCTGCTCCCCCCACCAAAAAAACTGCACAACTAGGCCTGGGAAAGGAGGTTGGTTGTGTGTGTGGTGGGGGGGGGGGAAGGGGAGTAAAGATTCCTTGAAGCTGTTCCCTGGGGTTGGGAAGGGGTGAAGAGCTTCACAGCTGCAGAAGGGGAGTGGAGGGTGGGGCTGGGGGTCAAAGCAGAGGTATTTCCAGTTGAGAGAGGGAAGTGTTAATGCCATAGTACAAGGTGCTGGGAAGGCCTCATCTGGAAAACTGTGCATGACTTTGGTCAGTCATGCACTAGAAATATGAATTCAGGCTGGACCAAGTTTAGAGAAGGGTTATTAGGATGACCAGGGGCTGGAGTACAGTCTTATGAGGGGACTGGAAGAGCTTGACTTGTTCAGCATGGTGATACGCAGGCTGAGAGGGGATCCAATGCTCTCTCTAAATACATTGTGCAGGGGAGGGAGGGCACCAGAGAGGGTGAACAGCTACAGAAAATAAAAGAGGAGGAGGCAGGTTCTGGAACCTCCTCCTAATAGGAGGAATGGGGGACAAACACCCTAACTAGTTTGAAGATGGAGCTTGATGTGTTTCCAAATTGGATGCACCCTTCCAGTCCTGACCTGGGTTCCCACTGCGGTTTAGCTTCAGTCAGTTCCTTAGGTGCGGTTTGCACTGGTTAACTAAAGTGCCGTTTGCAAGCTGAGTGAAAACCATGTCAGCTGGTGTGTCTAGACTTTTCTTGGTTCTGCTTCATTCCTGTTCTGGCAGGGGGAAGCTAACCTCAAAACTGCCAAATTCAAAATGGGAACATCTATATGGGGTTTGCACAAGTTCAATAAGTTGGTTTTTGAAGTGGTTTCAACTGCACTAGTGCAATCCATGTATAGTGCAGGTCACAGTCTCACCCACCTGTGAAGGATGTAATTATGGGTAGAGTTTCTACAAATAGCTTAAGCAATTTGAAAGGGAGGTATATGTTCAACTGGGAAATCTTCATATTTTTTGTGAAGCCCTTGCTGCAAATAGTCTGAGCTGAAGAGAACTCATTACCTTTATACAGTTAGGATTTTCAGCTGTTGAAACGCACATTCTAAGCCCTAGCTCAGGACAAAGAGCTGGTCAGCTCCAGGTCCCCAGGAGACAGGGAACATCCCACTGTAAACGCATGTGAACATAAGGGATGCTAGAAAGGATGTTCATGGGTCAGACCTAATCTCCCCTTCTCTATGTCTTTATTTCCATGGTTCATTTGTAGGTTTGACCATTTCAGAGCAAGCTCAGCTCCGACTGGTGAATGGCTCGAGTCACTGTGCTGGGAGAGTCGAGGTGCTTCACAACCAGCAGTGGGGAAGCGTGTGTGATGTTGACTGGGACCTAAACGATGCTGGAGTTGTGTGCAGGCAGCTGGGTTGTGGGACGGCATTGTTAGCCCCAGGGAGGGCTGAGTTTGGAGAAGGGTCTGACCCCATCTGGCTGTCTGAGGTTAACTGCACAGGGAGAGAAGCTGCCCTCACGGAATGCTGGAGTGGGCCTTGGGGAGTGCATGACTGTAGCCACAGAGAAGATGCCAGTGTTGTGTGCTCAGGTAACCCTCACATATGGTACTGTGTGGTGAGTACTGTGCTACAGGGAGTAGAGCAGCATGTGTTACTCAACAGGGGTCATTCTCCACTCTGAATCAGCCCTGACTCTGATGTCCCAGACTGGCCTGAGCTGGGTAATTGATGCTGAGAGCTAAAACTGAGGCCCTGCCCATTTTCTCTCTCTTGGCACTTTCTCAGCAGTCTGGGAGTTAATGCTGGGTCTGAATTCCAAGTGGGGTGAATCCATTTTGCCTTCTTTCAGCCTGAAATCCTGATGTGCTTTCAGCTGGACACAGAATTCTCCTCACTTCCTGGCCCAAAGTTCTTTTTGCTTCAATCCCCAACGTCTAAGGGAATACTAACGCTGAGAGTCGCTGGGCAGGTCCCACAAGGTGTTGAGATGTCAGTGGGATGGGAGGGCTCCCAGTGTTTCTCAGGGGGCGCTTAACACTCTTCAGGGCCCAAATGCAGCCAAATCACACATGCTCTCAATACTAGTTTCCTCATCAATCTGTGTCAGTGGGCAGAATATTCTCCGCCCTCTCAGCTGCCTGTTCAAGCAGGAATTAGTTCAGGGGCAACCTGTGGCCTGTGTTATGTAAGAAGGCAGACAAGGTGATCACAATGGTCTCTTCTGGTGTTATAACCTATGGCACAGCCCTACCTCTGCCTTTCCTCCCTCACCTCAGGGCCTGCTATGTCCCTTGAAGTCTGGCTTCTCCGCTCTGCCCTGGTTCTGCTCCTGCTGGTGTCTGCCCCGATCATCACCTGCATCCTGAAGAAAGGAGCCCCCACCCTCCCTGAGCCCCTGAGAACTGGCAGTGGCAGCAAGGAACAGCCTGGAGAGGACCCAGTGATGGGAGAGGAGTCGGTTATATACGCCAGTTAGTAACTGTCATTTATGGGTGGTTCTGCTCAGACATTCAGCTGGGTAATTCTGGCAGCAATGTCTCTGGTCAGCCTGAAAACATAAGTCTGAGTCCACACCCCAGAGTCAAGGATACAAAGAAACCTTGGACATCTTTCATTATTTGTATCCAGAAAAATGTTCCACTTCCTTGAAATTGGGGGGAGGAGAGGGAACCCTATCTCTGACTGATAATTGGCCTCTAAATGATGAAATCCCAGAATCATGTGGCGCTACAAGGATGGGCCAAAATCATCCTCAGAGTAGGATACTGTTTGTGACCTAAATCATGGATGAACTCACTGATTTTCCCAGGCAAAGCAATGGGCTGGGGGCATGAGATGTACAAGTTACATGGAAGCGGGATGCCTGGATTGCAGCATGGTTCAGCTGTGAGGAGGGAGTTTTGGAATCTAAAACCTGATCTTAAATCTCCACTGGCCCAGAGCAGAGACCAGACAGCTTAAAATCTGGCCTGTTTGAACCTGGGTCTACTTTTGTGACTCTGGCCTGTCACTCTCCGAGAGCCACTGTCAAACTGTCCCGCCTCTGGGAATCAGAAATGATGCTTCCAAAGTCCCTGCTGTAGCTGTAGGATTTGTCCAGTATTTTCAGAGCTAAGATTTCTCTGCTCCCCAGATGCCTCCCTGTGCCATAGGGCAGAGTGTGCTCCGTAGCTGCTGAGATATCTATGGGAATTATTGGAGGATGTGGTTAAAGTGTGAGCAGGACTCTGTGCCTTGGGGATGGGGGGAGGATTGCCAGGAGGATTATCGCTGTAATGATTTAACTCCTTCCATGGTGTCCTTGGTTCAGCTCCATTTGCTTCTCAGTCTCCATTATCACTCCCTTTCACATTGTTTTATTCACAGATGTCTCAAATTTTGAGAGCACCCACGGACCTCAGAGAGAGATGTACTGACTAGGATGATGCCAGCAAGATAGGGCTGCGGGGGAGCCTGGCCTGGATTGGGGAGATGGAAGCTTCACCTCCTAGCCTCCAAACGTTCCACCCTCCCTGTCTCTTGCACTAGTGCCTGTGAGGGGCACGTGCTGGACGGCTGTGACTATCCTTCGGGATGGGGAGGGCTGTGCTAGCAGCAAATATCCTGACTGTCATTTAATGGCAGGGCATGTTCTGAACAGGGCTTATTTTAAATAAATTTAGGAAATACCTGGAACAGCCAGTTTTATCAGCTGTGTCACCTTGTTATGGGGTCATGAGTTAGCCTGTGCACACCACTCCCTCCAGTGGAGAGACTCAGAGCGTCTCAGCTGCATGCCTTAAACCCAGCACTGGGAGGAACTGACAGCTCCTCTTTTAGCTCAGAGAGTTGGTGTTGCCAAGGCAGGTGCTCTGTGCATCTCCCATTCCTCCTCCTCCCATCCCCTAGGCCATGGGCAGGCCATGGGCTCTGTGTGCCCCCAACTCTCCCTTCTCCTCTAACGTACCGTGGAGGTCATTGCCAGGGGTGGCTGTTAATGTTGCTGCTGTGAACGGGGACACACACACACACAATCTCAGCAGCTCATGGACTGTGACGTAAGCTAGGCCACATTACACCAGCAGATCTGCCCGTGGCTCTCCCCCTTCCCTGGCATCAGGAAGCAACCCCCCAGCGATGTGGGAGCTGCAGGCCCCGCCGGCTTTGCTCCAGCCGTCCAAGCCCCAGGGAAGAAGGGGGGGGGGGAAGAGGTGAAGAGGAGCCCTCGACCCCTGAGAGGCTTGGAGGCCCCAGGGCGTGTGGGGCCCTGAGCAGGGGGCCCATCATGCTCCCCGCACTGTGGCTGAGTCCCCCCAGCTCCCTGAGCCCTGACGGCCCCGGCCCCCCACTGGCTGGCTGCTGGCTTCCACGGCAACGTGCTGAACTGAACACGGGTCGCTGCCCCTGCGTCCCCATCCCCGTCCCGCCCCTCGCTGGCCCCGCCCAGCAGCAGCGTCGCCGAGGCTCAGGCCGTGCTGGGCCCAGCATTACCAACGTGGGGCCACTCACCCGGGGGCTGTGGCAGCTGGAGGGGCCGTTGGACTGTACCACTCACCTGAGGGGGTGGGCCAGAGGGGCTGTGGCAGCTGGAGGGGTCACTGGACTGTACCACTCACCTGAGGGGGTGGGCCAGAGGGGCTGTGGCAGGTGGAGGCAAAGGGACGGCAGGGATCTAGCATGGGAGCTGAGACCCAACAGGGGGCTCTGGGAGCTGTAGTTCCTTGGTTAGCTCCCTGCCTATAGAGCCGGCCCTGGAGCAGGGCAAGAACTACATTTCCCAG